>NC_088418.1:19313616-19659866 GCF_034236695.1 Oncorhynchus nerka
CCCAGTTGTCCCCTGTATCCTGGTGGCAGGAGGAGCATCCCAGTTGTCCCCTGTATTTTGATGGCAGGAGGAACATCCCAGTTGTCCCCTGTATTTTGATGGCAGGAGGAACATCCCAGTTGTCCCCTGTATTTTGATGGCAGGAGGAGCATCCCAGTTGTCCCCTGTATTTTGATGGCAGGAGGAGCATCCCAGTTGGCCCTTGTATCCTGGTGGCAGGAGGATCATCCCAGTTGTCACCCTGTCAAGATGTGGTTACTGGGGAAGCTGTGAGTGGCACAGGTCCTAGCATGAACCTCACTCCCAGCCCCGGGACAGGACCTGCGGAGCTAGCAGGGCAACCCCTCCCTCCCTCATTTTACCCCACCTCTCCGTCATCCATCCCTCCTTTAACCCCCCTCCCCTCCACACAGTCTGCCTTTCACCTCCTCCTGTTTGCACAAAGGGTAACTTATCCCACCTTCTCCCCCCCTCCCTCTCCCCCCACCCAATATGAACCTAAGCCAGCCCTGACCACAGCTTAATAAAAACCTGACTCCCTGAAAACCAGTTCCAAGGATCAGGTTGGATCAGGCCTGAGGTAGATGGCTGTGGATTGGGTTGGGTTGGGCTGGGTTGGGGGCGGAGGTGAGTGGCCACCATCCAGCCTGGTGTTCATTTAGATTAGGCCTTAGTTATCCAGGAGAGCTGGAGAGGTACATGCACTCTCCCTAAATCTCAGCCTCATTCTCTCCTGCAACACCTTCAAGTTTCAAGTTTTCAAGTACAGTGAAATGCCTTTCTTGCAAGCTCTTTCCCAACAAAGCAGTAATCAATGTAAGTCGTAAAAATATTATACTATGAGATGAACTAAAGTAGAACAAAAACACACTAGAAATAGAAATGGGAAGAACATGAAGAAATGATAGCGGATACATTTAGCACAACAAAGGTCAAAAGAAGGCAGCCATACAGTGATCTTTCATGCTGTCCCGAGGAGGGGCGTGTCACTTGATTGGCTTGAGTCACTGACATGATCTTCCTGTCCGGTTTTGCGCTCCTTCGGGCTCGTGTCGGTGGATAAGATTGTGGGCTATACTCAGCCTCATTCTAGTAAGTTGGTGATTGATATCCCTCTAGCGGTGTGGGGGCTGTGCTTTGTAAAAGTGGGGTTATATCCTGCCTGGTTGGCCCTGTCCGGGGGTATCGTCGTACGGGGCCACAGTGTCCCCGACCCCCCCTTTCTCAGCCTCCAGCATCTATGCTGTAATAGTTTTTGTGCCGGTCTGTCCTATCTGGTGAAATCTCCTATCTTATCTGGTGTCCTGTGTTTCCCCAGTCCATCTGGTCAGGCTGCTGATCCAGTGTCTGCTGTTTTGCCTGTGGCTATGGAACCCTGACCTGTTTCAGTACATGCTACCTTGTCCCGGACCTGCTGTTTTTGACCCTGGCCATCCCTGACAGCCTGTTTCCTCTCTAGGTTTATTCCTAGGTTCCTACTTTTCTAGGGAGTTTTCTCTAGCCACCGTGGATCTACGTCTGTATTGCTTGCTGGCTGGCTTTCTGTATAAGCACTTTGTGACATCTGCTGATGTAAAAAGAGCTTTATAAATACATTTGATATGATTGTTACAATACTGCACCATCTTCCATCACCTATTGAGGATGAACTTCCATTCCTCACTGTTTGGGATGTGTGATGGTTCTGACTCCAGACAGACATTCACCCCCCTTCTTCCCCACAAATCAAACTAGGAAACCCCACAGCCGTATCCTCAGCGGACTAGCCTCAGAGAATTGGAGTTGACAAACGTCATTACAATTCATCCTCTCATAACAGGCCTTTCCTCACCTCCATCAAAACAAGGATATGCTAACGACGAGAAGCTAGCCCGTAGGGACGGATTGGGTTACTCTTCGTGGGGGCACCGCGGGCTGGCGCTCATGCTAATGCCTGGAGGAATCTCCATCAGGAATCAGGGACTTCCAGAGGCTTTCATCGCTTATTAGTCTGAACCCAGCCACAGTGACAAAGGGAAAGTTTGGACAAACCGCCAAAACATGTTGTCACACCGTGGAGTTCTCAACGTCTCTCAGCCCCAGATAAGCTAATGGTTATAAATCTTTAACTGAAGGACTTCTAAACACTTGAGAAATGTCACTGACATGACTGGCAATTCAGTGGTTAGTTAGTCACTCAAAGAAGCTAACAATCTGTCAATAGCCTAATGGTGAAATAAGCCTCAGACATAATCCTGCTTGCTGTGCTTGCAATGTCATGCCAATACGCCAATATGATAAAGGTGCGTAGGTACAGTGTAGTATTATAATGCTCATGACCTCCAAAGTACAGTGGTACACATAACTAATAGATACAAATTACTGTAGTATAACACTGCTGAGGTTATTTTCCCCAGTGTGTCTCTGGACCAGCTGGCAGTAGGATTTAGGCCCTAGTTTTGGCCTTGCCATGTTCGAGCTCAGCCACAACTCAGAGCCAGGCAGAGAGAGGGAGTTGTTCAAAGTAAATATCTGCCTTGATAATGTGACAAAGAGTTTTATGTTGTTCCTGCCCTCTCCCTCTCCAGACTGAACCGGCTCTAGACTCAGCTACAATTTCTGAGAGACAAAACGATCTCTGTAACACGCGCTAATTCTGCTGGGGTTTGATATTGAACTCATTGTGTTCTGTTACAAGCTAGTGAACGAGCCAGAGAAGTATTTTGGTTCAATTTGTTCGTCGCAATTTTCAAGCCAATTTTCCAACATGAGCCTTGCAGTTTGGGCTGCGCTATGCAATCTACCTTTCAAACCGAGCGTCTCTGGCTAGCGTCCAGCTTTCAATGTTTACAGGACATTTCCTCCCTCACACAAACCCCCGGCTCTAGTGATCAAGAGGAGTCAAACAAAACACACACACACACACACACACACACACTCAAGACCAATGGGAAGCTGTTTAATAAAACACGGAAATAAACATTATCCCTTTTAAACAACTCCGGAATTGACTTTGCTTCGATGTGATTTCAGAACAATCAGTGTGTTGTCTAATATCCAATACGCTAGTGTTCTATTGCTACCATTCCCATCCCTTTCTCAATAATGGGCCACATTGGAACTCATTATTAAAGGTTCATTCTACACTCTTTGTGTTGGAGCTGCTTGACTGTACTGGGCAAGCTCCCATTGTATCCTGTGCATGGCAAAGCTAGTCTTCCCTAGTGTTGCTGACGGCATGACCCACAGTAGTAGAGAACAGGCCATTTTAACATGTTTCCGGGACACATTGTAAACCCTATTACTTCACTCTCCTGTGGACGGGGAGCAGACGGTATGGAAACATTGTGCTGACATACATGTAACAGGACCATGCCCCGTCAGCCTGCAACAATCCACATGTGTTTCCAATGGGACGCCAGCCATGAAAGCTTTCTGCTGTCCTAAGTGTAGGCGACAGACCTCTCGGTGAATGTTTGAACCAGACGCATGGGGTTGTGATATGGGTGTGGTAAGGCCGGCAGCGTCCACTTGCTAGTGGATAAGCAGCCAGCGGGATTGGGTTACCGTGTGGCTGAGGAATAGCTAACGAGGATGGACATCAGCCTCCTCCAGAAATGAGTGTACCAGCAATGGGATTCAGACACCAGGAGAGGACGATGACTGTGTGTGTGTGTGTGTGTGTGTGTGTGTGTGTGTGTGTGTGTGTGTGTGTGTTTGTGTGTGTGTGTGTGTGTGGGAGAGAGAGAGAGTGTGTGTGGTGGGGAGAGAGAGAGAGAGAGAGAGAGAGAGAGAGAGAGAGAGAGAGAGAGAGGGGGGTACATAGCTTACAGACATTTAAATCCAATAACAAATATCACACAAAGTATCAATATGACAGAAATCACAGCCACAGTCGAGACAACAAATGACAACCAAAAAGGCATTTATTCCTCTACATTACCAGTAAGGGGATAAACAAGGAAACCCCTGGTAGGAACACACACACATGCACACACCCTATCACCATGGCCCGGTGGAAAAAGATCTTACATTTTAATAATACACAGTTAAGTAAAAGTTTATGTTTTCAATGGTAGACCAAATAAATGTGCTGTGTAAATGGGCAAATGATTCTGGCCGCTTAAAGCTGTTTTTCAAAGCAAAGGTCCCTGGGAAGTGGAGAGGGGAGCGAGGGGAGAGAGGGGTGCAGGGTCTGTGTATTTGTTCAGACCTTTGCTCTTGTGATGTCATCTTTACACTATAAACATTTATCTCTTTTTTTTACAATGTCAGACTAGTCAACCCATGGAGGGTCATTAGCCACCATGCTAAGGGAAGGATTAGGTACTCGTTTGTGGCCTAAAACAACTCTAAATGACCTGCTCTGAACACTTTGTGGCTGTGTTAAAGTGTTCTTGTTACCCACATCATTTTATGAAGGACCAATTTGAGGCATGTCCCTGCCCATTTTTACCAGTATTTATTCCACGCTTCATTGTAATACTGTTACCGGAGGAAAAGGAAATAAATACTTGTATTTCTGTAATTAACATATGATGGATATATATTCGTAGTCATGAGGATTAGTGGTCTGCTGACTTGACTAGACAGAGTGAAGATTTCTGTGGAATTTAAATAAACCTGGGATGTAGAAAAATTTCGAAGGTGGCCTCTTCTAGTCCCGATACCTCCCAAGATGAAGGTAAACCAACATCCCATCTCCCACTCTGGCCCTGCCAGGTTGGCAGGGTCCGAGGTGGACAAACTATGGGCTGAGAGGGCTGACTGGGCGTGCGGAGCTACCGTGAAGTGGCCTAGCCTAGGGCTGCTTGATGTTCTATGAAAGGGACACTGGAGCAGTAGAGAAGGCAGGAGGGAGGGGGAATGGGGCCTAATGCTTGGGGTATACACCCCACTGTGAGTAACACTGGCTGCCTTTGAACTTCTGGCTTTATTTTTGCGTCACGGTCCAACCACTAAGAAAACAATACTGCCACAGCGCGTTTCCTTAACTAACCAAACACACAAGCTAACCACTGTGTACGTCTCGTCCGTTCAATCTCTCTCTCTCTCTCTCTCTCTAACTCTCTCTCTAACTCTCTCTCTCTCTCTCTCTCTCTCTCTCTCTCTCTCTAACTCTCTCTAACTAACTCTCTCTCTCTCTAACTCTCTCTCTAACTCTCTCTCTCTCTCTCTCTCTACTCTCTCTCTCTCTCTAACTCTCTCTCTCTCTCTCTCTCTCTAACTCTTTCTAACTCTCTCTCACCTGGCTGCCCTACTTATATCTCTCTCTCTCTCTCTCTCTCTCTAACTCTCTCTCTCTCTCTCTCTCTCTCTCTAACTCTCTTTCTAACTTTCTCTCACCTGGCTGCCCTACTTATATCTACTCTCTCTCTAACTCTCTTTCTAACTCTCTTTCTCTCTCTCTCTCTCTCTCTCTCTCTCTCTCTCTCTCTCTCTCTCTCTCTCTCTCTCTCTCACCTGGCTGCCCTACTTATATCTACTCTCTCTCTAACTCTCTCTCTAACTCTCTTTCTAACTCTCTCTCTCTCTCTCTCTCTAACTCTTCTCTCTCTCTCTCTCTCTCTCTCTCTCTCTCTCTCTCTCTCACCTGGCTGCCCTACTTATATCTACTCTCTCTACTCTCAATATCTACTCTGACCTGTCTTCTCTTGATTATAATCATGTCAAACCTTTGACTTTGACGGACTGACTCAAAATATCGTCATCAGCTCTTGTGGTTGACATTTCCTGTGTGTGAGTATGGACGTTTGATGAATGATGCCTGCTGCCTTTCTGGAAACGATGACACCAAGTTTCCACGCAAACATCAGGTGACCATGTCCGTAAGTCTACAGCGCTGACCTCCTGTGTTGCCATGGTGCGTTGCCCCCGCTCAACCAGGTCTGACGCCCACCCTGACTGCTGAACCCCATCGCCACGGTGACTATGCTAAAAGGCAACGTCCGTGTCATCCTGTGGCTTCATGTTTTTAAAGACACACACACAGGCTTCCATGGGGTTAGGCCACACACAGCTCCGTGTGGATGAAGTGGATCAGAGGTAAACAAGATTTTTGTCTCTACCACCCTGCGAGGTACGTGCACTCAGAGTACAGGCACGTAGAACAAACACAATGAAGATCCGGGGGAAGGTCTTTACAAGAGACGGACCTCATTTTATTGTCATAGAACAAACAGCATTACTTGAGAATGTGCTGAAAGTACCATGTTGAATGTGAGTTCTGATGAGATACTGGCACTGGGGCTGACATGCAGTCAGATATAATTGGCTACTCGAATGACATGATTTCAACATCAGCACCCCGAGCAAAAACAGATGAACAATTTATAGTCCGACTGTTCTTCCTCACAGTCCATGTGAGGCAAGACGATGTTGATCTGTTCTCTTATTGGCTGTGTCCTCTAACCTTACCTCCTGGGGTGTCTGTCACATGCCATGGAGGCCATGACAGCCTCGGTAGGCCCTTGTATCCATGACAGCCTCGGCAGGCCCTTGTATCCATGACAGCCTCGGTAGGCCCTTGTATCCATGATGACCTCATGTCCTTGACGACCCCGACACGCTAGTGCAGCGGCTCTACGTTCTGTCTCACTGGACTGTGTTCAGAATCAGAACTGAAAAAACTGGATGGACACAGCTGATTAGTGTTGCCTCAGACGTGCAGGAGGAGCTGCCAGTAAATTTCCTTAAACTAAGTTTAGGTGGCAAAATATGAAACTTGTGTAATGAGTGAAAGGATGACAAGGATATTCCTGAGTATATGGATATTTGTAAGAACTGAAAGAGAAAAAACCTATTTCTGCATCAAACTACTGTATATCACAGCGGGGTGAATGGGTTTCTCTCTACTCCACACAGGCATGTGCACAGCTAGTGTTCTACCAGTGTCCGAGCACCTGCCCATTTGCTCTCCCATCGGCCAAGTGCCCTTTTGGGTGATGCTATAATATATATATTTTTGTATACAGTTTGTTGTTGTTGTTCTGAACGCACTTCCCCCAAGTCGTTGTGAAGTCGTCAAGTTCACCACACGCCACACCCCACACCGACATTTAAATGAATGTGCCAAAGATATAGAATTACTGCTGTCTGATCAGAAAGAAAGGGAATCATTCAAAATAGCCTACTGTACCTGAGTAGGCCTATAATTTAGCCACAGAGGATAGCTTCTTTAAAAATAAAAGCCTAGCTGTGGGTTGCGTACAGCCCACTAACAGGGCATGCATACCCTACAGTTGTAACGTACAGTATATGCAGGGAGTCAGGAAGAAGGTGCAGAAAGTGAGTTTAATAATGAACAAACATGAGAAGCAAACTGAACGTGAGAGGACATAATACCACCTAATGACTGAGGGCTAAATAAAGGGGATGTAATCAAGGAGAAAATGATGACCAGGTGTGCCTAATGATGGGGAACAGGTGTGTGTAATATAGTTGCCAGGGCCAGTGGTTAGTAGACCTGTGACATCGAGCGCCAGAGGGAGGGAGCAGGAGTAGGCCCCCCCGGCGCGCAACTCCAGCCGCAGGACAACACCGGCCAGGAGGTTGGCGCCGAGGGCGAGGAGTGGGTCGGTCAGTGGAGATGGAACTCCCAAATGATGTTGGGGTCCAGAATGTCGCCACCAGGACTCAAGAGCACTTCCAGGACCGTTACCCCTCCCAGTCCACTTGGTACTGGAGCCGACCCCCACAGCGTCAGGAGGGACCTATCATCATAGGCGGTGCTCCCTTCGATGTCCAGGGGAGGCGGAGGGGTGTCATGGGGGACGGAATCAGCCAGGGGACCAGAAATCACTGGCTTGAGGAGGGAAACATGAAAAGAGGGTGAGATCCGGTAGTTAATGGGGAGCTGTAATTTATACATCACCTCGTTGGACCTTGAATGGCCCTATGAACTGGGGGGTCGTTCAACAAGGGCTCAGCCTGGTGGAAGAGTGACGCAATTAATTCTGGGCATACTCCACTCAGGGAAGGAATCTGCCCCACTCCCCCTGCAGGTCCTGGCAGTGACTCCTCTCCACCTGCCCGTTAGACTGAGTCCGGCACCCAGAAGTGAGTCTGACCGTGACCCCCAGCTTCTCCGTGAAGGTTTTCCATAACCATGACATGAATTAGGGGCCACGGTTGGAGACGATGTCCTCCGGAAGGCCATAGTGCCGGAAAGACCTGCTGGAGAAGTGCCTCAGCAACCTGGAGAGCGGTAGCGAGACCAGAGAGAGGGATAAAACAGCAGGATTTAGAGAATCTGTCCACAACCAACAAAATGGTGTGAAACCAACAGGGGAGGGGAGATCATTGGGGAAAAAAATCTATGGACAGATGAGACCAAGGACGCTGAAGCACAGGAAGGGGAAGCAGTTTCCCTGCTGGAGATTTAGTTTGGGCACATATGGAACTAGAGTTCATGTAGCGAGTGACGTCCTGCGCCAAGGGGGCCACCAGTACTTTCCAGAGATGGATTGAATTGTGTGGGTGATACCTGCATGTCCAGCGACAACAGCTGTGTGTGCCCAGGTCCACAGCCGATCCTTTATCCCCGTGGGAATGTAGGTGCATTCAGGAGGACAGGTAGCAGGTGCGGGTTCCCTCTCCAGGGCCTGACAAATGTTCACATCTACGTCCCAGAGCACAGGGGCTACGACTCGAGAGGGCGGAATGGGTGCACTCAGGACAGGAACATCTCCCGAATCATAGAGACGGGACAGGGCATCGGCTTTGATGTACTTTGAACCTGGGTGATAAGTCAGAGTGAAGTCGAAACTATTGAACAAAAGCGCGCACCTTGCTTGGCACGGGTTCAACCGCCTCGCTGGCCGTATGTACTCCAGGTTACGATGTTCGTATGGATGAGAAATGGGTCCTTGGTGCCCTCCAGCCTGTGTCTCCACTTCTCTAATACCAACTTCACTGCCAGGAGCTCCCGATCGCTGACATCATAGTTCCTTTCGGCAGGAGACAGTTTATTTGAGTAATATGCACATGGATACAATTTCTGTGGATTACCTTGTTGTTGGGACAGCCCCCACACCCACTTCTGGGTGTTTTATCAGTAGGCGGAAGATTTCTCTCGGTTGCAGGACTCCACCCCAACTTACCAGAATTGAGGAAAGGCGATAGAGCTAGTTCTTAATGAATTGGCGAAAGAAGTTGTCAAACCCCAAAAACCGTTGTAACCCCCTTATGGTGGTTGGGACTGGCCATGACCTCACAGCACCAATCTTCTTACGATCTATCATCACTCAGTGCAGGCCGAAGTGGTAACCCAAAAAGGAATTGGCACTGATGGAATTGGCACTTCTCCGTTTTGACATGCAGGTGATTAGCCAGAAGGGGTTCCAGTACTACTGATCCTCCAAGGTAGCCGAGTAGACCAGGATGTCGTCTATATACTCAACCACCTGGCGTCTCAAATCAAATCGAATCAAATGTATTTATATAGCCTTTTGTACATCAGCTGATATCTCAAAGTGCTGTACAGAAACCCAGCCTAAAACCCCAAACAGCAAGCAATGCAGGTGTAGAAGTATGGTGCCTAGGAAAAACTCCCTAGAAAGGCCAAAACCTAGGAAGAAACCTAGAGAGGAACCAGGCTATGTGGGATGGCCAGTCCGCTTCTGGCTGTGCCGGGTGGAGATTATAACAGAACATGGCCAAGATGTTTAACTGTTCATAAATGACCAGCATGGTCGAATAATAATAAGGCAGAACAGTTGAAACTGGAGCAGCAGCACGGCCAGGTGGACTGGGGACAGCAAGGAGTCATCATGTCAGGTAGACCTGGGGCATGGTCCTAGGGCTCAGGTCCTCCGAGAGAGAGAAAGAAAGAGAGAAAGAGAGAATTAGAGAAAGCACACTTAAATTCACACAGGACACCGAATAGGACAGGAGAAGTACTCCAGATATAACAAACTGACCCTAGCCCCCCGACACATAAACTACTGCAGCATAAATACTGGAGGCTAAGACAGGAGGGGTCAGGAGACACCAGTGGCAATGAGGAGGGAGAATGGTGGCGCTGGTCTTGGAGAAAACCTTTTGGTATACCTCCGGGATGTTGTGCTCAAGGGCAACTACAGAACTCTCAATCGACGTTGAACCACAGAGGAAGGGAAAACAGGTCCACCGGCATTCGGTGCCCAGTCAGTGATTGTCATCCTCGACTATGAGATGGTGGGATCATGGCGTTGGAGCCATGGGAGGCTGAGGATGATCTTGTGTACGGGTGCATTGATGATGAGGAAGAAAAGGCTTTCTTGATGTATGGACTCCACGGTGAGGGTGAGTGGTGTTCTGATGTGTGTGATAGTCCCAGTGGTCGATTATCCTGCGCTTGAACCAGAAACGGAAGGAGAGCGGGTATGAGGTGATGTTCAGGGAGGAAGCAAGGGCCTGTCAATAAAATTCTCTGTGGCACCGGAGTCCACGAAAGCTGTAAAAACAACACAAGGGACAGCCAGCTAGTGAAATCGATATCGATTTGGCGGAAACTGATGATGGAATACTCATGCCTAACCCAGGAGACGAATGATCACAGGGCAGTCCCTCTGCTCTCGTGGACCCTGTGTTGGAACGTACAGGACACCGTTGAAGCTGGTGCCCCTCCTAACCGCAAAAGGGACAGAGCCCCAGCTGCCTCGGATGGGGTTGCTCAGCCACGGGGAGGCGTGTGGCCCCTACCTCCCTACCTCCGTTGGTTCAGGCTCTGATGGTTAACTGAGGAGGGAGAGAGGCGATGGGGATGTCCATCGTGATGAGTGCAACCAAGGAGAGGGTGTCGTCTCGGCACGCCAACTCCATCAGGACCACTTCGCGCAGTCTTCTTGGGAATAGGGTGTGGAACAAGAGCAGCACCAGGATAATTAAACAGAACCAATACTGCCTGATGAGTGGGGCTACAGAGTCCTAGATAAAGGGGAAGTAATCAAGGTAGTGATGAAGTCCAGGTGTGCGTAATGATGGGTTGCCAGGAACAGGTGGTTAGTAAACCGGTGACGTCGAGCATCGGAGCGGGAGCAGCCGTGACACTTCTGTAACTGCCTCTCTACTCTATATGTGTAATATTACTGCAATGATTTACTATAAAGGTCAAAAATTATAATTGTCATGCGTTCCGGTACCTCTTGCGGTCATTTTTTGTCCGGGACCTCTGGATTTACAAATGAAGCACTTAACACAGGTACTCTAGACTCTGGCTGATCCCCATGTATTAAAATATCCAAACTATCCATTAGCCCGCCAGCCATATATCATGAGATAGAAGATGATGAATATTAGGCTATATTACTGTATGAAGTTATTATTTAAGCGCAATGAAGTTAAATCACAATCACAAAAAAAATGACCACACTAGCTAACTAGCAGATTTACATCAATCATCAACATCAATGATAAGCTGATAGCCTTCGCTCTTTTCCTGATGTCAATCATGTCTTTAGGAGGCACGGTAACTAGCTTGCTTACAATTTTTTAAATTTTTTTATTGGACCTTTATTTAACTAGGCAAGTCAGTTTTAAGACCAAATTCTTATTTACAATGACAGCCTACCCCGGACAAACCCTAACGACGCTGGCCCAATTGTGCGCAGCCCTATGGGATTCCCAATCACAGCCTGAAATCGAACCAGGGTCTGTAGTGACGCATCTAGCACTGAGATGCAGTGCCTTAAACCGCTGCGCCACTCAGGAGTGTGCTATTGCAGAAATAAATAGGCCTTCGGTAAAAAAACAAAAAACAATTTCCCTACAGTGGCAGTTATAGTGTGTTATGATTTTTGAGGTATGAAAGTCAAAATGTTTTTTTCAAGGGGGATGGGGCTTTTTTCTTTATTTAGGAGCAGCTGCCCCCTGAAAGGTCTGGTCATGGTCCTGACCACACAGACTGTAAAAAACCTTTTAGAAAAATGAAGCAAATAAACTGTATAGTTTTGAGACTGCGTGGTTTGGCCATTTCCATGCATCAAACAGGTATATTTTTACTTTAAAGAAAACTTAACCTAAGTGTATGTTTGCTCTGAGGGCCACATAGATGTTGTCTACCTAGTCAGTGTGAAAGTGTGGCCCTTAGTCTGCCTCTTCATTATCTCATTTACACTGCTGTGGCGTGGCCTCTGCGTGTGTTATTAGTTCAAACATAGAGCTGTTTTCACAGTAGGGCTAAAGCATCACAGTCTTGGACCCAGAGATATCAACACACTCACTCTCTCTCTGGCCGGACAATGTTACTAAAGCTGGCGTGGTTACAAACATACAGGAAGGTTCGAAACTCAAACCGTTGCCCCTCAAATGATTAGGAAAAATAACTGTTCTTTGTCTTGATATACACTGAAAGTACAAAACATTAGGAACCCCGGCTCTTTCCATGACATAAACTGAAAGCTGTGATCCCTTATTTATGTCACCTGTTAAATCCACTTCAATCTGTGTAGATTAAGGGGAGGAGACATGTTAAAGAAGGATTTTTAAGCCTTGAGACATATGAGACATGGATTGTGTGTGTGTGTGCCATTCAGGGTGAATGAGCAAGACAAAAGATGTAAGGGCCTTTGAACGAGGTATGGTGGTAGGTGTCAGGTGGACCAGTTTGTGTCAAGAACTGCAACGCTGCTGGGTTTCTCCAGCTCAACAGTTTCCCGTGTGTATCAAGAATGGTCCCCCACCCAAAGGACATCCAGCCAACCTGACACAAATGTGGGATCCCATTGGAGTCAAATGGGCCAGCATCCCTGTGGAACGCGTTTGACACCTTGTAGAGTCCATGCCCCAACAAATTGAGGCTGTTATGGGGGCAAAAGGGGGTGTAACTCAATATCAGGAAGGTGTTCCTAATGTGTTGTACACTCAGTGTAGTCTCTGGTCAATAGCATGACATGTTGTTTTTGATAACATACGCGCTGCACTGTATTCTTTTCTCAGAAGAAAGGGGGCCAGACAAGGAAAAGGGAACTGAACCCAGCACATTGTTCATTTATACAGAGCGGGCATGTTTTTGTTCGCCTAACACCTTGATATTTAGTAGCTACTCATGAATTACTCTGCTCTGTTAGACGGGCGAAGGGCTAATAACGGGGGTTTTGCATCTAGGGAGGGTATGTTAATTTATGACCTTTTAGTGCAGTAATATAACTATTGTCTATAACACAATCCCGTTATACTAGGATGAAATGTGATGGTATGATGGGGATCCCAAACCCGGCCCTTTTAAGTCAGACTCATTCAGACTTTCTCAAAACAAACAGTTTGACAGAGCTGCAATTCTGTTCTTTATACAAAAAAATCCCATTTGTGTGTGTGTGTGTGAAGTTGAGGTTCACCAGAGATGTAATCAAGCAAAGTTTATGTACCTAGGCAAGGCATGAAGTGTCTGTGCATTGCTTCACCTACCTTCCTTGGCTAGCACTTCCGTATACTTAAACACACACACACACACACACGCGCGCGCACACACACACACACACACACACACACACACACACACACACACACACACACACACACACACACACACACACACACACACACACACACACACACACACACACACACACACACACACACACACACACACACACACACACACACACACACACACACACACACAGTCCTATAGGCTGCAATGGTACGGAGAATACAGCCATCAATGCAGTGATTCTGAGGTGTTCAATATACATGACGTGACCTCCAAATTCCAATTCCCATTTTATCCCACTGACAATCCTACTTCCTTTCTGTTTGCTGTCCTAGGCTGAGCCGGGGCTCAGACGGCAAAATAAACAGGACTTTGATAGGCTGAGCAAGTGCCCTTCCCTGAAAGCACCCTCCTCTCCTGACCTCTGACCTTTGACATTTTCTCTGGGGTTCCAATTGGGGTCCGGAGGGGTGTGTTTGAGAAGGTCCATCTGACCCTGTCCAGGGAGAGGCTGTCTGTAAACACTTAGAGTGGATTAGGCTGGAGGAGGGGAGGGAGGGTGAGTAGGGAGGACCATTTACTTACATGATGTCCTACCGGCCAGCTGACTTTGGCCAGGCCTGGATCGTGATCGTGACCGCTCCAGGGTTGACGGGGTCACACCTGTGCCTTCCCGAAATAACTCTCTGACCAGACCAAACCAGAGCTTTGGATGGCTGAGGCTGATGGGCTGCTTAATCGTCAGCATTTGTCTGGACTCATCTGTAGAAAGCAGCTTCAGGCATCCATCCACAATTTTGATAGCAACACTGGTTGCTATCCTTAATCTTTAATGACTGCTTCTTCTATTAAGATCCTGGTATGAATATCACAGCTTAGATTTTCCGTGACGTTTTTGTGAGAATGACGTCTTGAATCTCCTCTGATCTGAAGACTGTGTCAATAACAAAACAGTTTCTCTGGACTTTTCCTGTTTTTCCTGTTTTGAGGGATTTCCATGGTTACGTGTCCAAACCGGGAGGTGTGTGAGAACAGAAGTGCGAGAGAGAGAGAGAGAGCCAGAACGACAGAGAGAGATAGAGCTCCCCCAGGGTTTGGTTTGGAGGCTTTAAGAAGCCTGTGAGAATTGGTCAGAGAGAATGATTTCTTCTCTTTAGAGCAAAACACTTAAGACCACAACCGCAAGAGGTTCTTGGATGTCTGGGCTCAATATGGAGAATGTGAGTATGTATTTCATATTGAGCATCTGTTAGTGGGTCAGGAATTGGGAGAAGACCAGAGTGCACTTGTGAATGCTGAGAGAGAGAGAGAGAGCGAGAGAGAGAGAGAGAGAGAGAGAGAGAGAGAGAGAGAGAGAGAGAGAGAGAGAGAGAGAGAGAGAGAGAGAGAGAGAGAGAGAGAGCAAGAGAGAGAGAGGGAGAGGGAGAGAGATCCAATTTTATCAACTCCCACAGTGTGCCATCACAGCAGCAAGATTTGTGACACGTTGCCACAAGAAAAGGGCAACCTTGCAACTATTCGCACATTGTTACAACACTGTATATAGCCATAATATGATATTTGAAATGTCTCTATTCCTTTAGAACTTTTATGAGTGTAATGTTTGCTTATCATTTTTTAAATGTTTATTTCACTTTTGTATATTATCTATTTCAATTGCTTTGGCAATGTAAACATATGTTTCCCATGCCAATAAAGGCCCTTCAATTGAACTGAATTGAGATATCCTTGTTCATATGGCCAGGGGCAGATGGGGAAGGCATAGCCACACTACATGGGGGGAGAGGAACTCCTGAGAGAAAGGGAGAGAGAGCGCTTTTCCACTACAGTCAGTGGCACCCCCTTTCATCATTCATGGGCCTATCACCTTTGCTGTCCATTAACATTCTCTCCCCACCCCTTGTTCAAATCACATTTACACCACGTTTTCTGTCGTACAGTTGCCCCTCTTCATCGAACGGTGTCAGCATTTGACCTCATCAGTCACCAGGCCTCGTCATCCAGACATGGAATTCCTCCGTTTTATATTCTATCGCTATATTTTTCTTCTCTCTTTGTCCTCAAATAATGCCCGGTGGACCAATTAGGGACAATTAAATTATCAGTCGCTACTATCACTACACGGGTGCTATCTAGAACATAAAAGTTTTTTTGGCTGTCCCCATTGGAGAACCTTTTGAAGAACTTGTTTTGTGTTCCAGGTAAAACGCTTCTGGTTTCATATAGAACCTTTTCCACAGAGGGCTCTACATGGAACCAAAAAGGGGTCTACAGACCACATCCATGGCCATTGCTCTCCATACCATTCATCATTGCCTGCCTTCGTTATTTTATGGAGTTAGTTTCCTGGGGTTTGGATGCTGGTTAGTGGGTCTGTGGAGTGGAGTCCTCTCAGGACCGTATGTGTCCTGGGCTGGGCATGGTGGATAATGGAGGGAAAGAGAGAACATCCTGGCTGTTAGCAAGGTTCCTGTACAGCAACCTGGTTAGAGCATCCAGAGCCAACAGCCTCCTGAATGGCCCACTCTTACAACCACTGACCAGACCACAGCTGCATCCAAAAATGACAAGCGCCACAGCCCTAAAAACAGGACCAACAAACTATTTTACCATCCAACCTCAGGTAGCAACAGCTCTTCAGGTTTGGCCGGCTATGCCTGGAACCTGCTGGAACCTGAACAGAATGTTTTTTGTCTCCTCTCAGACGGGGCTTTGTGTTCTGGATGTATTTTTTTTAAAGAAAGCATGGGACCTGAGTTATGGTCGCTGTGTGATCAAAACAAAACCATAGGTGAGTCTGGATCATTAGCTTTACATGGGAAAACAAAACCCAGAGAAAACACAACTGACCGTACCTGCCCCTTAGATACACAGCTTTAATTGGCGTTACCACTCACAAACCAATGCTATTGCACTGCATTTACAAGTGCAGTATTTTTTTATAGCAGGTTGCCTTCCTCTCTCGTCCATCATCCTCTCTTTCCTGGGCCATATAAAAAAGTATGCATATAAAAATCAGGTTTCCAGACCAGTGCCAGAGTAAATTGGAGGGGATATGGTTAAAATATTTCCTTCTTAGAAAGCAAGGAGTCCTCGTCCTTATTTGCTATGGAACGGCGCACCTCCAGCCAGGCAGGGATGTTCTTAGGCCTCTTTGTGGGCCAGTCGAACCTTCACGAAACCGCAAGTTATTATTGGAGCAGGGGAGAGACCCTATGCATGTGCACCCTCAGCACCCCACCCACACCCGCCCCACCACGCCACCAACACCCGCCTCGCCCCACTACACCACCCAAATCAGCCCAACCACGTCACCTACACCCACCACCCGCCCCGCCCCACCACGCCACACACACCACCACACCACCCACACCCACACCTGCCCTACCACGCCTTCCACACCCGCCCCAGCATGCCACCCACTCACACCCTCCCCTCCCCACCACACCACTCACACACGTCCGCCACCCACACCTGCCCCACCACGCCACCCACACCAGCCCCACCACAACACCCACACCCGCCCCACTACACCACCCACACCAGCCCCACCACAACACCCACACCCGCCCCACTACACCACCCACACCCGCCCCACCACGCCACACACACCACCACACCACCCACACCCACACCAGCCCCACCACCCACACCCGCCCCACTACACCAACCACACCTGCCCCACCACACCACCCACACCCACCACACCAACCCCTCCCACAGCACACACTACCGCTATTCTCCTCCCTTCATTCCATATGTCTTTCCCCTGCCAGTTTACACACCTTTCTCTTAATTCACTCCTCCCTTCCCCACCCATCTGCCACTACCTCATTAATTACTCCATCTATGTGACCAGTCAGAATATATGGCATCTGCCCACATAAACATGTCCAAGACCGGGGTTGTGTACGTGTGCTTCATAAAGACTTTTCTCCCCTCTGTGTTTGGCTCAGAGAACACCAGGTGCCCACACATACAAATAAGCTCCTCCATAACCTTTCTAATAATTTTGTCTCATCAAATACAGTACCAGTCAAAAGTTTGGACATACCTAGTCATTCAAGGGTTTTTCTTTATTTTGACTATTTTCTACATTGCAGAAAAATAGTCAAGACATCAACACTATGAAGTAACACATATGGAAAAAGGTAGTAACCAAAATATATTTTTTAGCTTCTTCAAAGTAGCCACCCTCTGCCTTGATGACAGCTTTGCGGTAGTCACCATTTCAATGCACTTCAATAACAGGTGAGCTTTGTTAAAAGTTTATGTGTGGAATTGCTTTCCTTCTTAATGCGTTTCAGCCAATCAGTTGTGCTGTGACAAAGTAGGGGTGGTATACAGAAGATAGCCCTATTTTGTAAAAGACCAAGTCCATGTTATGGCAAGAACAGCACAAATAGGAAAAGAGAAACGATAGTCAATCATTACTTTAAGACATGAAGGTAGGTCAATATGGAACATTTCAAGAATTTTGAAATTTCAAGACATTTCTTCAACTGCAGTTGCAAAAACCATCCAGCGCTATGATGAAACTGTCTCTCATGTGGACCGCCACAGGAAAGGAAGACCCAGAACCTCTGCTGCTGCAGAGGATACGTTCATTAGAGTTACCAGCCTCAGAAATTGCATTCGAAATAGATGTTTCACAGAGTTCAAGTAACAAACACATCTCAACATCAACTGTTCAGAGTAAACTTGGGCCAAGAAACACAAGTAATGGACATTAGACCGGTGGAAATCTGTCCTTTGGTCTAATGAGTCCAAAATTTAGATTTTTGGTTCCAACCACCTTGTCTTTGTGAGACGCAGAGTAGGTGAACGGATGATCTGCGCAAGGGTGGTTCCCACCGTGAAGCATGGAGGAGGAGGTGTGATAGTGTGGGGGTGCTTTGCTGGTGACACTGTCAGTGATTTATTTAGAATTCAAGGCACCCTTAACCAGCATTGCTACAACAGAATTCTGCAGCGATACGCCATCCCATCTGGTTTGTGCTTTGTGGGACATTCATTTGTTTTTCAACAGGTCAATGATCCAACACACCTCCAGGCTGTGTTAAGGGCTATTTGATCAAGAAGGAGAGTGATGGAGTGCTGCATCAGATAACCTGGCCTCCACAATCACCCGACCTCAACCCAATTGAGATGGTTTGGGATGAGTTGGACCGCAGAGTGAATGAAAATCAGCCAACAAGTGCTCAGCATATGCGGGGAACTCCTTCAAGACTGTTGGAAAAGCATTCCAGGTGAGAGAATGCCAATCTGTTATCAAGACAAAGGGTGGCTACTTTGAAAGAATCTAAAATCTATTTGGATTTGTTTAACACTTTTTTGGTTACTACATGATTCCATGTGTTATTTCATAGTTTTGATGTCTTCGCTATTATTCTTCAATGCAGAAAATAGTAAAAAATCAAGTAAAAACACTTGAATGAGTAGGTGTCCAAACTTTTGACTGGTACTGTATGTGTTTTCCCTGGAACATTCTAACTTGTTCTACACACAAATATAAACACTATCTCCTTACAACCCACCACATACATGTACTGTACATCCACAACCCCCCCCATCTTTATACTCCTGAGCATTCTCAAGTTCTCCTCTAGCATACTCTGCTCCCTCCACATTGCAGTCTAAATTGTTCTCCCCTCCAATGTTAATGGTACTTCTTACTCCTCTCTGTCTTCTATCCCTTTCTCCTATTACCTCCTTCTCTTTGGCACCTTCTCCTCCCTCCATACCCCCCTCACTCGTTTCTTCTCCACTCCAGTGCACACAATATTTTCACGCTAAACGGAGTGAGAGCTAAAGAAAATACTTCTAAAAAATCTTCTTAGTATATTTTCCTTTCTGTCCAGAAGTCACGTTTACGCGCATGTACAGTGCACCATGAAAATATTATTGTATGGTTGCCAGTTATTTTTAGTTGCCTTCTTCTGGTTTGTATAGCGCACGTTGTTCCATAGAATAACTCGCATATGTAAATATTAAAAAGGTAACCTGAATGAAATGTCATTTTCTGAGATGAATAAGTCTTTCTGTATGGAGCAGGCCATGCGTGAAGTACAACACAATATCTACGTCCCTGACCACAGCAATGCTATTGGTGTTCCATTAGAATCATTTCACAAATAAAGTTAGAGTGCGCACGCACGTACACACACACACGCACGCACGCACGCACGCACGCACGCACGCACGCACGCACGTACACACACACGCACACACACGCACGCACGCACGCACACACACACACACACACACACGCACACACACACACACACACACACGCACACATGCACGCACACACGCACGCACACACACACACACACACACACACACACACACGATAAAACTACTAAGGTAAAATATACAGTCACTTAGCCAGTCAGTTACAATATACAACACTGACATTATATATAGTTTAGTTGAATGATGTACTTCAGGTGTTGTAAAGAGATTTATATACAATACTGAGTATTATTAATATGGGTAAATATTGTGTCAGGCCTACAGGAAGTTTATGAACTGATTAAAAGAACACTGATTTGATCAATGTTATATTATACTTTGATTATTCCTAAATCCCATGTGTTACCTAATAAAGTTGAGATGATTAATCATTAGATTGAAAAATAACATTCCATAAAAACACAACTCCTGCGAGTCACTAGCAAATCTTAGTCAAAGACGCTGACTGCAAAACTGATTCAAAGTTCGGAGTTCAATCAAAATGAACACTATTGAAGCATTTTTGCAAACTTGTAAGTACTGTAGCTAATCCAATATGACTTTCTTGATTGAACAGAGAACCTTTTAATAACAGGTAGCAGAGTGCTAGATTCAGTTAACATTAAGATCTATCGAGTCACTAGTTCACAGCTCCAGGCTATTTACAGAAGATTTGGAAGCACTTTCCGTGTCTAGCATCAATCGTCAGCAAGACAGGAAGTAAACAGGGATTCAGCATTGCTCAGAGTTTATGTTTTTTAAGGTGAAAATGACTGGCTTCAACATAAATAAAAAGTTGTTCTGTTTTGTTGGCTTCTTGGGTATAACCTATATACTTCTAATTAGTCCTACGTAGATCGTTACCGTCCCCTCGTGGAGTCTGTGCAACTGAAATAAATATCAGAAAAGGAACCTATTCAAATCAAATCACATCAAATGTATTTATATAGCCCTTTGTACATCAGCTGATATCTCAAAGTGCTGTACAGAAACCCAGCCTAAAACCCCAAACAGCAAGCAATGCAGGTGTAGAAGCACGGAGCTAGGAAAAACTCCCTAGAAAGGTCAAAACCTAGGAAGAAACCTAGAGAGGAACCAGGCTATGCGGGGTGGCCAGTCCTCTTCTGGCTGTGCCGGGTGGAGATTATAACAGAACATGGCCAAGATGCTCAAATGTTCATAAATGACCAGCATGTTCGAATAATAATAAGGCAGAACAGTTGAAACTGGAGCAGCAGCACAGTCAGGTGGACTGGGGACAGCAAGGAGTTATCATGTCAGGTAGTCCTGAGGCATGGTCCTAGGGCTCAGGTCCTCCGAGAGAGAGAAAGAAAGAGAGAAAGAGAGAATTAGAGATAGCATACTTAAATTCACACAGGACACCGGATAGGACAGGAGAAGTACTCCAGATATAACAAACTGACCCTAGCCCCCCGACACATAAACCACTGCAGCATAAATACTGGGGGCTGAGACAGGAGGGGTCAGGGGACACTGTGGCCCCATCCGAGGACACCCCCGGACAGGGCCAAACAGGAAGGATATAACCCCACCCACTTTGCCAAAGCACAGCCCCCACACCACTAGACGGATATCTTCAACCACCAACTTACCACCCTGAGACAAGGCCGAGTATAGCCCACAAAGATCTCCGCCACGGCACAACCCAAGGGGGGGCGCCAACCCAGACAGGAAAATCACATCAGTGACTCAACCCACTCAAGTGAGGCACCCCTCCTAGGGACGGTATGAACGAGCCCTAGTAAGCCACTGACTCAGCCCCTTTAATAGGGTTAGAGGCAGAGAATCCCAGTGGAAAGAGGGGAACCGGCCAGGCAGAGACAGCAAGGGCGGTTCGTTGCTCCAGAGCCTTTCCGTTCACCTTCACACTCCTGGGCCAGACTACACTCAATCATGTGACCCACTGAAGAGATGAGTCTTCAGTAAAGACTTAAAGGTTGAGACCGAGTTTGCGTCTCTCACATGGGTAGGCAGACCATTCCATAAAAATGGAGCTCTATAGGAGAAAGCCCTGCCTCCAGCTGTTTGCTTAGAAATTCTAGGGACAATTAGGAGGCCTGCGTCTTGTGACCGTAGCGTATGTGTAGGTATGTACGGCAGGACCAAATCAGAGAGATAGGTAGGAGCAATCCCATGTAATGCTTTGTAGGTTAGCAGTAAAACCTTGAAATCAGCCCTTGCCTTGACAGGAAGCCAGTGTAGGGAGGCTAGCACTGGAGTAATATGATAAAATGTTTTGGTTCTAGTCAGGATTCTAGCAGCCGTATTTAGCACTAACTGAAGTTTATTTAGTGCTTTATCCGGGTAGCCGGAAAGTAGAGCATTGCAGTAGTCTAACCTAGAAGTGACAAAAGCATGGATTAATTTTTCTGCATCATTTTTGGACAGAAAGTTTCTGATTTTTGCAATGTTACGTAGATGGAAAAAAGCTGTCCTTGAAACAGTCTTGATATGTTCTTCAAAAGAGAAATCAGGGTCCAGACATAACGCCGAGGTCCTTCACAGTTTTATTTGAGACGACTGTACAACCATTAAGATTAATTGTCAGATTTAACAGAAGATCTCTTTGTTTCTTGGGACCTAGAACAAGCATCTCTGTTTTGTCCGAGTTTAAAAGTAGAAAGTTTGCAGCCATCCACTTCCTTATGTCTGAAACACAGGCTTCTAGCGAGGGCAATTTTGGGGCTTTTTAACCAGACCAATAACAATTCAATAATGTTAGAATGGCCAACCAAAATTCACACAGGAGTCATCAGAAAACCCTTTTTTAAAGTCCGTGTGTAGAAGATTTATTGCATAGTCAGAACAAGAGACATGTGGGCATTTAAAAAGTGTCATGTTTTTTTAACTGCCTGTGTTGCTCAGATCTGGTTTGACTTCACAGTGTGCTTTCCCTCAGCCATAGCAACTGGTGTGGTAACTGGCATAAACTGCAACAAGTTTGCTATGGGTTACTGTTTCGTGTGTGTGTGTGTGTCACAGGAGGTTGGTGGCACCTTTGGTAATGGTAAAGAAATACATCAAAACGCATGGTTTCTATGTGTATGGTGCCATTCCATTTGCTCCGTTCCGACCATTATTATGAGCCATTCTCCCCTCCGCAGCCCCCTGTGGTGTGTGTGTGTGTGTGTGTGTGTGTGTGTGTGTGTGTGTGTGTGTGTGTGTGTGTGTGTGTGTGTGTGTGATCTTGAGTAACACATTGCCTCAGGACTGACTGTCGCCAGCTTGAACCCGTCAACACAGCACATGACAGTGTTCCTCCATGGACTCTTTCTTGGAGAGGGAAAAACAGCAGGTATAAGCCTTGTACAGTTACAGTACAGGCCCTAATGCAGCAGCGAGAGAGTGATCTGCCTGTTAACAGAGTAGCTGGGGCCACTGTGGGTAAACTTTAGTCACATATGAAACCTGAGGCACGCCACGGATTATGCACAACTCCGACTGCTTTGCCAAATGAAAATGTAGATTTTGGCCGTGTGTTGGCCATTTTTCCTCCACCGCACTCCCAGTAAGTCCCTGACGCACATGGCGCTCGGATGTTATAAAAAAGCCTTTATGTATTCAATAATTGCTTAACAGTTATATAAAATGTCATTAACTGCTGGATGTTGCTTAGGTTACATCCACAGGACTACCACAGAGACCTAGCAGTTCCCTCCGCCTCCCAGCCCTCCATCACCCCGACCCCGTTAACGAGGCACCCTTGACGTGCTGGGAAGCTTGTCACTCCATGGACTGACACGGAGCTAGAGTGGTCAGGTAGAGTATACCTGCCCAGCTCCAAATCATATCCCATCACGCATCACTCCCATAGCTCAGAGCATACACTAAGGGCCTCCTTCCTTGATGAGGTCATCCATTCTGCCTGGTCACAGCGGTGGGTGATTTATGCCTTCTCCTGCTCCCTGCACCGCTCCGCCATTGTATTTCAGCTCCATTAAAAGTAATTGGCAGAATCAATGTTTGGAGAAGGTGTGGCAGGTCAGAAGGGGGTTACCTCACATAGAAGAGAAGGAGTTTTCACTTCAGAGAGTATACAGTGTATTTTATTTTCTACTCTTCCATCAATCATCCAAGATGGAGGTCAATATTGACTCCCATGATGAAAGCTATGAATATGTTCAATTAAAGTATGGTCTGTTGATATTGATACCCCGTTCGCCCGTGCCCATACTGTGAACGGTGGCAGCACACAGCACAGTGGTCTGTGAATGCGTACAGTACATAATGGTTGTAGCCAACCACTGTGCAGCGCCAGCGCCACTTCCTTCTTCCTCTACTAATCCTGTCACCAATGATAGTTATGAAAAATAATTTGAATCGAATCAGCCATTCTATTCCAATTCGTCTCGCGTCCCACCTGCTCTCCGGTTTCGCTAAACAGTGGTGTAGGGGATCTGTCATTCAATCGCTGCAAACATCCTGTACATTTGCCCATTTGTGGTCTGGGGAACAGCGGGCTTTCTTGAGAGGGCACTCAGTTGTGCCATGTCCTCACCCCAGGAACCTGGCTCCTGACCTCCGGTGTGCATGTGGCGAGACTACCTGACTTAGTATGAGACGTTGGGGCCTTTTCCACTTGATGTAGGGGATGTGGCGGCTTTCCTGTGAACATACCTGAGTTTTCTCTCCGTTTCTTTAGGTCCAATGCAACATATCCATCAATCATGTATTGTGTGTGATCAGCTTTTCCTTACTCAGTGATGAACGTTAAATCCTTATGCGGGCTCTTTCTTTTCTGCTAAGGAGTTGGTAAGATACAAGCCCACGTTGCTTCAGATCTTGTCAAAAACGTTGGTTTTTTTGGTCACAGATGCTGAAAATAGGCAGAAAAATATCCCCATAGACTGAGTGTGGGTCGAGAGAGCGAGGCTGGTCTTGGAGCAACAAACAAGACTGTATATTTGAACGGAATGCATAGCATCCTGATAAAAACGGGCTGGTGTGGGTCGTGGTAGACATGTTGCATCTGTCAACCCTGGCTGTCTCATGGCTGTCATCACCCCCTCCTATGCCACAGCTCTCTTTCTAAATATTATTGTTGACTTAAATGGCCTGGACCGTCATACACCCCCCCTATCTCATACAAGCTTCCCCTTTCTCTGCACGAGGAATTGGTTTATGTTACATGTGTATGTATTTCATATAGTTTGATTTTGTTTCATATTTCAGTGTCTTTATTTACTTCCTCCCACTAGGAGGTTTACACTAGCGTAGTAGTGAGAGTGGTGTATGGAGTCTGGTGACAGCTACAAATGTAGGATCTTAATTTGATCTCTCTTTTGTTGCTGATCATTTTCCTGCAAATTAGTAGTGTATTTGAGTTTTAAAAAGGCTTCTGACATTTGTAATTTTCACTTTTACATTTTAGACTTGATTTACCCTAACGAAAATTGTATCAACCCCTACAAAAATGACCATGAATTATAATTCACATAATAATTTGTTCTCTAGCAAACTGGCAACAATTAAGAGTTTTCCTGTGCTACTGTAGATATGGAAAAGTGAGGGAGAGGGTACAGAAAGCTATAACAGTGGGTATATAGACATATGAAACCTTAATTTATGGAGATGGTATGCCTAACCAATATCAATTCATCATTTTTGACCTATGTTTGGGACCGTGTCAGAAAGAGATCTTGTTGAGTAAAATGTCACACGTTATTTGAGGCACTCATTTATCTCAGCGCATTCGATCAACTTTATCTTGAGAGAGGTACAAACTGTAGATACCAATAGCAGTGACTGAGTATGTGAGCATTTGCAGAGTTTGAGAAAGGCAATGAGTATGCACATCACTCATTAAGAGGTAATCACTCATCGCAATACAGTTGTATGTGTTTCATTATATCATCAAATAAAATGCACTAACTAGCTGACAGCAATGGGAGCAGCAGTGCAACAGTGGACTACAGAAGCCTCTGCATCAGACACAGAGGGACGGTTGCCTGCAGCGCGACTCTGTTGATCTTAAACTGTCTCCTGTCAGTTCTGAAGCTGAGGCGGTGTGAATGGGGAATGGAAAGGTGTTGGTGGGGGTGCTGTGTGTTTGGGCAGGAAGGGGTCTGGTGTGTGTGTGTGTGTGTGTGTGTGTGTTTGGGCAGGAAGGGGTCTGGTGTGTGTGTGTGTGTGTGTGTGTGTTTGGGCAGGAAGGGGTCTGTGTGTGTGTGTGTGTGTGTGTGTGTGTGTGTGTGTGTGTGTGTGTGTGTGTGTGTGTGTGTGTGTGTGTGTGTTTGGGCAGGAAGGGGTCTGTGTGTGTGTGTGTGTGTGTGTGTGTGTGTGTGTGTGTGTGTGTGTGTGTGTGTGTGTGTGTGTGTGTGTGTGTGTGTGTGTGTGTGTGTGTGTGTGTTTGTGTGTGTGTGTGTATGTATGTATTTGTGTGGGAGATTGGCTATAGAGGTTTCACACTGGGTGTCCCATCTTCTCAGACAATCTCCAAGCTGTTATTCCCATCCATTAATCATGGGGCTAATTTGTTTTCACACGGCCTTGCTGACAGAGAGGGAATATTATTATAGAACCAGCGCTCAGGGTCGTCCCGCTGCGCTGCGGACTTATTCCCCTCACCTCCTCCCGCCTCCCAGCCGCCACTGGACGATCACATACACTTACGGGTGGACGATCCGCCTGGGCCTATGGGTCTGGAGCAATATGACGGAGAACGGAGAACAACAGTCACACAGGGACCATGACAACAGATCTGTAATATATAGTAGTAGTTTACACTGGTTCTAATTCAACTGTATTGTTGATATTCTTTCATAAACTTTCACACACTCACGCATACTCACATATGTGCATGGACATACCAATTCATACACAACCTCATCTAACATCTAATAACGCAAAGCAGTTCCATTTTGTCCGGAATCCCAAAGTTTTGATCAAGCCAGGAACTGTGCCTAAATTTCCCTTCAACAGTTAGACAGGACAAGCTGTGCTATACCGTCTGCTTTGCCCTCTGGCTCTGGCTGTTTCCAAGACCATTTACCCATTCGCTTTTAGCCTCCTCTACTGAAGTTATGTGACCTGAGGCACGTAGCATACAGCCAGAAGGATCCAGAGAGCAGAAGGATAGGAACACAGAGAGAGAGGGGAAGGTAGGAAGAGGGAAAGAGGGAGGGAAAGTGAACAGAGTGAGGGAGATAAAGAAGGAGAGAGGGGAAATGAGAGGGAATGAGAGAGAGATTAATGGAGGCAAAGAGAGAGAGACAGAGAGAGAGAGAGAGAGAGATTAATGGAGGCAGAGAGAGAGAGAGACAGAGAGAGAGAGAGACAGAGAGAGCGAGAAACAGAGAGAGAGACAGAGAGAGCGAGACAGAGAGACAGAGAGACAGAGAGACAGAGAGAGAGAGAGAGAGAGAGAGAGAGAGAGAGACAGAGAGAGACAGAGAGAGAGAGAGAAAAGGGAAGAAGGGGATTGTAAGATAAATAAAGAGGTACAGGGTGCACTGACTGAGGGAGAGGAGAGGTAGGGGGAATTATTGGAGATAGAGTATAGTCAGTGTGGAGAGGGACTGGAGAAAATAGCGAGACTGGGAAACTAGGGAAATGGATTGGACCCAGTGGCTGGACCCTGAAAAGTGGATAAATGTCTGAAATAACACATTGATAAAACCAATCATTGATTTGCCAACTGAACCAAGAAAAAATAACAATTTCATTTCAACTACTTCCTGGGTTTTTATGTTTCTCTTCTTTCCTTCGTCATCTTTTCCACCTTTCAACGTTGAACTTTCTCTTGAGCGCTCATAAATTATTTCCCAAGGGGTATAATACATTAGAATGAGCACCTCAGAAAGAGACCAGCAAGAAAGCATTACAACCTGTCCTACAAAAACCATATATTCGGTTCGGATCTCAGCGTTGTATAGTCTAGCGCATGCACTGCAGTCTTTCATATGTACTATACTGTATATGAATTCTGCATGTGTTGGGAGTGAGGTGTGTGTCGGTTTCCTCTGGGGTCGTTTGATTATGTCTTTGTCTGTCATCAGAGGGCTTTTAAGTGCAGGGGCCTTGCTCTGGATGACATCATATTGGGGGTTTCAGTCAGTCAGTCGAACCTCTTTCCGCTCAGTTAATGAATAGCCCCCGTGCTTTTAACGAAGCTAAACCAAGACGGGAGTCAAACCAATGAAAACACCATATATCTAAACGCTCGCCCTGTACATTGTTCAAAAGGAGATGGAGGGAACGTGGGAGAGAGACAGAGAGAGAACAGACAATATTATGATGAATATTGAGAGAGGTAAAGAGAGATGGAACAAGAGCATGCAAAAGGAGTGATAGATAAAGGAGGTCGGGAGAGAGACAACATGAAAAAAAGCAGGTAGAGAGAGAGAGAGATGAAGCAAGAGAAAAAAAGAGAGGAAGAGAGAAAGAGAGAAAACAAGCATTTGGAAAAGAATGGTGGTATCTTTCGGGCACCATCGTTTCTTGAGGGATTGCACCTTTTTAGACAAACCTTTCCATCTAGAGCTGAGCCCAGCTTCCAATGACGAAACCAGCGAGTGTGAAAATCATCCCGAAAATAAGACTTTCAATTCCATTTTCCTTCCTGATGTTGTATAATTTATTAGTCAATTCTGATCCCTGCGCTTTACCTTGTTCTCACAGTGGCACTATAGTGTGGTACGCGCACACACACACGCACACACACACACACTTTATACAGTAGAGTAAAAGATACAGCTATTTAACTGTACCTCAGGCCGATGGAGAGGAGAAAACTGCCACTGTATGTGAAGAGTCTTCATAAGACTTCAGCACCACTGCAGTGATTTGATCATGTCTCTAATGTGTCACTCCGCCCTTTAATGAATCACCATCCAACCGTTGCCACTGTTCCAGATAGAATCTAACCTCCCCTCTGTGATTCATTGCATGGTCATTCTCACCATTAGGCAGAAACCGACTCAATTAAAGGTTGAACGCATGGGTTAGTATCTGCTGTATACAACCGCTAGTTTTTGTTTCTTCACCTCATAATGGGCCGCTCTGCCAAGCATACACTATAGCGCTAATTTGTATTTGTGAGATTGAGCAGAGAACTCTGATTGAGATGTAGGCTACACACACGTGCACGCCCGCACAGACACGCACACACACGGGTACAGGCACGGACACACACACACACACACACACACACACACACACACACACACACACACACACACACACACACACACACACACACACACACACACACACACACACACACACACACACACACACACACACACTAAAAGTACAAATGAAAGCCAAAGTTGATTGAAGTAAAAACATCTAAGTGTACAATAAGGTCTTTGTTATTGTGTTTATTATTCCTACCTGTGACGCCGTTAGTAATTAATCCCAATCAATAAGATGCTATTTATTTGCCCTCATTTGTTTAGTTGATTTTGCCTCCTCCTGGAAGACTGAGAGGCAATCCAAAGTACATAACCAGGCAATAATGTAGAGGCCGAACCTGCGTCGCACCTTCCCTTTAATATCCTGCTATGAAAGCTAGGTTAAATCCGATCACTGAAGGCAGTGTTCTGCACAATAAACAAACAGAACTAGTTACCTAGGCTGGGCATTCCCCTCATGTTGCCAGTCTCTCCCTCTTAAACAAAATGTCTTGGATTTTTATTTTACTAGGCAAGACAGTGAAGAACAAATTCTTATTTACAATGACAGCCTACTAGGGAGCAGTGGGTTAACAGCCTTGTCAGCTAGGGGATTCGATCCAGCAACCTTTTGGTTACTAGCCCAACGCTCTAACTGCTCGGCTACCTGCCATCCCTGGATGCTGCACATGGCAGTAAATGTGTTGGTATATTATGTTATATAACCTGCCCTGAATAACCATTATATATCTAAATGAATGTGCCACTGCGATAACTGCCAAAACAGCACATGGCACGGTCTACTTCCAAATAAACACCCACATAGAACAATACACTACTACATGGCCAGAAGTATGTGGACACGCCTTCAAATGTGACTTCGGCTATTTTAGCCACACACGTTGCTGACAGGTGCATAAGATCGAGCACACAGCCATGCAATCTCCACAGATCAACGTTGGCAGTAGAATGGCCTTACTAAAGAGCTCAGTGACTTGTCGTCGTGTATGTGTAGTAGCCTGTGACTTTTTACGGTACATATTTCTACTTTTATTGTATATATATATATTTCTACTTTTACAGTATATATTTCTACTTTTACGGTATATATTTGTATTTTCTATACTTATACATTTATGTATTTCTTGCTTCTATGTTGGAAGTGACAGGCCTGTGGAAAGTCAAACACAAGTGAAAGACCTTGTTGTTTGGGTTCCAGAAACCTCCTAGCAGATAAGGACTTGGGTCTCCAGGGAAATGTAAGCCTGGCAGAGTCAGGATCCAATTTGGGCAACCACAAAATGAACACAAACCAAACGTTCTCAACAGTGAGGGGAGGGGAAGCTAGCGAGACAAGCCTAAGGTGTGTTTGTTCAAGGTAGCAATTGAACTTCAGTGTTCTCCAATTTGATTTAACAAGGCAAGTAAGTTAACAACAAATTCTTATTTATAATGTCAGCATACCCCAGCCAAACCCTAAACTGAACAATGTAGGGCCAATTATGCTCCGCCCTATGGGACACAACCTGGAATCAAACCAGCATCTGTAGTGACACCTCTAGTATTAAAATGCAGTGCCTTTCGACCCCTACGCCACTCGGGAGGATCTCTGTGACTTATGACAGATTTCTTTGACATTTACATTTAAATTTCAACCAAAATGATTTCCAGGAATATTTACCAAAATAAATAGATGAGAGATGAAGTAACTGAGAGATGGAAATGTAGGCCCTGTTAATGGGGAAACAGAGCGCTCTAATATTTATTCAGGAACTGAACATGTGCATTAAACAGTCTTCATCCTATATTGGCTGGGGCAATATAATCATGTTCATAAAATGAAAAAAGAAAACTTAAATTAACTGTGAGATTTATGGACAGAAAACAGGCCCTCTGTGACAAAGACCTGAAACAACCAAATTCACATCTTTAAAAAGCAAACAGGGAGTTAATTTATAACTCTCTTTTAATAGACTGTCGGCACAGCAGAGCTAACCCATACAGTGTACCATACCCATCCTACCAGAAACCCCGCAAGAAGCTTGTCAATGGACTGCTCCATTTCCCTCGATAGCCCTGAAAAGCCACAGCTTTACATGCACAATTTTCCCTACGTTTGTATTATTTTTCATTCATCAGACTCCCTTAGACTCTATTGACTCTACAGCTTCTGTTGCCACACAATGACTTCAATGTCCATTGTGCTTTTGGCTCAATAGCAGCAATGAACCTGAGTTCTGCTGGGAGTGAGACTGTCTAAATATGGACACCGTATTTTTGATTCATCGTCAACTTCCTAGTAATTGAAAACCATTCAATCTGATCTAATTACTATGTCTTTGGTAGATCACATTTTACCTCAGGATTAGGAATTTAACACAAGGGATGGGGTTCTGAGGGTCTAGGAAATCATCCGTATTCAGCTTGTTCCATTTGAAGAATTTAAGTCTCATGTGACCCTGTAATTCAACTTCTCCTCACAAATAAGAGCATCGAACCGACTGCTCTGACCTCTGTGATTCCCTCCGACACGTTACCATGATGTGTTTACCTCTCAGAGAGATCTAACATACACCAGGGGTACATTAGCAGTGGATGGGGAAACTTAGTGAAATCATGCAGGCCATTTGTATAATCAGGGAATCAGTCCAGTTGCAGAGTAAGCACATTTTGAGAGGATGGTAACATGGTTGGTCATGTGGAAAAATGAAATGGGTATTTATTTGTAGCAAGGAGATCTTATCTTAAAAACCCCAAAGGGCATAGGGGTAACATATGGAATTTATTTTTATTTTTAAGATGGTCACTCCAAGAATCATTTAGATAATTGATTTAGAATATTAGGACCCATGTAGGAACAGTATCAATAAAAAAAATGCATTTAAAATATTGGATGAAACATTGCATTTGGCATTACCTCTAATACTCCATAGAAACACATTGGAAAGCATTTTCATCTTCAATGTTTTGAAGTGCCTGTCCTATATCTGAGAGATATAAGAAAGACCAGATTGTTATCCGCCCCCCCCCATATTTAACCCCTTTCTTTGTTGCCACTAAAATACTTCCATAAGGCCATTCATTTTATTCACTGGTAACGGGTTACCTTCAAAAGTTTTGTAAGGCTTGTGGGCATCGTAGAGCAAAACAACCGACATCGGCGTGTGGTGGATTGAGACGCCACCCGTGCAAACAGTTATCTCTAGATTGAACAGAAGGGGAATGGGGATTTTTTTTTTTTTTTATTTCCACGTGGACGTCAACTACAAGGTGGGGCTGGTTATAACTGTTTATTCATTTCTCTCTCTCTGTCTCCCTCTCTCGCTCTCCATCTCTCCCTCTCCATCTCTCCTCTCCATCTCTCCCTCTCCGTCTCTCCCTCTCCGTCTCTCCCTCTCCGTCTCTCCCTCTCTGTCTCTCCCTCTCCGTCTCTCTGTCTCTCCCTCTACGCATCTCCCTCTACGTATCTCCCTCTACGTATCTCCCTCACCCTCTCCGTCTCTCCGTCTCCCCCTCTCCGTCTCTCCCTCTCCCTCTCCGTCTCTCTGTCTCTCCCTCTCCGTCTCTCCCTCTCCATCTCCGTCTCTCCCTCTCCCTCTCCCTATCCGTCTCTCTGTCTCTCCCTCTCCGTCTCTCCGTCTCTCCATCTCTCCATCTCTCCCTCTCCGTCTCTCCCTCTCCCTATCCGTCTCTCCCTCTCCGTCTCTCCCTCTCCCTCTCTCTGTCTCTCCCTCTCCCTCTCCCTCTCCCTCTCCGTCTCTCCCTCTCCCTCTCCGTCTCTCCCTCTCCCTCTCCATCTCTGCGTCTCTCCCTCTCCGTCTCTCCGTCTCTCCCTCTCCGTCTCTCCCTTTCCATCTCTCCCTCTCTCTCTCCGTCTCTCTGTCTCCGTCTCTCCCTCTCCGTCTCTCCGTCTCCGTCTCTCAGTCTCTCCTTCTCACTCTCCGTCTCTCCTTCTCTCCCTATCCGTCTCTTCCTCTCCGTCTCCATCTCTCCGTCTCCATCCTCCCCTCTCCCTCCCCCCTGTCCCTCTCCGTCTCTCCATCTCTCTGTCTCTCCGTATCTCCGTCTCTCCCTCCGTCTCTCCCTCTCCGTCTCTCCCTCTCCGTCTCTCCCTCTCCGTCTCTCCTTCTCCGTCTCTGTCTCCATCTCTCCCTCTCTCTCTCTCTCTGCCCCTCACACACACACACAAACACACGCACACAGGCTGTCTCTCTGTCTCTCCCTCTGTGTCTCTCCCTCTGCCTTTCCTTCTCTCTTTCTGTCTCTCTGTCTGCGTCTCTTCCTCTCCCTCTGTGTCTCTCCCTCTCCCTCTCCGTCTCTCCGTCTCTCCCTCTCCCTCTCTCTCTCCTTCTCTCTGTCTCTCCCTGTACCTCCCCCTCCCCATATCTCCGTCTCTCCATCTCTCCCTCTGTCTCCATCTCTCCGTCTCTCCCTCTCCCTCTATCCGTCGCTTCTCTCCCTCTCCGTCTCTCCCTCTCCGTCTCTCCCTCTCCCTCTCAGTCTCTCCCTCACCCTCTCTCCCTCTCCGTCTCTCCCTCTCTGTCTCTCCCTCTCAGTCTCTCCCTCTCAGTCTCTCCCTCTCCGTCTCTACCTCTCCATCTCTACCTCTCCCTCTCTCTCTCCTTCTCTCTGTCTCTCCCTGTACCTCCCCCTCCCCATATCTCCGTCTCTCCATCTCTCCCTCTGTCTCCATCTCTCCGTCTCTCCCTCTCCCTCTATCCGTCTCTTCTCTCTGTCTCTCCCTCTCTGTCTCTCCCTCTCCGTCTCTCCGTCTCTCCCTCTCCCTCTCCGTCTCTCCCTCACCCTCTCTCCCTCTCCGTCTCTCCCTCTCCGTCTCTCCCTCTCCGTCTCTCCCTCTCCGTCTCTACCTCTCCGTCTCTACCTCTCCATCTCTACCTCTCCATCTCTACCTCTCCATCTCTACCTCTCCATCTCTACCTCTCCCTCTCTCTCTCCTTCTCTCTGTCTCTCCCTGTACCTCCCCCTCCCCATATCTCCGTCTCTCCATCTCTCCCTCTGTCTCCATCTCTCCGTCTCTCCCTCTCCCTCTATCCGTCTCTTCTCTCTGTCTCTCCCTCTCTCTCTCTCCCTCTCCGTCTCTCCCTCTCCGTCTCTCCCTCTCCGTCTCTCCCTCACCCTCTCTCCCTCTCCGTCTCTCCTTCTCCATCTCTCCCTCTCCGTCTCTACCTCTCCGTCTCTACCTCTCCATCTCTACCTCTACCTCTCCCACTCCGTCTCTCCGTCTCTCCCTCTCTTCCTCTCCCTCTCCCTCTCCGTTTCTCTGTCTCTCCCTCTCCGTCTCTCCCTCTCCATTTCTCTGTCTCTCCCTCGCCATCTCTCTGTCTCTCCCTCTCCGTCTCTCCGTCTCTCCCGCTCCATCTCTCCCTCTCCGTCTCTCTCCCTCTCCGTCTCTCCGTCTCTCCGTCTCGCCCTCTCCCTCTCTCCCTCTACCTCCCCCTCCCCGTCTCTCCGTCTCTCCGTCTCTCCGTCTCTCCGTCTCTCCGTCTCAGTCTCTCCCTCTCCCTCTCAGTCTGTCTCTCCCTCTCAGTCTCTCTGTCTCTCCCTCTCTTTCTCTCCCTCTCCGTCTCTCCGTCTCTCCCTCTCCGTCTCTCCGTCTCTCTGTCTCTTCCTCTCAGTCTTTCCCTCTCTCCCTCTCCGACTCTCCGTCTCTGTCTCTCCGTCTCTCCTTCTCAGACTCTCCGTCTCTGTCTCTCCGTCTCTCCCTCTCCGTTTCTCTGTCTCTCTCTCTCTTACTCTCCCTCTCCGTCTCTCCCTCTCCGTCTCTCCGTCTCTCCCTCTCCGTCTCTCCCTCTCCGTCTCTCTGTCTCTCCGTCTCTCCCTCTCCGTTTCTCTGTCTCTCTCTCTCTTACTCTCCCTCTCAGTCTCTCCCTCTCAGTCTCTCCCTCTCAGTCTCTCCCTCTCCATCTCTACCTCTCCATCTCTACCTCTCCATCTCTACCTCTCCATCTCCGTCTCTCCGTCTCCCTCTCTCTCTCATTCTCTCTGTCTCTCCCTGTACCTCCCCCTCCCCATATCTCCGTCTCTCCATCTCTCCCTCTGTCTCCATCTCTCCGTCTCTCCCTCTCCCTCTATCCGTCTCTTCTCTCTGTCTCTCCCTATCTGTCTCTCCCTCTCCGTCTCTCCCTCTCCGTCTCCGTCTCTCCCTCACCCACTCTCCCTCTCCGTCTCTCCCTCTCCGTCTCCCCCTCTCCGTCTCTCCCTCTCCGTCTCTACCTCTCCATCTCTACCTCTCCATCTCCGTCTCTCCCTCTCCCCCTCTCTCTCCTTCTCTCTGTCTCTCCCTGTACCTCCCCCTCCCCATATCTCTGTCTCTCCATCTCTCCCTCTGTCTCCATCTCTCCGTCTCTCCCTCTCCCTCTATCCGTCTCTTCTCTCTGTCTCTCCCTCTCTCTCTCTCCCTCTCCGTCTCTCCCTCTCCATCTCTCCCTCTCCGTCTCTCCCTCACCCTCTCTCCCTCTCCGTCTCTCCCTCTCCGTCTCTCCTCTCTCCGTCTCTACCTCTCCATCTCTACCTCTCCATCTCTACCTCTCCATCTCCATCTCTCCCTCTCCCTCTCTCTCTCCTTCTCTCTGTCTCTCCCTGTACCTCCCCCTCCCCATATCTCCGTCTCTCCATCTCTCCCTCTGTCTCCATCTCTCCGTCTCTCCCTCTCCCTCTATCCGTCTCTTCTCTCTGTCTCTCCCTCTCTCTCTCTCCCTCTCCGTCTCTCCCTCTCCGTCTCTCCCTCTCCATCTCTCCCTCACCCTCTCTCCCTCTCCGTCTCTCCCTCTCCGTCTCTACCTCTCCGTCTCTACCTCTCCATCTCTACCTCTACCTCTCCCTCCGTCTCTCCGTCTCTCCTCTCTTCCTCTCCCTCTCCCTCTCCGTTTCTCTGTCTCTCTCTCTCTGTCTCTCCCTCTCTGTCTCTCCCTCGCCATCTATCTGTCTCTCCCTCTCCGTCTCTCCGTCTCTCCCTCTCCGTCTCTCCGTCTCTCCCTCTCCGTCTCTCCCTCTCCGTCTCTCCCTCTCCGTCTCTCCGTCTCTCCGTCTCTCCGTCTCTCCGTCTCGCCCTCTCCCTCTCTCTCTCCTTCTCTCTTTCTCAGTCTCTCCCTCTACCTCCCCCTCCCCGTCTCTCCGTCTCTCCGTCTCTCCGTCTCAGTCTCTCCCTCTCCGTCTGTCTCTCCCTCTCCGTCTCTCTGTCTCTCCCTCTCTTTCTCCGTCTCTCCGTCTCTCCCTCTCCGTCTCTACGTCTCTCTGTCTCTTCCTCTCAGTCTTTCCCTCTCCCTCTCCGACTCTCCGTCTCTGTCTCTCCGTCTCTCCTTCTCAGACTCTCCGTCTCTCCCTCTCCGTCTCTCCCTCTCCGTCTCTCCGTCTCTCCCTCTCCGTCTCTCCCTCTCCGTCTCTCTGTCTCTCCGTCTCTCCCTCTCCGTTTCTCTGTCTCTCTCTCTTACTCTCCCTCTCAGTCTCTCCCTCTCCGTCTCTACCTCTCCATCTCTACCTCTCCACCTCTCCTCCGTCTCTCCCTCTCCCTCTCTCTCTCCTTCTCTCTGTCTCTCCCTGTACCTCCCCCTCCCCATATCTCCATCTCTCCGTCTCTCCCTCTCCCTCTATCCGTCTCTTCTCTCTGTCTCTCCCTCTCTCTCTCTCCCTCTCCGTCTCTCCTCTCTCCGTCTCTCCCTCTCCCTCTCCGTCTCTCCCTCACCCTCTCTCCCTCTCCGTCTCTCCCTCTCCGTCTCCCTCTCCATCTCTACCTCTCCATCTCTACCTCTCCATCTCTACCTCTACCTCTCCCACTCCGTCTCTCCGTCTCTCCCTCTCTTCCTCTCCCTCTCCCTCTCCGTTTCTCTGTCTCTCTCTCTGTCTCTCCCTCTCCCTCTCTCTCTCCTTCTCTCTGTCTCTCCTGTACCTCCCCCTCCCCATATCTCCGTCTCTCCATCTCTCCCTCTGTCTCCATCTCTCCGTCTCTCTCTCTCCCTCTCCGTCTCTCCCTCTCCGTCTCTCCCTCACCCTCTCTCCCTCTCCGTCTCTCCCTCTCCGTCTCTCCCTCTCCGTCTCTACCTCTCCGTCTCTACCTCTCCGTCTCTACCTCTACCTCTCCCACTCTGTCTCTCCGTCTCTCCCTCTCTTCCTCTCCATCTCCCTCTCCGTTTCTCTGTCTCTCTCTCTCTGTCTCTCCCGCTCCGTCTCTCCCTCTCCCTCTCCGTCTCTCCCTCTCCGTCTCTCCGTCTCTCCGTCTCTCCGTCTCGCCCTCTCCCTCTCTCTCTCCTTCTCTCTTTCTCAGTCTCTCCCTCTACCTCCCCCTCCCCGTCTCTCCGTCTCTCCGTCTCTCCGTCTCACTCTCTCCCTCTCCCTCTCCCTCTCCGTCTGTCTCTCCCATTCAGTCTCTCTGTCTCTCCCTCTCTTTCTCCGTCTCTCCGTCTCTCCCTCTCCGTCTCTACGTCTCTCTGTCTCTTCCTCTCAGTCTTTCCCTCTCCCTCTCCGTCTCTCCCTCTCCGTCTCTCCGTCTCTCCGTCTCGCCCTCTCCCTCTCTCCCTCTACCTCCCCCTCCCCGTCTCTCCGTCTCTCCGTCTCTCCGTCTCTCCGTCTCTCCGTCTCAGTCTCTCCCTCTCCCTCTCAGTCTGTCTCTCCCTCTCAGTCTCTCTGTCTCTCCCTCTCTTTCTCTCCCTCTCCGTCTCTCCGTCTCTCCCTCTCCGTCTCTCCGTCTCTCTGTCTCTTCCTCTCAGTCTTTCCCTCTCCCTCTCCGACTCTCCGTCTCTGTCTCTCCGTCTCTCCTTCTCAGACTCTCCGTCTCTGTCTCTCCGTCTCTCCCTCTCCGTTTCTCTGTCTCTCTCTCTCTTACTCTCCCTCTCCGTCTCTCCCTCTCCGTCTCTCCGTCTCTCCCTCTCCGTCTCTCCCTCTCCGTCTCTCTGTCTCTCCGTCTCTCCCTCTCCGTTTCTCTGTCTCTCTCTCTCTTACTCTCCCTCTCAGTCTCTCCCTCTCAGTCTCTCCCTCTCCATCTCTACCTCTCCATCTCTACCTCTCCATCTCTACCTCTCCATCTCTCCGTCTCTCCCTCTCCGTCTCTCCCTCTCCGTCTCTCTGTCTCTCCGTCTCTCCCTCTCCGTTTCTCTGTCTCTCTCTCTTACTCTCCCTCTCAGTCTCTCCCTCTCCGTCTCTACCTCTCCATCTCTACCTCTCCATCTCCGTCTCTCCCTCTCCCTCTCTCTCTCCTTCTCTCTGTCTCTCCCTGTACCTCCCCCTCCCCATATCTCCGTCTCTCCATCTCTCCCTCTGTCTCCATCTCTCCGTCTCTCCCTCTCCCTCTATTCGTCTCTTCTCTCTGTCTCTCCCTCTCTGTCTCTCCCTCTCCGTCTCTCCCTCTCCGTCTCTCCCTCTCCCTCTCCGTCTCTCCCTCACCCACGCTCCCTCTCCATCTCTCCCTCTCCGTCTCTCCCTCTCCGTCTCTACCTCTCCGTCTCTACCTCTCCGTCTCTACCTCTCCGTCTCTACCTCTCCATCTCTACCTCTCCATCTCCGTCTCTCCCTCTCCCTCTCTCTCTCCTTCTCTCTGTCTCTCCCTGTACCTCCCCCTCCCCATATCTCCATCTCTCCGTCTCTCCCTCTCCCTCTATCCGTCTCTTCTCTCTGTCTCTCCCTCTCTCTCTCTCCCTCTCCGTCTCTCCCTCTCCGTCTCTCCCTCTCCCTCTCCGTCTCTCCCTCACCCTCTCTCCCTCTCCGTCTCTCCCTCTCCGTCTCTACCTCTCCATCTCTACCTCTCCATCTCTACCTCTACCTCTCCCACTCCGTCTCTCCGTCTCTCCCTCTCTTCCTCTCCCTCTCCCTCTCCGTTTCTCTGTCTCTCTCTCTGTCTCTCCCTCTCCCTCTCTCTCTCCTTCTCTCTGTCTCTCCCTGTACCTCCCCCTCCCCATATCTCCGTCTCTCCATCTCTCCCTCTGTCTCCATCTCTCCGTCTCTCTCTCTCCCTCTCCGTCTCTCCTCTCCGTCTCTCCCTCACCCTCTCTCCCTCTCCGTCTCTCCCTCTCCGTCTCTCCCTCTCCGTCTCTACCTCTCCGTCTCTACCTCTCCGTCTCTACCTCTACCTCTCCCACTCTGTCTCTCCGTCTCTCCCTCTCTTCCTCTCCATCTCCCTCTCCGTTTCTCTGTCTCTCTCTCTCTGTCTCTCCCGCTCCGTCTCTCCCTCTCCCTCTCCGTCTCTCCCTCTCCGTCTCTCCGTCTCTCCGTCTCTCCGTCTCGCCCTCTCCCTCTCTCTCTCCTTCTCTCTTTCTCAGTCTCTCCCTCTACCTCCCCCTCCCCGTCTCTCCGTCTCTCCGTCTCTCCGTCTCACTCTCTCCCTCTCCCTCTCCCTCTCCGTCTGTCTCTCCCATTCAGTCTCTCTGTCTCTCCCTCTCTTTCTCCGTCTCTCCGTCTCTCCTCTCGTCTCCGTCTCTCTGTCTCTTCCTCTCAGTCTTTCCCTCTCCCTCTCCGTCTCTCCTCTCCTCTCCGTCTCTCCGTCTCGCCCTCTCCCTCTCTCCTCTACCTCCCCCTCCCCGTCTCTCCGTCTCTCCGTCTCTCCGTCTCTCCGTCTCTCCGTCTCAGTCTCTCCCTCTCCCTCTCAGTCTGTCTCTCCCTCTCAGTCTCTCTGTCTCTCCCTCTCTTTCTCTCCCTCTCCGTCTCTCCGTCTCTCCCTCTCCGTCTCTCCGTCTCTCTGTCTCTTCCTCTCAGTCTTTCCCTCTCCCTCTCCGACTCTCCGTCTCTGTCTCTCCGTCTCTCCTTCTCAGACTCTCCGTCTCTGTCTCTCCGTCTCTCCCTCTCCGTTTCTCTGTCTCTCTCTCTCTTACTCTCCCTCTCCGTCTCTCCCTCTCCGTCTCTCCGTCTCTCCCTCTCCGTCTCTCCCTCTCCGTCTCTCTGTCTCTCCGTCTCTCCCTCTCCGTTTCTCTGTCTCTCTCTCTCTTACTCTCCCTCTCAGTCTCTCCCTCTCAGTCTCTCCCTCTCCATCTCTACCTCTCCATCTCTACCTCTCCATCTCTACCTCTCCATCTCTACCTCTCCATCTCCGTCTCTCCGTCTCCCTCTCTCTCTCATTCTCTCTGTCTCTCCCTGTACCTCCCCCTCCCCATATCTCCGTCTCTCCATCTCTCCCTCTGTCTCCATCTCTCCGTCTCTCCCTCTCCCTCTATCCGTCTCTTCTCTCTGTCTCTCCCTATCTGTCTCTCCCTCTCCGTCTCCGTCTCTCCGTCTCTCCCTCTCCCTCTCCCTCTCCGTCTCTCCCTCTCCGTCTCCCCCTCTCCGTCTCTCCCTCTCCGTCTCTACCTCTCCATCTCTACCTCTCCATCTCCGTCTCTCCCTCTCCCCCTCTCTCTCCTTCTCTCTGTCTCTCCCTGTACCTCCCCCTCCCCATATCTCTGTCTCTCCATCTCTCCCTCTGTCTCCATCTCTCCGTCTCTCCCTCTCCCTCTATCCGTCTCTTCTCTCTGTCTCTCCCGCTCTCTCTCTCCCTCTCCGTCTCTCCCTCTCCGTCTCTCCCTCTCCGTCTCTCCCTCACCCTCTCTCCCTCTCCGTCTCTCCCTCTCCGTCTCTCCCTCTCCGTCTCTACCTCTCCATCTCTACCTCTCCATCTCTACCTCTCCATCTCCATCTCTCCCTCTCCCTCTCTCTCTCCTTCTCTCTGTCTCTCCCTGTACCTCCCCCTCCCCATATCTCCGTCTCTCCATCTCTCCCTCTGTCTCCATCTCTCCGTCTCTCCCTCTCCCTCTATCCGTCTCTTCTCTCTGTCTCTCCCTCTCTCTCTCTCCCTCTCCGTCTCTCCCTCTCCGTCTCTCCCTCTCCATCTCTCCCTCACCCTCTCTCCCTCTCCGTCTCTCCCTCTCCGTCTCTACCTCTCCGTCTCTACCTCTCCATCTCTACCTCTACCTCTCCCACTCCGTCTCTCCGTCTCTCCCTCTCTTCCTCTCCCTCTCCCTCTCCGTTTCTCTGTCTCTCTCTCTCTGTCTCTCCCTCTCTGTCTCTCCCTCGCCATCTATCTGTCTCTCCCTCTCCGTCTCTCCGTCTCTCCCTCTCCGTCTCTCCCTCTCCCTCTCCGTCTCTCCCTCTCCGTCTCTCCGTCTCTCCGTCTCTCCGTCTCTCCGTCTCGCCCTCTCCCTCTCTCTCTCCTTCTCTCTTTCTCAGTCTCTCCCTCTACCTCCCCCTCCCCGTCTCTCCGTCTCTCCGTCTCTCCGTCTCTCCGTCTCAGTCTCTCCCTCTCCGTCTGTCTCTCCCTCTCCGTCTCTCTGTCTCTCCCTCTCTTTCTCCGTCTCTCCGTCTCTCCCTCTCCGTCTCTACGTCTCTCTGTCTCTTCCTCTCAGTCTTTCCCTCTCCCTCTCCGACTCTCCGTCTCTGTCTCTCCGTCTCTCCTTCTCAGACTCTCCGTCTCTCCCTCTCCGTCTCTCCCTCTCCGTCTCTCCGTCTCTCCCTCTCCGTCTCTCCCTCTCCGTCTCTCTGTCTCTCCGTCTCTCCCTCTCCGTTTCTCTGTCTCTCTCTCTTACTCTCCCTCTCAGTCTCTCCCTCTCCGTCTCTACCTCTCCATCTCTACCTCTCCATCTCTGTCTCTCCCTCTCCCTCTCTCTCTCCTTCTCTCTGTCTCTCCCTGTACCTCCCCCCTCCCCATATCTCCGTCTCTCCATCTCTCCCTCTGTCTCCATCTCTCCGTCTCTCCCTCTCCCTCTATTCGTCTCTTCTCTCTGTCTCTCCCTCTCTGTCTCTCCCTCTCCGTCTCTCCCTCTCCGTCTCTCCCTCTCCCTCTCCGTCTCTCCCTCACCCACGCTCCCTCTCCGTCTCTCCCTCTCCGTCTCTCCCTCTCCGTCTCTACCTCTCCGTCTCTACCTCTCCATCTCTACCTCTCCATCTCTACCTCTCATCTCCCTCTCCCTCTCTCTCTCCTTCTCTCTGTCTCTCCCTGTACCTCCCCCTCCCCATATCTCCATCTCTCCGTCTCTCCCTCTCCCTCTATCCGTCTCTTCTCTCTGTCTCTCCCTCTCTCTCTCTCCCTCTCCGTCTCTCCCTCTCCGTCTCTCCCTCTCCCTCTCCGTCTCTCCCTCACCCTCTCTCCCTCTCCGTCTCTCCCTCTCCGTCTCTACCTCTCCATCTCTACCTCTCCATCTCTACCTCTACCTCTCCCACTCCGTCTCTCCGTCTCTCCCTCTCTTCCTCTCCCTCTCCCTCTCCGTTTCTCTGTCTCTCTCTCTGTCTCTCCCTCTCCCTCTCTCTCTCCTTCTCTCTGTCTCTCCCTGTACCTCCCCCTCCCCATATCTCCGTCTCTCCATCTCTCCCTCTGTCTCCATCTCTCCGTCTCTCTCTCTCCCTCTCCGTCTCTCCCTCTCCGTCTCTCCCTCACCCTCTCTCCCTCTCCGTCTCTCCTCTCCGTCTCTCCCCTCCGTCTCTACCTCTCCGTCTCTACCTCTCCGTCTCTACCTCTACCTCTCCACTCTGTCTCTCCGTCTCTCCCTCTCTTCCTCTCCATCTCCCTCTCCGTTTCTCTGTCTCTCTCTCTCTGTCTCTCCCGCTCCGTCTCTCCCTCTCCCTCTCCGTCTCTCCCTCTCCGTCTCTCCGTCTCTCCGTCTCTCCGTCTCGCCCTCTCCCTCTCTCTCTCCTTCTCTCTTTCTCAGTCTCTCCCTCTACCTCCCCCTCCCCGTCTCTCCGTCTCTCCGTCTCTCCGTCTCACTCTCTCCCTCTCCCTCTCCCTCTCCGTCTGTCTCTCCCATTCAGTCTCTCTGTCTCTCCCTCTCTTTCTCCGTCTCTCCGTCTCTCCCTCTCCGTCTCTACGTCTCTTCCTCTCAGTCTTTCCCTCTCCCTCTCCGACTCTCCGTCTCTGTCTCTCCGTCTCTCCTTCTCAGACTCTCCATCTCTGTCTCTCCGTCTCTCCCTCTCCGTTTCTCTGTCTCTCTCTCTCTTACTCTCCCTCTCCGTCTCTCCCTCTCCGTCTCTCCGTCTCTCCCTCTCCGTCTCTCCCTCTCCGTCTCTCTGTCTCTCCGTCTCTCCCTCTCCGTTTCTCTGTCTCTCTCTCTTACTCTCCCTCTCAGTCTCTCCCTCTCCGTCTCTACCTCCCCATCTCTACCTCTCCATCTCTACCTCTCCATCTCCGTCTCTCCCTCTCCCTCTCTCTCTCCTTCTCTCTGTCTCTCCCTGTACCTCCCCCTCCCCATATCTCCGTCTCTCCATCTCTCCCTCTGTCTCCATCTCTCCGTCTCTCCCTCTCCCTCTATCCGTCTCTTCTCTCTGTCTCTCCCTCTCTCTCTCTCCCTCTCCGTCTCTCCCTCTCCGTCTCTCCCTCTCCGTCTCTCCCTCTCCCTCTCCGTCTCTCCCTCACCCTCTCTCCCTCTCCGTCTCTCCCTCTCCGTCTCTACCTCTCCATCTCTACCTCTCCATCTCTACCTCTACCTCTCCCACTCCGTCTCTCCGTCTCTCCCTCTCTTCCTCTCCCTCTCCCTCTCCGTTTCTCTGTCTCTCTCTCTGTCTCTCCCTCTCCGTCTCTCCCTCTCCGTCTCTCTGTCTCTCCCTCGCCATCTCTCTGTCTCTCCCTCTCCGTCTCTCCGTCTCTCCCGCTCCGTCTCTCCCTCTCAGTCTCTCCCTCTCCGTATCTCCGTCTTTCTATCTCTCCCTCTCACTCTCAGTCTCTCCCTCTCCGTCTCTCCCTCTCCATCTCTCCCTCTCTCTGTCTCCCTCTCCCTCTCCTTCTCTCCATCTCTGTCTCTCCCTCTCCGTCTCTCACTCTCTCTCTCCGTCTCTCTGTCTCCGTCTCTCCCTCTCCCCATATCCGTCTCTCCGTCTCTCCTTCTCACTCTCCGTCTGTCCTTCTCTCCCTATCCGTCTCTTCCTCTCCCTCTTCGTCTCAGTCTCTCCGTCTCCGTCCTTCCCTCTCCCTCCGTCTCTCCCTTTCCCTATCCGTATCTCCGTCTCTCCCTCTACATCTCTCCCTCTCCTTATCTCTTTCCGTCTCTCTGTCTCCGTCTCTCCCTATCCCTCTCCGTCTCTCCCTCTCCCTTTCTCCCTCTCCGTCTCTCACTCTGTCTCTCTGTCTCAGTCTCTCCATCTCTCCGTCTATCCATCTCTCTGTCTCTCCTTCTCTCTGTCTCTCGCTCTCTTTCTCTCTCTCTCTTTCTCTCCCTCTCCGTCTCTCAGTCTCTCCCTCTCCGTCTCTACGTCTCTCTGTCTCTTCCTGTCCATCTTTCCCTCTCCCTCTCCGACTCTTTGTCTCTCCGTCTCTCCCTCTCCGTTTCTCTGTCTCTTTCTCTTACTCTCCCTCTCCGTCTTCCCCTCTCTCCCTCTCTGTCTCTCCCTCTCCGTCTCTCTGTCTCTCCCTCTACGCATCTCCCTCTACGTATCTCCCTCACCCTCTCCGTCTCTCCCTCTCCCTCGGCCTCTCCGTCTCTCTGTCTCTCCCTCTCCGTCTCTCCCTCTCCGTATCTCCGTCTTTCTATCTCTCCCTCTCACTCTCAGTCTCTCCCTCTCCGTCTCTCCCTCTCCATCTCTCCCTCTCCGTCTCTCCCTCTCTCTGTCTCTCCATCTCTCCCTCTCCCTCTCCGTCTCTCCATCTCTGTCTCTCCCTCTCCGTCTCTCACTCTCTCTCTCCGTCTCTCTGTCTCCATCTCTCCCTCTCCCCATATCCGTCTCTCCGTCTCTCCTTCTCACTCTCCGTCTGTCCTTCTCTCCCTATCCGTCTCTTCCTCTCCCTCTTCGTCTCAGTCTCTCCGTCTCCGTCCTTCCCTCTCCCTCCGTCTCTCCCTCTCCCTATCCGTATCTCCGTCTCTCCCTCTCTGTATCTCCGTCTTTCTATCTCTCCCTCTCCCTCTCCATCTCTCCCTCTCCATCTCTCCCTCTCCATCTCCGTCTCTCCATCTCTCCCTCTCTCTGTCTCTCCATCTCTCCCTCTCCGTCTCTCCATCTCCGTCTCTCTGTCTCTCCATCTCACCATCTCTCACTCTCTCTCTCCGTCTCTCTGTCTCCGTCTCTCCGTCTCTCCGTCTCTCCTTCTCACTCTCAGTCTCTCCCTCTCTCCCTATCAGTCTCTTCCTCTCTCCCTATCAGTCTCTTCCTCTCCCTCTTCGTTTCCGTCTCTCCGTCTCCGTCCTTCCCTCTCCTCTGTCCCTCTCCGTCTCTCCATCTCTCTGTTTATTCGTATCTCCGTGTCTCCCTCTCTGTCTCTCCCTCTCTGTCTCTCCCTCTCCCTCTTCATCTCCATCTCTTCCTCTCCCTCTCCGTCTCTCCATCTCCGTCTCTCCCGCTCCGTCTCTCACTCTCTCTCTCCGTCTCTCTCACTCTCTCTCTCCGTCTCTCTCTCTCTTACTCTCCCTCTCAGTCTCTCCCTCTCCGTCTCTACCTCCCCCATCTCTACCTCTCCCATCTCTACCTCTCCATCTCCGTCTCTCCCTCTCCCTCTCTCTCTCCTTCTCTCTGTCTCTCCCTGTGCCTCCCCCTCCCCATATCTCCGTCTCTCCGTCTCTTTCTCTCTGTCTCTCCCCTCTCTCTCTCCCTCTCCGTCTCTCCCTCTCCGTCTCTCCCTCTCCGTCTCTCCCTCTCCCTCTCCGTCTCTCCCTCACCCTCTCTCCCTCTCCGTCTCTCCTCTCCGTCTCTACCTCTCCATCTCTACCTCTCCATCTCTACCTCTACCTCTCCCACTCCGTCTCTCCGTCTCTCCCTCTCTTCCTCTCCTCTCCCTCTCCGTTTCTCTGTCTCTCTCTCTGTCTCTCCCCTCTCCGTCTCTCCTCTCCGTCTCTCTGTCTCTCCCTCGCCATCTCTCTGTCTCTCCCTCTCCGTCTCTCCGTCTCTCGCTCCGTCTCTCCCTCTCAGTCTCTCCCTCTCCGTATCTCCGTCTTTCTATCTCTCCCTCTCACTCTCAGTCTCTCCCTCTCCGTCTCTCCCTCTCCATCTCTCCCTCTCTCTGTCTCCCTCTCCCTCTCCTTCTCTCCATCTCTGTCTCTCCCTCTCCGTCTCTCACTCTCTCTCTCCGTCTCTCTGTCTCCGTCTCTCCCTCTCCTCATATCCGTCTCTCCGTCTCTCCTTCTCACTCTCCGTCTGTCCTTCTCTCCCTATCCGTCTCTTCCTCTCCCTCTTCGTCTCAGTCTCTCCGTCTCCGTCCTTCCCTCTCCCTCCGTCTCTCCCTTTCCCTATCCGTATCTCCGTCTCTCCCTCTACATCTCTCCCTCTCCTTATCTCTTTCCGTCTCTCTGTCTCCGTCTCTCCCTATCCCTCTCCGTCTCTCCCTCTCCCTTTCTCCCTCTCCGTCTCTCACTCTGTCTCTCTGTCTCAGTCTCTCCATCTCTCCGTCTATCCATCTCTCCGTCTCTCCTTCTCTCTGTCTCTCGCTCTCTTTCTCTCTCTCTCTTTCTCTCCCTCTCCGTCTCTCAGTCTCTCCCTCTCCGTCTCTACGTCTCTCTGTCTCTTCCTGTCCATCTTTCCCTCTCCCTCTCCGACTCTTTGTCTCTCCGTCTCTCCCTCTCCCTCTCCATCTCTCCCTCTCCATCTCTCCCTCTCCATCTCCGTCTCTCCGTCTCTCCCTCTCTCTGTCTCTCCATCTCTCCCTCTCCGTCTCTCCATCTCCGTCTCTCTGTCTCTCCATCTCACCATCTCTCACTCTCTCTCTCCGTCTCTCTGTCTCCGTCTCTCCGTCTCTCCGTCTCTCCTTCTCACTCTCCGTCTCTCCCTCTCTCCCTATCAGTCTCTTCCTCTCTCCCTATCAGTCTCTTCCTCTCCCTCTTCGTTTCCGTCTCTCCGTCTCCGTCCTTCCCTCTCCTCTGTCCCTCTCCGTCTCTCCATCTCTCTGTTTCGTCGTATCTCCGTGTCTCCCTCTCTGTCTCTCCCTCTCTGTCTCTCCCTCTCCCTCTTCATCTCCATCTCTTCCTCTCCCTCTCCGTCTCTCCATCTCCGTCTCTCCCGCTCCGTCTCTCACTCTCTCTCTCCGTCTCTCTGTCTCCGTCTCTCCCTCTCCGTCTCTCCGTCTCTCCTTCTCACTCTCCGTCTCTCCTTCTCTCCCTATCCGTCTCTTCCTCTCCCTCTTCGTCTCCGTCTCTGTCCTTCCCTCTCCCCCCCCTGTCCCTCTCCGTCTCTCCATCTCTCTGTTTCTCCGTATCTCCGTATCTCCCTCTCTGTCTCTCCCTCTCCGTCTCTCCCTCTCCCTCTCCATCTCTTCCTCTCCATCTCTCCGTCTCTCCCTCTGCATCTCTCCCTCTCCTTATCTCTTTCCGTCTCTCTGTCTCCGTCTCTCCGTCTCTCCCTCTCCGTCTCTCCCTCTCCCTTTCTCCCTCTCCGTTTCTCACTCCGTCTCTCTGTCTCAGTCTCTCCATCTCTCCGTCTCTCCATCTCTCCGTCTCTCCCTCTCCCTATCCGTATCTCCGTCTCTCCCTCTCTGTATCTCCGTCTTTCTATCTCTCCCTCTCACTCTCCGTCTCTCCCTCTCCATCTCTCCCTCTCCATCTCTCCCTCTCCATCTCTCCCTCTCCATCTCCGTCTCTCCGTCTCTCCGTCTCTCCCTCTCTCTGTCTCTCCATCTCTCCCTCTCCGTCTCTCCATCTCCGTCTCTCCCGCTCCATCTCTCCTTCTCACTCTCCGTCTCTCCATCTCTCCCTCTCCGTCTCTCCATCTCCGTCTCTCCGTCTCCGTCCTTCCCTCTCCCTCCCCCCTGTCCCTCTCCGTCTCTCACTCTCTCTGTTTCTCCGTATCTCAGTATCTCCCTCTCTGTCTCTCCCTCTCCGTCTCTCCCTCTTCGTCTCCATCTCTTCCTCTCCCTCTCCGTCTCTCCATCTCCGTCTCTCCCTCTCGTTCTCTCTCTCTCCCTTTCCGTCTCTCCCTCTCCGTCTCTCCGTCTCTCCCTCTGCATCTCTCCCTCTCCTTATCTCTTTCCGTCTCTCTGTCTCCGTCTCTCCCTATCCCTCTCCGTCTCTCCCTCTCCGTCTCTCCCTCTCCCTTTCTCCCTCTCCGTCTCTCACTCCATCTCTCTGTCTCAGTCTCTCCATCTCTCCATCTCTCCATCTCTCCGTCTCTCCATCTCTCCGTCTCTCCTTCTCTCTGTCTCTCCCTCTCTTTCTCTCCCTCTCTTTCTCTTACTCTCACTCTCCGTCTCTCCCTCTCTCCCTCTCTGTCTCTCCCTCTCAGTCTCTCTGTCTCTCCCTCTCCATCTCTCTGTCTCTCCCTCTACGCATCTCCCTCTACGTATCTCCCTCACCCTCTCCGTCTCTCCCTCTCCCTCTGCCTCTCCGTCTCTCTGTCTCTCCCTCTCCGTCTCTCCCTCTCCGTATCTACGTCTTTCTATCTCTCCCTCTCACTCTCCGTCTCTCCCTCTCCGTCTCTCCCTCTCCATCTCTCCCTCTCCGTCTCTCCCTCTCTCTGTCTCTCCATCTCTCCCTCTCCCTCTCCGTCGCTCCATCTCGGTCTCTCCCTCTCCGTCTCTGACTCTCTCTCTCCGTCTCTCTGTCTCTGTCTCGGTCTCTCCCTCTCCCCATATCCGTCTCTCCGTCTCTCCTTCTCACTCTCCGTCTGTCCTTCTCTCCCTATCCGTCTCTTCCTCTCCCTCTTCGTCTCAGTCTCTCCGTCTCCGTCCTTCCCTCTCCCTCCTTCTCTCCCTCTCCCTCTCTGTATCTCCGTCTTTCTATCTCTCCCTCTCCATCTCCGTCTCTCCGTCTCTCCCTCTCTCTGTCTCTCCATCTCTCCCTCTCCGTCTCTCCATCTCCGTCTCTCTGTCTCTCCATCTCTCCATCTCTCCCTCTCCCTCCGTCTCTCCCTCTCCCTCTCTGTATCTCCGTCTTTCTATCTCTCCCTCTCACTCTCCGTCTCTCCCTCTCCATCTCTCCCTCTCCATCTCCGTCTCTCCGTCTCTCCCTCTCTCTGTCTCTCCATCTCTCCCTCTCCGTCTCTCCATCTCCGTCTCTCTGTCTCTCCATCTCTCCATCTCTCCCTCTCCGTCTCTCCATCTCCATCTCTCCCGCTCCGTCTCTCACTCTCTCTCTCCGTCTCTCTGTCTCCGTCTCTCCCTCTCCGTCTCTCCGTCTCTCCTTCTCATTCTCCGTCTCTCCTTCTCTCCCTACCCGTCTCTTCCTCTCCCTCTTCGTCTCCGTCTCTCCGTCTCCGTCCTTCCCTCTCCCTCCCCCCTGTCCCTCTCCGTCTATCCATCTCTCTGTTTCTCCGTATCTCTGTATCTCCCTCTCTGTCTCTCCCTCTCCGTCTCTCTGTCTTTCCCTCTACGCATCTCCCTCTACGTATCTCCCTCACCCTCTCCGTCTCTCCCTCTCCCTCTGCCTCTCTCTCTCTGTCTCTCCCTCTCCGTCTCTCCCCTCCTCCGTATCTCCGTCTTTCTATCTCTCCTCTCACTCTCTGTCTCTCCCTCTCCGTCTCTCCCTCTCCGTCTCTCCCTCTCCGTCTCTCCCTCTCTCTGTCTCTCCATCTCTCTGTCTCTCCATCTCTCCCTCTCCCTCTCCTTCTCTCCCTATCCGTCTCTTCCTCTCCCTCTTCGTCTCAGTCTCTCCGTCTCCGTCCTTCCCTCTCCCTCCGTCTCTCCCTCTCCCTATCCGTATCTCCGTCTCTCCCTCTCTGTATCTCCGTCTTTCTATCTCTCCCTCTCCCTCTCCATCTCTCCCTCTCCATCTCTCCCTCTCCATCTCCGTCTCTCCGTCTCTCCCTCTCTCTGTCTCTCCCTCTCTCCATCTCCGTCTCTCTGTCTCTCCATCTCTCCATCTCTCCTCTCTCTCTCATCTCTCTCTCTCCTCTCTCCCTCTCCTCTCTCCGTCTCTCCGTCTCTCCATCTCTGTCTCTCCTTCTCTCTCCGTCTCTCCGTCTCTCCATCTCCGTCTCTCCATCTCCGTCTCTCCGTCTCTCCGTCTCTCCTTCTCACTCTGTCTCTCCTTCTCTCCCTATCCGTCTCTTCCTCTCCCTTCGTCTCCATCTCTCCGTCTCCGTCCTTCCCTCTCCCTCCCCTTTCCCTCTCCGTCTCTCCATCTCTCTGTTTCTCATATCTCTGTCTCTCCCTCTCCGTCTCTCCCTCTCCATCTCCATCTCTTCCTCTCCCTCTCCGTCTCTCCATCTCCGTCTCTCCCGCTCCGTCTCTCACTCTCTCTCTCCGTCTCTGTCTCCATCTCTCCCTCTCCCTCTCAGTCTCTCCATCTCCGTCTCTCCCTCTCCGTCTCTCACTCTCTCCGTATCTCTGTCTCTCCCTCTCCGTCTCTCCCTCTCCATCTCCATCTCTTCCTCTCCCTCTCCGTCTCTCTGTCTCCGTCTCTCCCTCTCCGTCTCTCCGTCTCTCCTTCTCACTCTCCGTCTCTCCTTCTCTCCCTATCCGTCTCTTCCTCTCCCTCTTCGTCTCCATCTCTGTCCTTCCCTCTCCCTCCCCCTGTCCCTCTCCGTCTCTCCATCTCTCTGTTTCTCCATATCTCCGTATCTCCCTCTCTGTCTCTCCCTCTCCGTCTCTCCCTCTCCTCTTCATCTCCATCTCCGTCTCTCCGTCTCTCCTCTGCATCTCTCCTCTCCTTATCTCTTTCCGTCTCTCTGTCTCCGTCTCTCCGTCTCTCCCTCTCCGTCTCTCACTCTCCGTCTCTCCTTCTCACTCTCTGTCTGTCCTTCTCTCCCTATCCGTCTCTTCCTCTCCCTCTTCGTCTCAGTCTCTCCGTCTCCGTCCTTCCCTCTCCCTCCGTCTCTCCCTCTCCCTATCCGTATCTCCGTCTCTCCCTCTCTGTATCTCCGTCTTTCTATCTCTCCCTCTCCCTCTCCATCTCTCCCTCTCCATCTCTCCCTCTCCATCTCCGTCTCTCCGTCTCTCCCTCTCTAAGTCTCTCCATCTCTCCCTCTCCGTCTCTCCATCTCCGTCTCTCTGTCTCTCCATCTTTCCATCTCTCACTCTCACTCTCTGTCTCTCCCTCTCCGTCTCTCCCTCTCCATCTCTCCCTCTCCGTCTCTCCCTCTCTCTGTCTCTCCATCTCTCCCTCTCCTCTCCGTCTCTCCATCTCCGTCTCTCCCTCTCCGTCTCTCGTCTCTCTCTCTCCGTCTCTCTGTCTCCGTCTCTCCCTCTCCCCATATCCGTCTCTCCGTCTCTCTTTCTCACTCCTCCGTCTGTCCTTCTCTCCCTATCCTTCTCTTCCTCTCCCTCTTCGTCTCAGTCTCTCCGTCTCCGTCCTCCCTCTCCCTCCGTCTCTCCCTCTCCCTATCCGTATCTCACCTCCGTCTCTCCTCTCTATCTCCGTCTTTCTATCTCTCCCTCTCCTCTCCATCTCTCCCTCTCCATCTCTCCCTCTCCATCTCCGTCTCTCTCTCCGTCTCTCCCTCTCTGTCTGTCTCTCCATCTCTCCCTCTCCGTCTCTCCAACTCCGTCTCTCTGTCTCTCCATCTCTCCATCTCTCACTCTCTCTCTCCGTCTCTCTGTCTCCGTCTCTCCATCTCCGTCTCTCCATCACCGTCTCTCCGTCTCTCCGTCTCTCCTTCTCACTCTGTCTCTCCTTCTCTCCCTATCCGTCTCTTCCTCTCCCTCTTCGTCTCCGTCTCTCCGTCTCCGTCCTTCCCTCTCCCTCCCCCTTTCCCTCTCCGTCTCTCCATCTCTCTGTTTCTCCGTATCTCTGTCTCTCCCTCTCCGTCTCTCCCTCTCCATCTCCATCTCTTCCTCTCCCTCTCCGTCTCTCCATCTCCGTCTCTCCCGCTCCGTCTCTCACTCTCTCTCTCCGTCTCTCTGTCTCCGTCTCTCCCTCTCCGTCTCTCCGTCTCTCCTTCTCACTCTCCGTCTCTCCTTCTCTCCCTATCCGTCTCTTCCTCTCCCTCTTCGTCTCCGTCTCTGTCCTTCCCTCTCCCTCCCCCCTGTCCCTCTCCGTCTCTCCATCTCTCTGTTTCTCCGTATCTCCGTATCTCCCTCTCTGTCTCTCCCTCTCCGTCTCTCCCTCTCCCTCTTCATCTCCATCTCCGTCTCTCCGTCTCTCCCTCTGCATCTCTCCCTCTCCTTATCTCTTTCCGTCTCTCTGTCTCCGTCTCTCCCTCTCCGTCTCTCCCTCTCCCTTTCTCCCTCTCCGTCTCTCACTCCGTCTCTCTGTCTCAGTCTCTCCATCTCTCCGTCTCTCCATCTCTCCGTCTCTCCCTCTCCCTATCCGTATCTCCGTCTCTCCCTCTCTGTATCTCCGTCTTTCTATCTCTCCCTCTCCCTCTCCATCTCTCCCTCTCCGTCTCTCCGTCTCTCCCTCTCTCTGTCTCTCCATCTCTCCATCTCTCACTCTCTCTCTCCGTCTCTCTGTCTCCGTCTCTCCCTCTCCGTCTCTCCGTCTCTCCTTCTCACTCTCCGTCTCTCCTTCTCACCCTATCCGTCTCTTCCTCTCCCTCTTCGTCTCCGTCTCTCCGTCTCCATCCTTCCCTCTCCCTCCCCCCTGTCCCTCTCCGTCTCTCCATCTCTCTGTTTCTCCGTATCTCCGTGTCTCCCTCTCTGTCTCTCCCTCTCCGTCTCTCCCTCTCCCTCTTCATCTCCATCTCTTCCTCTCCCTCTCCGTCTCTCCGTCTCTCCGTCTCTCCTTCTCACTCTGTCTCTCCTTCTCTCCCTATCCGTCTCTTCCTCTCCCTCTCTGTCTCTCCCTCACCGTCTCTCTGTCTCTCCCTCTACGCATCTCCCTCTACGTATCTCCCTCACCCTCTCCGTCTCTCCCTCTCCCTCTGCCTCTCCGTCTCTCTGTCTCTCCCTCTCCGTCTCTCCCTCTCCGTATCTCCGTCTTTCTATCTCTCCCTCTCACTCTCTGTCTCTCCCTCTCCGTCTCTCCCTCTCCATCTCTCCCTCTCCGTCTCTCCCTCTCTCTGTCTCTCCATCTCTCCCTCTCCCTCTCCGTCTCTCCATCTCCGTCTCTCCCTCTCCGTCTCTCACTCTCTCTCTCTCCGTCTCTCTGTCTCCGTCTCTCCCTCTCCCCATATCTGTCTCTCCGTCTCTCCTTCTCACTCTCCGTCTGTCCTTCTCTCCCTATCCGTCTCTTCCTCTCCCTCTTCGTCTCAGTCTCTCCGTCTCCGTCCTTCCCTCTCCCTCCGTCTCTCCCTCTCCCTATCCGTATCTCTGTCTCTCCCTCTCTGTATCTCCGTCTTTCTATCTCTCCCTCTCCCTCTCCATCTCTCCCTCTCCATCTCCGTCTCTCCGTCTCTCCCTCTCTCTGTCTCTCCATCTCTCCCTCTCCGTCTCTCCATCTCCGTCTCTCTGTCTCTCCATCTCTCACTCTCTCTCTCCGTCTCTCTGTCTCCGTCACTCCCTCTCCGTCTCTCCGTCTCTCCTTCTCACTCTCCGTCTCTCCGTCTCTCCATCTCCGTCTCTCCATCTCCGTCTCTCCGTCTCTCCTTCTCACTCTGTCTCTCCTTCTCTCCCTATCCGTCTCTTCCTCTCCCTCTTCGTCTCCGTCTCTCCGTCTCCGTCCTTCCCTCTCCCTCCCCCTGTCCCTCTCCGTCTCTCCATCTCTCTGTTTCTCCGTATCTCTGTGTCTCCCTCTCTGTCTCTCCCTCTCCGTCTCTCCCTCTCCCTCTTCATCTCCATCTCTTCCTCTCCCTCTCCGTCTCTCCATCTCCGTCTCTCCCGCTCCGTGTCTCACTCTCTCTCTCCGTCTCTCTGTCTCCGTCTCTCCCTCTCCGTCTCTCCGTCTCTCCGTCGCTCCTTCTCACTCTCCGTCTCTCCTTCTCTCCCTATCCGTCTCTTCCTCTCCCTCTTCGTCTCCGTCTCTGTCCTTCCTCTCCCTCCCCTGTCCCTCTCCGTCTCTCCATCTCTCTGTTTCTCCGTATCTCCGTATCTCCCTCTCTGTCTCTCCCTCTCCGTCTCTCCCTCTCCCTCTTCATCTCCATCTCCGTCTCTCCGTATCTCCCTCTGCACCTCTCCCTCTCCTTATCTCTTTCCGTCTCTCTGTCTCCGTCTCTCCGTCTCTCCTCTCCGTCTCTCCCTCTCCCTTTCTCCCTCTCCGTCTCTCACTCCGTCTCTCTGTCTCAGTCTCTCCATCTCTCCGTCTCTCCATCTCTCCGTCTCTCCTCTCCCTATCCGTCTCTCCGTCTCTCCCTCTCTGTATCTCCGTCTTTCTATCTCTCCCTCTCCCTCTCCATCTCTCCCTCTCCATCTCTCCCTCTCCATCTCCGTCTCTCCGTCTCTCCCTCTCTCTGTCTCTCCATCTCGCCCTCGCCGTCTCTCCATCTCCGTCTCTCTGTCTCTCCATCTCTCCATCTCTCACTCTCTCTCTCCGTCTCTCTGTCTCCGTCTCTCCCTCTCCGTCTCTCCGTCTCTCCTTCTCACTCTCCGTCTCTCCTTCTCTCCCTATCCGTCTCTTCCTCTCCCTCTTCGTCTCCGTCTCTCCGTCTCCGTCCTTCCCTCTCCCTCCCCCTGTCCCTCTTCGTCTCTCCATCTCTCTGTTTCTCCGTATCTCCATGTCTCCCTCTCTGTCTCTCCCTCTCCGTCTCTCCCTCTCCCTCTTCATCTCCATCTCTTCCTCTCCCTCTCCGTCTCTCCATCTAAGTCTCTCCGTCTCTCCGTCTCTCCTTCTCACTCTGTCTCTCCTTCTCTCCCTCTCCGTCTCTCTGTCTCTCCCTCTACGCATCTCCCTCTACGTATCTCCCTCTACGTATCTCCCTCACCCTCTCCGTCTCTCCCTCTCCGTCTCTCCCTCTCCGTATCTCCGTCTTTCTATCTCTCCCTCTCACTCTCTGTCTCTCCCTCTCCGTCTCTCCCTCTCCATCTCTCCCTCTCCATCTCTCCCTCTCCGTCTCTCCCTCTCTCTGTCTCTCCATCTCTCCCTCTCCCTCTCCGTCTCTCCATCTCCGTCTCTCCCTCTCCGTCTCTCACTCTCTCTCTCCGTCTCTCTGTCTCCGTCTCTCCCTCTCCCCATATCCGTCATTCCGTCTCTCCTTCTCACTCTGTCTCTCCTTCTCTCCCTATCCGTCTCTTCCTCTCCCTCTTCGTCTCCGTCTCTCCGTCTCCGTCCTTCCCTCTCCCTCCCCCTGTCCCTCTCCGTCTCTCCATCTCTCTGTTTCTCCGTATCTCTGTGTCTCCCTCTCTGTCTCTCCCTCTCCGTCTCTCCCTCTCCCTCTTCATCTCCATCTCTTCCTCTCCCTCTCCGTCTCTCCATCTCCGTCTCTCCCGCTCCGTGTCTCACTCTCTCTCTCCGTCTCTCTGTCTCCGTCTCTCCCTCTCCGTCTCTCCGTCTCTCCATCGCTCCTTCTCACTCTCCGTCTCTCCTTCTCTCCCTATCCGTCTCTTCCTCTCCCTCTTCGTCTCCGTCTCTGTCCTTCCCTCTCCCTCCCCCCTGTCCCTCTCCGTCTCTCCATCTCTCTGTTTCTCCGTATCTCCGTATCTCCCTCTCTGTCTCTCCCTCTCCGTCTCTCCCTCTCCCTCTTCATCTCCATCTCCGTCTCTCCGTATCTCCCTCTGCACCTCTCCCTCTCCTTATCTCTTTCCGTCTCTCTGTCTCCGTCTCTCCGTCTCTCCCTCTCCGTCTCTCCCTCTCCCTTTCTCCCTCTCCGTCTCTCACTCCGTCTCTCTGTCTCAGTCTCTCCATCTCTCCGTCTCTCCATCTCTCCGTCTCTCCCTCTCCCTATCCGTATCTCCGTCTCTCCCTCTCTGTATCTCCGTCTTTCTATCTCTCCCTCTCCCTCTCCATCTCTCCCTCTCCATCTCTCCCTCTCCATCTCCGTCTCTCCGTCTCTCCCTCTCTCTGTCTCTCCATCTCGCCCTCGCCGTCTCTCCATCTCCGTCTCTCTGTCTCTCCATCTCTCCATCTCTCACTCTCTCTCTCCGTCTCTCTGTCTCCGTCTCTCCCTCTCCGTCTCTCCGTCTCTCCTTCTCACTCTCCGTCTCTCCTTCTCTCCCTATCCGTCTCTTCCTCTCCCTCTTCGTCTCCGTCTCTCCGTCTCCGTCCTTCCCTCTCCCTCCCCTGTCCCTCTTCGTCTCTCCATCTCTCTGTTTCTCCGTATCTCCATGTCTCCTCTCTGTCTCTCCTCTCCGTCTCTCCCTCTCCCTCTTCATCTCCATCTCTTCCTCTCCCTCTCCGTCTCTCCATCTAAGTCTCTCCGTCTCTCCGTCTCTCCTTCTCACTCTGTCTCTCCTTCTCTCCCTCTCCGTCTCTCTGTCTCTCCCTCTCGCATCTCCCTCTACGTATCTCCCTCTCGTATCTCCCTCACCCTCTCCGTCTCTCCCTCTCCGTCTCTCCCTCTCCGTATCTCCGTCTTTCTATCTCTCCCTCTCACTCTCTGTCTCTCCCTCTCCGTCTCTCCCTCTCCATCTCTCCCTCTCCATCTCTCCCTCTCCGTCTCTCCCTCTCTCTGTCTCTCCATCTCTCCCTCTCCCTCTCCGTCTCTCCATCTCCGTCTCTCCCTCTCCGTCTCTCACTCTCTCTCTCCGTCTCTCTGTCTCCGTCTCTCCCTCTCCCCATATCCGTCATTCCGTCTCTCCTTCTCACTCTCCGTCTGTCCTTCTCTCCCTATCCGTCTCTTCCTCTCCCTCTTCGTCTGTCTCTCCGTCTCCGTCCTTCCCTCTCCCTCCGTCTCTCCCTCTCCCTATCCGTATCTCCGTCTCTCCCTCTCTGTGTCTCCGTCTTTCTATCTCTCCCTCTCCCTCTCCATCTCTCCCTCTCCATCTCATTTACATTACATTTACATTTAAGTCATTTAGAAGACGCTCTTATCCAGAGCGACTTACAAATTGGTGCTTTCACCTTATGACATCCAGTGGAACAGCCACTTTACAATAGTGCATCTAAGTCTTTTAAGGGGGGCGGGTGAGAAGGATTACTTTATCCTATCCTAGGTATTCCTTAAAGAGGTGGGGTTTCAGGTGTCTCCGGAAGGTGGTGATTGACTCCGCTGTCCTGGCGTCGTGAGGGAGTTTGTTCCACCATTGGGGGGCCAGAGCAGCGAACAGTTTTGACTGGGCTGAGCGGGAACTGTACTTCCTCAGTGGTAGGGAGGCAAGCAGGCCAGAGGTGGATGAACGCAGTGCCCTTGTTTGGGTGTAGGGCCTGATCAGAGCCTGGAGGTACTGAGGTGCCGTTCCCCTCACAGCTCCGTAGGCAAGCACCATGGTCTTGTAGCGGATGCGAGCTTCAACTGGAAGCCAGTGGAGAGAGCGGAGGAGCGGGGTGACGTGGAGAACTGGGAAGGTTGAACACCAGACGGGCTGCGGCGTTCTGGATGAGTTGTAGGGTTTAATGGCACAGGCAGGGAGCCCAGCCAACAGCGAGTTGCAGTAATCCAGACGGGAGATGACAAGTGCCTGGATTAGGACCTGCGCCGCTTCCTGTGTGAGGCAGGGTCGTACTCTGCGGATGTTGTAGAGCATGAACCTACAGGAACGGGCCACCGCCTTGATGTTATTGAGAACGACAGGGTGTTGTCCAGGATCACGCCAAGGTTCTTAGCGCTCTGGGAGGAGGACACGATGGAGTTGTCAACCGTGATGGCGAGATCATGGAACGGGCAGTCCTTCCCCGGGAGGAAGAGCAGCTCCGTCTTGCCGAGGTTCAGCTTGAGGTGGTGATCCGTCATCCACACTGATATGTCTGCCAGACATGCAGAGATGCGATTCGCCACCTGGTCATCAGAGGGGGGAAAGGAGAAGATTAATTGTGTGTCGTCTGCATAGCAATGATAGGAGAGACCATGTGAGGTTATGACAGAGCCAAGTGACTTGGTGTATAGCGAGAATTTGAGAGGGCCTAGAACAGAGCGTGGTGAGGAGACAGATTCTCGCCACGCCACCTGGTAGGAGCGACCTGTCAGGTAGGACGCAATCCAAGCATGGGCCGCGCCGGAGATGCCCAACTCGGAGAGGGTGGAGAGGAGGATCTGATGGTTCACAGTATCGAAGGCAGCCGATAGGTCTAGAAGGATGAGAGCAGAGGAGAGAGAGTTAGCTTTAGCAGTGCGGAGTGCCTCCGTGATACAGAGAAGAGCAGTCTCAGTTGAATGACTAGTCTTGAAACCTGACTGATTTGGATCAAGAAGGTCATTCTGAGAGAGATAGCGGGAGAGCTGGCCAAGGACGGCACGTTCAAGAGTTTAAGAGAGAAAAGAAAGAAGGGATACTGGTCTGTAGTTGTTGACATCGGAGGGATCGAGTGTAGGTTTTTTCAGAAGGGGTGCAACTCTCGCTCTCTTGAAGACGGGAGGGACGTAGCCAGCGGTCAGGGATGAGTTGATGAGCGATGTGAGGTAAGGAGAAGGTCACCGGAAATGGTCTGGAGAAGAGAGGAGGGGATAGGGTCAGCGGGCAGGTTGTTGGGCGGCCGGCCGTCACAAGACGCGAGATGTCATCTGGAGAGAGGGGAGAAAAGAGGTCAGAGCACAGGGTAGGGCAGTGTGAGCAGAACCAGCGGTGTCGTTTGACTTAGCAAACGAGGATGGGATGTCATCAACCTTCTTTTCAAAATGGTTGACGAAGTCATCTGCAGAGAGGGAGGAGGGGGGGGGAGGAGGATTCAGGAGGGAGGAGAAGGTGGCAAAGAGCTTCCTAGGGTTAGAGGCAGATGCTTGGAATTTAGAGTGGTAGAAAGTGGCTTTAGCAGCAGAGACAGAGGAGGAAAATGTAGAGAGGAGGGAGTGAAAGGATGCCAGGTCCGCAGGGGAGGCGAGTTTTCCTCCATTTCCGCTCGGCTGCCCGGAGCCCTGTTCTGTGAGCTCGCAATGAGTCGTCGAGCCACGGAGCGGGAGGGGAGGGACCGAGCCGGCCTGGAGGATAGGGGACATAGAGAGTCAAAGGATGCAGAAAGGGAGGAGAGGAGGGTTGAGGAGGCAGAATCAGGAGATAGGTTGGAGAAGGTTTGAGCAGAGGGAAGAGATGATAGGATGGAAGAGGAGAGAGAAGCGGGGAGAGAGAGCGAAGGTTGGGACGGCGCGATACCATCCGAGTAGGGGCAGTGTGGGAAGTGTTGGATGAGAGCGAGAGGAAAAGGATACAAGGTAGTGGTCGGAGACTTGGAGGGAGTTGCAATGAGGTTAGTGGAAGAACAGCATCTAGTAAAGATGAGGTCGAGCGTATTGCCTGCCTTGTGAGTAGGGGGAAGGTGAGAGGGTGAGGTCAAAAGAGGAGAGGAGTGGAAAGAAGGAGGCAGAGAGGAATGAGTCAAAGGTAGACGTGGGGAGGTTAAAGTCGCCCAGAACTGTGAGAGGTGAGCCGTCCTCAGGAAAGGAGCTTATCAAGGCATCAAGCTCATTGATGAACTCTCCGAGGGAACCTGGAGGGCGATAAATGATAAGGATGTTAAGCTTGAAAGGGCTGGTAACTGTGACAGCATGGAATTCAAAGGAGGCGATAGACAGATGGGTAAGGGGAGAAAGAGAGAATGACCACTTGGGAGAGATGAGGATCCGGTGCCACCACCCCGCTGACCAGAAGCTCTCGGGGTGTGCGAGAACACGTGGGCGGACGAAGAGAGAGCAGTAGGAGTAGCGGTGTTGTCTGTGGTGATCCATGTTTCCATCAGTGCCAAGAAGTCGAGGGACTGGAGGGAGGCATATGCTGAGATGAACTCTGCCTTGTTGGCCGCAGTTCGGCAGTTCCAGAGGCTACCGGAGACCTGGAACTCCACGTGGGTCGTGCGCGCTGGGACCACCAGATTAGGGAGGCCGCGGCCACGCGGTGTGGAGCGTTTGTATGGTCTGTGCAGAGAGGAGAGAACAGGGATAGACAGACACATAGTTGACAGGCTAGAGAAGAGGCTACGCTAATGCAAAGGAGATTGGAATGAAAAGTGGACTACACGTCTCGAATGTTCAGAAAGTTAAGCTTACGTAGCAAGAATCTAATTGACTAAAATGATTAAAATGATACAGTACTGCTGAGGTATGCTAGCTGGCAGTGGCTGCGTTGTTGACTTTGTAGGCTAGCTGGCAGTGGCTGCGTTGTTGACACTACACTAATCAAGTCGTTCCGTTGAGTGTAAAGTTTCTACAATGCTGCTATTCGGGGGCTAGCTGGCTAGCTAGCAGTGTTGATTACGTTACGTTGCGTTAAAAGAACGACAATAGCGTTAAAAGAACGACAATAGCTGGCTAGCTAACCTATCTCTCCCTCTCCATCTCTCCCTCTCCATCTCTCCCTCTCCATCTCTCCCTCTCCATCTCCGTCTCTCCGTCTCTCCCTCTCTCTGTCTCTCCATCTCTCTCTGTCTCTCCATCTCTCCCTCTCCGTCTCTCTGTCTCTCCATCTCTCCATCTCTCACTCTCTCTCTCCGTCTCTCTGTCTCCGTCTCTCCCTCTCCGTCTCTCCGTCTCTCCGTCTCTCCATCTCCGTCTCTCCATCTCCGTCTCTCCGTCACTCCGTCTCTCCTTCTCACTCTGTCTCTCCTTCTCTCCCTATCCGTCTCTTCCTCTCCCTCTTCGTCTCCGTCTCTCCGTCTCCGTCCGTCCCTCTCCCTCCCCCTGTCCCTCTCCGTCTCTTCATCTCTTTGTTTCTCCGTATCTCTGTGTCTCCTCTCTGTCTCTCCCTCTCCGTCTCCCTCTCCCTCTTCATCTCCATCTCTTCCTCTCCCCTCTCCGTCTCTCCATCTCCGTCTCTCCCGTCTCCGTCTCTCACTCTCTCTCTCCGTCTCTGTCTCCTGTCTCTCCCTCTCCGTCTCTCCAACTCTCCGTCTCTCCTTCTCTCTCCGTCTCGGTCCTTCTCTCCCTATCCGTCTCTTCCTCTCCCTCTTCGTCTCCGTCTCTGTCCTTCCCTCTCCCTCCCCCTGTCCCTCTCCGTCTCTCCATCTCTCTGTTTCTCTCGTATCTCCGTATCTCCCTCTCTGTCTCTCCCTCTCCGTCTCTCCCTCTCCCCCTTCATCTCCATCTCCGTCTCTCCGTCTCTCCCTCTGCACCTCTCCCTCTCCTTATCTCTTTCCGTCTCTCTGTCTCCGTCTCTCCGTCTCTCCCTCTCCGTCTCTCCCTCTCCGTCTCTCCCTCTCCGTCTCTCCCTCTCCCTTTCTCCCTCTCCGTCTCTCACTCCGTCTCTCTGTCTCAGTCTCTCCATCTCTCCGTCTCTCCATCTCTCCGTCTCTCCATCTCTCCGTCTCTCCCTCTCCCTATCCGTATCTCCGTCTCTCCCTCTCTGTATCTCCGTCTTTCTATCTCTCCCTCTCCCTCTCCATCTCTCCCTCTCCATCTCTCCCTCTCCATCTCCGTCTCTCCGTCTCTCCCTCTCTCTGTCTCTCCATCTCTCCCTCTCCATCTCTCCATCTCCGTCTCTCTGTCTCTCCATCTCTCTCCGTCTCTCTGTCTCCGTCTCTCCCTCTCCGTCTCTCCGTCTCTCCTTCTCACTCTCCGTCTCTCCGTCTCTCCATCTCCGTCTCTCCCTCTCCATCTCTCCCTCTCCATCTCCGTCTCTCCGTCTCTCCCTCTCTCTGTCTCTCCATCTCTCCCTCTCCAATACTCCATCTCCGTCTCTCTGTCTCTCCATCTCTCACTCTCTCTCTCCGTCTCTCTGTCTCCGTCTCTCTCTCTCCGTCTCTCCGTCTCTCCGTCTCTCCTTCTCACTCTCCGTCTATCCTTCTCTCCCTATCCGTCTCTTCCTCTCCCTCTTCGTCTCCGTCTCTCCGTCTCCGTCCTTCCCTCTCCCTCCCCCCTGTCCCTCTCCGTCTCTCCATCTCTCTGTTTCTCCGTATCTCCGTGTCTCCCTCTCTGTCTCTCCCTCTCCGTCTCTCCCTCTCCCTCTTCATCTCCATCTCTTCCTCTCCCTCTTCGTCTCAGTCTCTCCGTCTCCGTCCTCCCCTCTCCCTCCGTCTCTCCCTCTCCCTATCCGTATCTCCGTCTCTCCCTCTCTGTATCTCCGTCTTTCTATCTCTCCCTCTCCCTCTCCATCTCTCCCTCTCCATCTCCGTCTCTCCATCTCCGTCTCTCCGTCTCTCCCTCTCTCTGTCTCTCCATCTCTCCCTCTCCGTCTCTCTGTCTCTCCATCTCTCCATCTCTCACTCTCTCTCTCCGTCTCTCTGTCTCCGTCTCTCCCTCTCCGTCTCTCCGTCTCTCCGTCTCTCCGTCTCTCCGTCTCTCCTTCTCACTCTCCGTCTCTCCTTCTCTCCCTATCCGTCTCTTCCTCTCCCTCTTCGTCTCCGTCTCTCCGTCTCCGTCCTTCCCTCTCCCTCCCCCCTGTCCCTCTCAGTCTCTCCATCTCTCTGTTTCTCCGTATCTCCATGTCTCCCTCTCTGTCTCTCCCTCTCCGTCTCTCCCTCTCCCTCTGCATCTCTCCCTCTCCTTATCTCTTTCCGTCTCTCTGTCTCCGTCTCTCCCTATCCCTCTCTGTCTCTCCCTCTCCCCCTCTCCCTTTCTCCCTCTCCGTCTCTCACTCCGTCTCTCTGTCTCCGTCTCTCCATCTCTCCGTCTCTCATCTCTCTGTCTCTCCCTCTCCATCTCCCTCTCCGTCTCTCCCTCTCTCCCCCTCCGTCTCTCCCTCCCTCTCCGTCTCTCCGTTTCTCTGTCTCTCCCTCCCTCTCCGTCTCTCCGTCTTTCCGTCTCCCCGTCTCTCCGTCTCCCCCTCTCTCCCTCTCCCTCTCTCTCCCTCTCCCTCTCACCCTCTCCGTCTCATTGTCTCTCCCTCTCCCTCTCCCTCTCCGTCTCTCCCTCTCCATCTCTCCCTCTCCGTCTCTCCCTCTCTCCCTCTCCATCTCTCCCTATCCCTCCCCATCTCTCCATCTCTCCCTCTCCGTCTCTCTCACTCCGTCTCTCTCACTCTGTCTCTCTGTCTCCGTCTCAGTCTCTCCATCTCTCCGTCTCTCCGTCTCTCCTTCTCTCCTTCTCCGTCTCTACTTCTCTCCCTCTCCCTCTCCGTCTCCATCCCTCCCTCTCCGTCCCTCCCTCTCCCTCTCTGTCTCTCCCTCTCTGCCCCCTCTCTCTGCCCCACCCCTCACACACACACACACACGTTGTTTGTGTTGAGGTACATGTCCACAAAGCGGCACGGCGGGCTATTCTTTCTTTGGATTGGTGAATAAACCTAGGAACAAGAAATTAGGTTAACTATCAGAATTTCTGCAACCTGGAAATGGCGGAGCCATTTCTGCTTTGCGCACCTTTAAATAAAGGCAGTTGCTTCTGTCTCACCTCTTAACCCACGCTGTAACTGATAAGGGCTTAATGACCTCCCAAAGTCGTTTTTATCTCTTTATTTCCTCTGCTGTTTTGGTTGTAATTACCTGAGAATTCATCTCTGGCAGCTTCTAGTCTTGTCCTCTGTTCTGTGGGGAAAGACCCTCAGGCAACCTGGGTATTTTCACATCTTGAAAGAAAAGCAAAACCCTAAATTCAATATTGAGGTTTGGGGATGTGATATAATTTAAAGTTATTAAAGTGTAAGGAAGAGGTTGGGAAAATGTTTTCCTGGTAATGGTAAATTAGTCAAATAAGGGCCTTAAAAGAGGAGCCAACAGCAACGGATTAATGTTTTGGGGGGGGAAAGTGATATTTTTCTGATCATGTGGGGGGAATGGAGGGCGGGGGGGGGGTGAAATTATCTAGGATTTATGAGGTCTTATTCCACCTGGAATAGCAAATTAATACAATGTTTGGTTTTACGATTGGGAAACACTTAATAATGGCAGATTAATTTGTCAAATGTGAAGCTTGAGAGGGGGTGTGTGCAAGAGAGAGATGGTGACATGGAAAGAAGGGAGCTGGACAGTGTAACAGTTAACTAGTTAACTAGTTAGCTGGCTAGCCTCTGATGGGGACCCGGTTCTAAAGTATACAAAAATAGCAGATCTGTACCACATTGGGCGAGGTGGGTTGCAGGAGAGTATGTTCAGTCCATAGATGGAAATTGAGATAAAAAATATATACAAAATATATACGAAGAAACGATATATACATGGGACGGGACAAGACAAGACAAAACAGACGTCCGACTGCTAACCCATCTTGGATTACAAATGATGCTAAGCTTGATGGAGACACCAAGCATACAGGGGAACTGGAGCAAAACTAACTCTCTGACCACAGTGTCATCTCTCTCCCCTCATTACTGAATGTAACCTCCCATATACACTTCACACAGCTTTATCCATGTTCTGCAGGGTGACTAGGACTCTAGGATCCGGGGATCCTCAGTCCTCAGGTTTCCATGGGATATAAGAACTGCAGTAGAACCAGGGGCTTTGTAAATTACCCATGCTGCCCCTGACCCATCGTCTTTTGGAAACGTCAGCCAATTCTTTGTGACATGGCAACCTCCTTCGTTACATACACACACGCACATGCACACACAAACACACAACGATAGTGGAACAAACCACAGGCCTACTATATACTGCCACTGGCTTATATGGTTGCTGGAAGGCTTTCAACACCACAGAAACAGCACCGCAGCTTTGCATTATCGCTTTTCTCTATTTTCCTTTTCGGTCCTCCTCCATTTTGTTGTGCAGATGTTATTTACAGATGACCTAGGCAAAACAGGCGTCTTGTTTCTATTTCGGCTCTCCGTGTTTACCCGTGGGGAGTCAGTTGGGTCTCGCTCGTGTCTCTCCACTGTTCCATCATTGTGTTGTTGTTGTCTGGTTACTTCGGCAACCCGCGCGGACCCGCTGGCCCTCCATGTAGCAACGTTAGCGTCGGCCAGGAGCCGGAGTTTATTATGACACGTCGCCACTCTCCGCCAACCACATGGACCCCTGTTTGTTTGAACAAGAGGTCCCCTCCCTTTCTCTCCACTGTAGAGAAAAGACAAGTATGAACTGTCACTAGGAGTGAGAGAGAGAGAGAGAAGGAGGGAGGGATTGGGATGTGTGTCGGGGGGGACAACTGAGGACGCCCATCAATAGAGCGAGGGTGGGCCTCTCCCGTGACTAATTGAAATCTTCCAGAGGTCTCTCTCTTTCTCGCCCTCCCTTTCTCCCTTTCAGTCTCTCTCTGTCTCCTTCAACCCAGACAGCCAGCACCAACATGTTTCCAGTGAGTGGCAACCACTGAGTAATGGCTTTCCTCCCCAGCGACAGGAATCAGGCTTCACACGGCATCACACACCTTGCTGGGCCGGCACAAATACATCACCTCACATCAACGTCAATAACAACAGTAATGCCTCGAGTAATCGTCTGGGTATCTGAGCCTTCTAATTGGACATTAAGTGCTCTTAACGTGGACTTGTTGCTTAGCCAGACAGAGCAATTGAGGGTACGGAGCAGGGCCTGGATGCGTGCGGTGCCATTATGGAAAATACAAACATGGACGAAATCATGGTGTGGGATGCATGGAGAGACTAAAATGGCCGCCTATAGGCCCCGACTGCTAAGAAACACCTATGTGAGAGAGAGGAAGCAGAACTTGGTTGATGTTTTGAATCGAAAGTGGAGAGAGAGTATAAGAGTGAGGGGGAGGGAGAGAGAGAAGGAAATAGAGTGAGAGGGGGGGGGGTATTGACATCACTCTGCTCCCTCCGTCTCAATCAACAGGCCAATGAAACATGACCTGATATCCATTTTTCATTTCAAGGTTTATTATGGAATTTAACGATACGTTCAGTGAAAAAAGGCCACACAACGCACACGTATAGGTGAGTGTGGGGCATCTACCCTCTATTCTACCCTCTACCCCCTGGTTCAGTGCTTGTGGGGGTCAACAGTCTATACAGACACCCAGGGGTCTATGTAATACACACCAACAGCACATAAGCCAACTGGGACAAGTCAGGATCAAGACTGCCTGCCTGGCTGACTGAATGGGTCCATATTTATCACTAACCTTGGTCTGACCGGGATCTTATACCGAAACAATCAACCAGACATGATTTATACTTACACACATATATATTAGTCAGTAATTATAGATAAGGTTTAATTGAAGGTTTAATCAGTCGATTACAAGGCGAGTCATAGCAGAAAGCGGCTTACCCTGTGGCCCTCCATGGCCTGGCGTATTAGGCTTCATTTCTAAATTGACGGGTGTGTGGGTCTGATATTGGACCGGTTCATGTTACTACCTTCTCACAGAGACCTCACTCTGTTCTCCTTTTGGTACACCCAAAGCCCTCAAAGGTGAACCCAAATATGGACGATTTGAGAAGGTACAAGAGCGTGAAACGCGATTCAGTTACAGTGCAATCTTGGGTTAAGACTGCTCTTTTATTACAGATGGTTGATCAAATTTAGAAATTGAATTAGGTGTCCGTTATCAGTTCTAATGGCTATTTATTTCATCTCAGGGGTTACGAAGGGGCGCTGCGGAGAGAGAGAGGGAGAAAAACTTAATGTGGCTCTTTACAGCACAGTAGTCCCATATGGATTCCAGCAGTGTTTTCTTTGGAACTTACTGTGTGTGCTTGAAGATATGCTTCACAGCCTGTGTACTGAAGTCATATTCATAAGACCAGAGTCTTCATCATATCAACAGCTTTTACTTTCTTTAACAGCCATTTATCATACTTCCAAAACAGTTGTGGAAAAGCAGATGTCTGCGTAATCTCCAAAGTTGTGCCAAAGTGACCAAGTGGTAAAGTGAGCAGGATCACCTCTTGGTTTGTAAAAATTTTTATTTCTAACTTTGAACCTCCATTATGTTGTAGATTGGTGTTTTTCAGTACATTTGTTTTACTCATAAATGCAACGTTATTGTATTGTTATGTAGACATACTGTATTGGTTTTGTTGGGTTTAAGCTACACCGGTAGACTTGTGTATTTCTCAGACATTTGCACTGTGCTTCAATAAAATGTTTTTCTGTAATGCTAGAGACAACAAGCATCAGGGTGGTACACAGGCCTTTTGGGGGTCAAAAAACAATGTTTTAGTAAAATGGCACTGCTCAACAGTCACAGACATGTTGAGCAATTATTAGAGGGAAAATCAGAACAATCTGATGAATCTGTTAAACTATTTTGAAGAACTGCTGCATTTATTAACAACGACCAACTAAATTCCAGTCAAAATAAAATATTGTAAGAAATACTGTAGCCTGCCATTAATACATTGCATTTGGAAATAATTTTTCCACATTTTGCCACGTTTTACCCAAAAATTACAAAACAAAAACAGTTTTTTAGAACTGTTTGCAAATGTAGAAAAAAATAATAATAATGAAATATCACATTTACATAAGTATTCAGATCCTTTACTCAGTCTTCTTGGGTATGACGTTACAAGCTTGGCACACCTGTATTTGGAGAGTTTCTCCCATTCTTCTCTACAGATCCTCTCAAGCTCTGTCAGGTTGGATGGTGAGCGTCTCTGCACAGCTATTTTCAGGTCTCTCCAGAAATTTTTGATCGGGTTCAAGTCCTGGCTCTGGCTGAGCCACTCAAAGGACATTTAGAGACTTGTCCCGAAGCCACTCCTATGTTGTCTTGGCTGTGTGCTTAGGGTTGTTGTTCCGTTGGAAGGTGAACCTTCTCCCCAATCTGAGGTCCTCAGTGCTCTGGAGCAGGTTTTCATCAAGGATTTCTCTGTACTTTGCTGCGTTCATCTTTCACTCGATCCTGACTAGTCTCCCAGTCCCTCCCACTGAAAAACATCACCCATCACCCAATGATGCTGCCACCCCCATGCTTCACCATAGGAATGGTACCAGGTTTCCTCCAGATGGGACGCTTCCCATCCAAGCCAAAAAGTTCAATCTTGGTTTCATCAGACCAAAGAATGGTGTTTCTCATGGTCTGAGAGTCCTTTAGGTGCCTTTTGGCAAAATCCAAGTGGGCTGTCATGTGCCTTTTACTGAGGTGTGGCTTCCGTCTGGCCACTCTACCATAAAGGCCTGATTAGTGGAGTGCTGCAGAGATGGTTGTCCTTATGGAAGTCTCTCCCATCTCCACAGAGGAACTCTGTAGTTTTGTCAGAGTGACCATCAGGTTCTTGGTCACCACCCTGACCAAGGCCATTCTCCCTCGATTGCTCAGTTTGGCCAGGCAGCCAGCTCTAGGAAGAGTCTTGGTGGTTCCAAACTTCTTCCATTTAAGAAGGATGAATGCCACTGTGTTCTTGGGGATCTTCAATGCTGCAGATATTTTTGGTACCCTTCCCCAGATCTGTGCCTCGACACAATCTTGTCTCAGTACTCTACAGACAATTCCTTCGACCCTATGGCAACTTATATAGGCAGGTATGTGCCTTTCCAAATCATGTCCAATCAATTGAGTTTACCACAGGTGGACTCCAATCAAGTTGTAGAAACATCTTAAGGATCAATGGAAACAGGATGCTACTGAGCTCAATTTCGAGTCTCATGTTTTTGCTTTGTTATATTGGGGTATTGTGTGTAGATTGATGAGTATTTTTTTTCCGTTTTAGAATAACGCTGTAACGTAACAAAATGTGTAAAAAGTCAATGGGTCTGAATACTTTCCGAATGCACTGTAGAGCCAGTAACCACCCAAAATATGAAAATGATCAATCAAAGATGGCAAAGATGAGTCAGCAGTCGATCTCTAAACTGTATTTGATATGGATATGGATAATAAACGTAGTCCTTTCTGATCCCTCATTTGGATATTCCCGTCCGTTGGTTCTGAAGCATAGATGAGAATTGAACTTTGACTTGCTGGCAGTGGGTTCAGAACAACAATGAAAGAAAATGTACACCAAACACATTTTTTTACCACCACCTAAAAGGGCACTTTGGAGACTGGAAGAGCGAAGGGGCATGTTTTCTGAGCAGGTTGAGCCATATCTGTGCACGTGCCTGCCAAGCATGTGCTACAAGTGGATATGCTTTAGACTCAGCTCTAAAGCTCTAAAGCTCTCGAAGCAATCTCTCTTAACCATCCCTTCAACGAAGTCCATGGGTTGAGGTAGACACACAGGTCCAACTTATCAAACACTGCCAAAGGCTGCAATGGTGGCTGTAAAGTATTGCAGCTTTAGAGAATGATGTAATGGCATTTCTACTGCTTACCATGTCAATCATTTCCTTCAGGTCCTATACGCTCAACAGTAGAGGGTTAGAGACACTACGACTCAGTGACGGACTGTGCAGGTTATAACACAGTGGTACCCATCTCACATGGTCAAAATGGTCGCATGTGTGAGAAGCAGGGATGATGATGTAATGGAGTAATGGTGACCCCCCCCCCCCCAGAGAGTGGTATGTGTGTGTGTTTCAGATCTGCTCTGGGACACTCCGCTACACCACACACCAAACACATCTGAGTCGACGTCTCCAGGGTACCCTTTCTAAGTGTCACTTTCTTTTCCACAGCTCACAGCGACACCCCGGAGGACAATGTCACCCTAACCCCCACACAAAACCCCTGTGGCGCCCGACGAACTGCGTTTTTGGGAGGTTTTGGGGGGTGGTTCAATCCCTATTCTGTTATTGGACAAAGGGCTGTACGCATGCGCTCCTGTGCAGCGTGCGTTAGGTTGCTTGCTTAGCATGCGCCGGTGCGTGAGTTGTCATGATGTGGTTTGCACAGCTCACTGCACACATAATAAACTCTATGGGACACCCTATAAATCTTGGAGGGGGGGGGGAGTAAATTATGCGGGTGAATGGCGGGTGGAATATCAAGACCTGACAAAGGAACGAGCTAATGTGAAAGAATAGGAAGATTGAGGTTGGGGTGGTGGGGGTCTGGGGTGAGGGGGTATAGAGGGGTGTTTGTGGTACGGCAGGACATGGTATGACAACCCAACAGTGTAGCATTCACAGGGGGTTAAAGGGAAGGTGTTTTGAAAGACTATGTATGCCGTTCAGTTTTTTTTTAGAAAAGGTGGTCTGTGGAAAGAATTCAATGTCTACCTGCAGCATAATGAGGTTCAATTATTCTCCCTCCGCTGCCACCGGGGTCTGGCAGCGAGGTGTGGAGACGGTTCGTAAGGCTAGTCAGGGCCTGCAAGACTGTTTTCACTCAAAATAAAATAACAGAAATGGAACCTTCCAATTAATTCCCATTTACATATCCCTGGCTCCAGTTTCCACTGGGGAGGGCCTGGGGATGTGAGGCGCTGTTGCAGTCACCGGGGTGATTTTACAGTATGATTAGATGGTTAATAATTCCCCAGGGGCTGCAATTAATTTGAAATTAGCTAAACATACCAGGTGCACTGGCGTCATGTTGCGTACGGGTGTGACTGACTTCTTCCACCTTTCACACACACACCCACACACACTTGTTCATGGTTCAAATCGGCACACGGGTGCGCACACACAAACAAGGTGGCCAAGGTTTATTATTGGGAGTTTAGTCTAACCCTGCCACTCCTCTCAGCGCGGTGAGGCGCAGTGGTAAACACACAGATTAGTGCAGTTCGTTTGCTTTCAGGTGGTTGGTGCCGTAGCCATGTGTCCTGGCAGTACAGTTTGTCACCTGCCCCATAGAGAGAGCGAGAGAGAGAGAGAAATAATGACAGAAAGAGGAGAGAGGGTAATGTCATGGCTCTCAGTGTGAGTAGAGGGAAGGAAAGAGCGTCTCCAGAGTGACTATGAGGTGACTGGGATGTCTCAGTAAGACAGGACATCAACCCTGACTCCAAACACAGCGGCCAGTCAGTAGGCAGTAGAAGCAGGTAAGGGAATCTCCTGTGGTGGCCTAACACAGGCTGTGATCTGCCTGTGATGGATTTGCAACTGAGTCGTATCGGCAGCCATAACCCTATATACCAAGGATACAGGCTACTGCTCCCGATAGACCACCAGGGATGGGGAGCCCCACCAGAATTCTTTCAATGACCCTTAAAAAAACAGACCGCCTGTTTTTCTCCCTGCAGACGTCGTGAGAGCGTGACACTCACCCTGGTCGCCCCATTTAGGTGAGTGATGGGTGAGCAGATTTTCTTAAAACAGCAGCAATTATCTGCGTGCAATTAGCTAGCCACCCGTGCAATTACACCCCACTCTGCCCTGCTCCGGTTCTGCAGTATGACTCACTCAACTGTGGTGTGCCTGAACAGAATGAGCGATGATGATGATGAGGATGATAGCCGTGATGTTGACTACATTAATATGGCAGCAGGCAGGGAGGGACGGCAGAGGTGGTCGGTGTGTGTGGGCGGTTCTGTATTCTGCTAGTGTGGGTCTCTCCAGCCTGGCTGCCTAACCCTAACCTCTGGCCACCCCTGGCCATGGCAGGTGGGGGTATTTATGATAATCCGCCACCCCGAGGAACACGAGGTCCGCATTAGAGCACTGTGGTTGTGGGGTGGCCTCGGTGCCGTCCCGCCCACCCCACCACCCTGGTTCTTTGTTAGTCGGGGGCTCAGCGTTAGACCCCTGTGCTAAGCTCGATGGCTGGGCCGACGCTGGCTAGCTGTTTAAATAAAGCCCAGGGTAAATACGGTCTGAGACCAAGTAAACACTTGCGTCATACAGTTTCAATTTGAACTTCAATTAAGTCTATCATTTTTTTTTGTTCCTTCGCTGAGGAGGAAATTAAAACAGGGTTCAGTGAGAACAGTGGGCTTCGGTGAGTTTAGGGAGACAGACAGAGTAGCAGGCAACAGTCACTAACCCAATGAAGCCCATGATAAGTCAACACGACTGACTGACTGGATTTAGGATTTACTTTTCATTCTTTTTTGCCCCCCTAAGGATTAAATCCATCTCTCAAACCACCTTTTCCACCAAAACCAAATACAATTCTGATTCTCTACCTTCCTCTATATACAGTAATTGTCTCCTACAGACACTCTCTCATGTGTGTATGCAGTGGTGTCGGAGTTGAACCTGTCACAGACCCTGTTGAGTATACAATATCAACAGTTTAACACTGGATCCACAAGAGGGAGCAACATCCCCATAGGGACCAAGCATCATCATCATCATCACACAACAGCACCCATGGTTTGGGACAAAACCAACAACAAAAAGCATCGGAAAGGCCAGTCGCACTGCTAATTCCGTAAACATGTTGACAAGATTTCCACAAGAATCTAAATGTACCTTTATGCGTTATACTAATTTCTCTCCATGCCTGTATCATGCACCATTGAAAAGAGTCAAAGCAATGCCTTGTTGTAAGTCTTATTCTGAGAAAAGTACATCAGTTGAGTGTGTGGGTTGCCCTCTCTCTCTCTCACTCGCTCCCTCACTCGGTCTCTGCAGGGCCCCATGCTCTGCTCTCCTTTCCCTTTCTCTCCGTAGGTTTCGGTTTTTTCTAATTCCATGTAATAAGGCTCATTTCATTGTCACTAGCCAAATGAGGATAATTAATTACCACTCCTTGGCTACTGTAATAAGCAGCCTGCGATGTGGGGTAAAGAAAACACAGCATCTGGGGTTGGGAAAATAAATATGGTTTGAAACAAATATAGATTATTCAACTAAAAGTTATGTTTAAATCACCCTCTGCTTAGCATGTCTTAGCAAAATGGTATGAGCGCAGTCGCTTCTCCCAGACTTCTCAAAAGTAATATTTCCGTCTTTGGAATATGATAATTGACCACTTTAGCAATTGTAATAATGTCGGCTATGTGTGTTTCTGTTTTCCTGACAGATTTCCAGAACCTTATTACCTTCCAGAATCTTATTTACTAAACAGATGTGGGGTCACTGAAATGATATCTGATCACACAAATATATTTGTTTCTGATAATAAAATGATTTACGCTAAACAACTTTCAGGATTTCACACTCTCAGACTTCATTTTGTATTTTACCTCGATCTGACGATGGAGTTATCTTTTCAAACACAACAGGGAAAATACGCTTCTCTGAATGAATGCTGAGTAACACAAAAAAGGAAGAACATAACCTTGCTGGAAAAACTATCATTGGTCACTTCTCACAGATGTAGGACCTTCATTGATACAGTTTACTACAGCAGGAAAATAATCCTGCAGCAACTAGACATTTGAATTACTATATTATAATTAACTGAAGTTTTTGTAGGGGTTGATACACTTTTTTTGTAAGGGAAAATCAAGTCTGACATTTCAAAGTAGAAATGACAAACTTCAGAAACCTTTTCAAACCTAAAATAGACCTCAAGTTTTATATTTTTTGCAGGAAGGTTCTCCTGCAACAGGGTGATCAAATTAAGATCCCACATCTGTACATGACCAACATCAGATAAGTTGGCTGGCTATTGGTCAAAATGATGCAACCACGAGTAAGCCTTTTTCCTCTGCTTATGAAAATCCACCTGTTTTGGGTATATGGATATGACACATCTAAACACATTTCTATGAAATAAGTTAGAACACTTATTTTTTGCTTTTGTAGAGAGACAGACAGAGAGCGAAGGAGAATATTCACGTCATCAGTAGTAGGGTACCACACTATGTCCTTGCATGGACAGACTTGAACAATTTGTAAAGGAGTCCACTGCTACTGAGGAAAACCGTGTGTGTTTGTGTGCGTGCGAATGCGAATGCGAATGCTGAATCTCAGTTTTGGTTGATATTATTACTCCATTTTGATTTCCCTTCAAACCTCTTTTAGACTAATTTTGTTTTATTACTTTCAAATTGTTCTCAAGACGGGGAGGGAGGCGTGGAAACAGATCCCGCTGTCAGACACTGATTTATACAAAATAACAACAATGAAAAATCTGTCATTTTGTGTTTTTCTAATCATTTTCATATTTTGCCTTCTCATGTTTCCCCTGCCTGAGACCTGCCACTTGTATGAGAATGCCAAACTCAGTGCATGACGATGTTACCATGGCAACCAAAATGAATTTAAAGGCCAGAGACATGTTTTGAACAGTTTTCGATTTCTTTACTTGAGCTTAAAAGTAGATAGATTAGAAATCTGTAAACTGTTGTAGGCGGAAAAGAAAAACATGATAAGATACCAATATGGTTCTAATTAATCACCAACGAAAGATAACAATTTTGGTCAGAATTAGTTCTCCCAGCTCGTAGCACATCTTCCTGTTTGTAGAAGCATGTTGGGAGCATCTTAGATAACAAATAATATAAGAAATTTAAAAAACATCACTGAACAAATGATGCTATTTTGGCAGAAACATATCTTCTGTTATTAACTCAATCATACAATTATTTACAGGAGACTGGTGGGTGAACAAGGTAAAAACTGTGGTGAGAAAATCATCTGTCGTGGACCTGATTCACACCAGTTTACCAAGACAAAAACCGAGGGGACTTTTAGGCTGTGCTTTGCAATTTTGCCATCACTGTTTGGTGTCTTAAAATGAGCGTAGGAAAATAAGGCACGTCACTCAGTAGAATCACATAGCTCCTTTCCTGTCAGTCGCCGCGCCTCGTAAGCGAAATAAACACAAATGACTGAATGCAGGTTGTTGCACAAATGGCACCAGGGGTTTCATCCCAACAAAAACAACCACTAGGACCAGTGGACACTACTGTCTGTCGTTGCACCACCACACAAGTCTGAGGTAACTATAATTGGACAAACGCCTGTACCAACACATAAACAAACGAGTAAGCCCATGTCAAGGCAGTTTTGACTCCTCTGCAAGGGAGTGTGGGTGTTAGCGGGTTAGCATTAGCAAACACAAGTTGCTGAGCCATTGTAGCCAGAGGGGAAAGCTATTCTGCTTTCTGGCGCTGATTGTTGTGTTCAAGACTTTGTACCCACAAGAATGTCAACTGCTTTCAGTAAACGGTGTCGCGTCAACCAATACAGTAACCACATTGTAGAAAACCAAACCAAGGACAAAAAAATACAATGGACAGCCTTTGAAAATGGTTCAATTCTGTCTATAATGGTTTCTTCCACTGTGTCTGTGTGACTTTTCCCTTGTTCACAGAGGCACTGGTTTAATTGCCACCCTAAATCATTTTCAGTTTGGATCTTGTCATAATTCTGGAGGTTGAAATGGAAAGTGTGTACAGAATTCTGATTACAGTAAATCCAGAAGATCACTGCAGGAGCAGACCTGACTGCCCTTGACCAGCACAAAAACATCCTGTGGCATACAGCATTAGCATCGAATAGCCCCAGCGATATGCAACTTTTCAGGGAAGTTAGGAACTAATATACACAGGCAAGTAGGAAAGCAAAGGCTGGCTTTTTCAAACAGAAATGTGCATCCTATAGCACAAACTCCAAAAAGTTCTGGGACACTGTAAAGTCCATGGAGAATAAGAGCACCTCCTCCCAACTGCCCACTGCTCTGAGGCTAGGAAACACTGTCACCACCGATAAATCCACAATAATAGAGAATTTCAATAAGCATTTTCTACGGCTGGCCATGCATTCCAGCTGGCTACCCCTACCCCGGTCAACAGCCCTGCACCCCCCACAGCAACTTGCTCAAACCTCCCCCATTTCTCTACCCAAATTCAGATAGATGATGTTCTGAAAGTGTAGCAAAATCTGGACCCCTACAAATCAGCTGGGCTAGACAATCTGGACCCTCTCTTTCTGCCGCATTTGTTGCAACCCCTATCCACAAAGATTGGAAAGCTGCCACGGCCATCCCCCTCTTCAAAGTGGGAGACACTCTAGACCCAAACTGTTATAGACCTATATCTATCCAACCCTGCCTTTCTAAGGTCTTCGAAAGCCAAGTGAACAAACAGATCATCCACCATTTCGAATCCCTCAGCCACGCTCAAGGTCCTAAACGATATAATAACCGCTATCGATAAAAGACAATACTGTGCAGCCGTATTCATCGACCTGGCCAAGGCTTTCGACTCTGTCAATCACCACATTCTTATCGGCAGACTCAACAGCCTTGGCTTCTCAAATGACTGCCTCGCCTGGTTCACCGACTACTTCTCTGGCAGAGTTCAGTGTGTCAAATTGGAGGGCCTGTTGTCCGGACCTCTGGCCGAAGAGGCTGCCAAAGGGTTCAATTCTCAGGCTGACTATTTTCTCTGTATACATCAATGATGTCGCTCTTGGTGCTGGTGAATCTCTGATCCTACTCTATGCAGACGACACCATTCTGTATACTTCTGGCCCTTCTTTGGACACTGTGTTAACGTACCACCAGACGAGCTTCAATGCCATACAGCTCTCCTTCCGTGGCCTCCAACTGCTCTTAAATACAAGTAAAACTAAATGCATACTCTTCAACCGATCCCTGCCTGCACCTGCCCGCCCGCCCAGCATCACTACTCTGGACGGTTCTGACTTAGAATATGTGGACAATTACAAATACCTAGGTGTTTGGTTAGACTGTAAAATTTGCACCCCAGTATGTCTACTTGCACATTCATCTTCTGCACATCTATAACTCATCTATCACTATCACAGTGTTTAATTGCTAAATTGTAATTACTTCGCCAATATGTCCTATTTATTGCCTTACATCCCTAATCTTAGCTCAATTGTACACAGTCTATATAGATTTTTTTTTTCCTATTGTGTTATTGACTGTACGTTTGTTTATTCCATGTGTAACTCTGTGTTGTTGTTTGTGTCGCACTGCTTTGCTTTATCTTGGCCAGGTCGCAGTTGTAAATGAGAACTTGTTCTCAACTGGCCGACCTGGTTAAATAAAGGTGAAATTAAATTTAAAAAACAACAACAAAAAACGGACAAACTGTGCGTTTAGAGCAGGAATAATATGCAACAAGGTTCTATAATATGATGGTTGACCAATGAGTTCCACCTGAACTGTAACTGTTTTACGGTTATTAAAACATATAGTGCTCTACATTACGTGTGTGTGTGTGTGTGTGTGTGTGTGTGTGTGTGTGTGTGTGTGTGTGTGTGTGTGTGTGTGTGTGTGTGTGTGTGTATAAATGATGTGATAAGCTGGAAGGTGCAGTAGCCTATCACATGGCTGCGATGCCATTCCCACACTAAAAATAATGGTTTGATTTCACTGATGATCAGTTATTACAGACCGCCGTACCACAGCGCGGTCTCTTCTTCAGCTGTGACCAACTGCCCCTGTGACAACTAAATGCACTGCTAACTGCACCCGTTTAGTCATTTCTGATTACCGCGCTTCTGTGAGTGAAGGCACTTATTTTCAGATCATGTCTGGGGGATTCGCCGGCATCGCTGCTCCTCTCATGTGGCTAGCAGTGAGAAGCATTACAAATAACAAACAGTCAAGTAGACATGCCATTAATATTTACCCTATGGTGTGGACTGAGGTTGTCCCAAATCGCTCTATATTCCCTACACTGTATAGGACAGTGTTTCTCATCTCCAGTCCTCTGGTACCCCACAACAGCACACATTTTTGTTATAGCCCCAGACAAATTCACCTGATTCAACTCATTGAGGGCTTGATGATTAGTTGATAAGTTGAATTATGTGTGCTTGTCTGGGGCTGCAACAAAGTGTGTACTGTTGAGGATACTGGAGGACTGGAGTTGGGAAACACTGGTGTAGGGCAATACTTTGAACTGAGCCCTATGGGCCCTGGTAGGGAATGGGGTGTCATTTTGGACGTAGCCTGAGAGAGCTGGATGAGTCAGAGAGAAACCTCCTCAGCCCTCTCCTCCCCAGGCTTGTCTCTCTGCACCATGGGTAGATGTCAGGGCTGCTGCGTGGAACCCATACCAGCCTCAGGGGAGCCTAGAAGACGGTGTGGTGGAGTTAGGGTTACAGAACTCCGTGAACTTTCAATTTATTCCCTGGTTTTCCAGAAATGCTGGTTGGAGGAATCCAGATTTCCTCCTTATTCCCTCGATTTCGTTAAAACCTGGGAATTTATTGAAAGTTCCCAAAATGTTGCAAGTAGAGTTTCTCCCAGACATTTGGCCGTGGTTGTGCCCAGGCTTCCAGGTCCGTGTCAGGGTACAGCCACACCACCCCGCTCTCGATGCCCTGCGTGACTCTCAGGCAAGAGGTGGATACGGTTTCCCCCATTAGCCCTGCAATTTGACCATGTGCTCCCTGGCCCCTGTTCCACTGATGCAGACGATAATGACTGATTCAGCTGATTAGTCATACTGTAGATTGAGTCACCTCAGCCAATCCGACAGGACAATCATACGGCGGCTTGACCAGTCCTGGCTGCACCTTTACTCCCCCAAGGCTGTCAAGTCATGCCCTCCTACATGTGAATCCAGCCACTAACCGTTCACCTCCGGCTAATACGCCCCCTTACATCAGTTACACAAGCTTCTTGCAAAGTTTACTTTCGGTCAATACCTCCGAAACGATCTACTCAGATACAGTAGAGGTCCCCATCATTTATTTTACTCAGAGGAGCTCCGACATAAATGTCACAATTTAAATACACTGCTTAATGATTCCAATATACCTGAGGCTTAAGGGGGGGAAAAAGTCATTGGACGTGTCAATTCTACGTCGGTTTTGAAATTGTTCTTAATCCTAATTTGGCTAATACTGAGTTCCAAAGGGTTGAGAGGGCCACTGTACCAGTCTCCATGGTTACACAGCGTCTGCTTTGTAAACAGATTTATAACTCACCCGGTTAGCCTTTGTCAGCAGGGCAATCGGTAAAACAGGCAACTCACAGAGGACTCATCCAACCCACATTAAGGAGCCTCTAAAGGAGGAATGGATGTCTGTCACTCAAACTATAAAGATTCTTCATCACCCTTCACCACCGGTGACAACTAGGACTGTTAACACTTTTTAACAAGGCACTCGTCTCCTATGACAACGATCCACAAGATTCAATAGAATTAGAGACAGAGGAAGACCGAGGAATAAAGCTGTCCTTCAATTAGAAATCAGTGCCCGAATGTGGCCCCAGTGGCTCAGTCTTTACCCCGGACTTGTCTGCACTCCTTTCATATGTGGCTTTTTATTCCTGCCACACACCGGAGACCTGCTGGAGACCCCACTGTGGCCCTGTAATGGTAAACCCAGGCCTAACCTGAGGCCTACAGCTGTTGGACTCATCACCAACATAGGCACTTGTATGGCATTGTTTAGAGGCAGTCCCTCAGGTGCGGGACTATACACCTCCCACTGTGGCTGATCCTATCAACATCAAATCCAGCTCCCCCCCCCCCATAGGGAAGAGTGGAACCTTAATGCATCAGCCAAGACAGGAGCAGGCCAGGATGTCTGGCTTCATGACTGGTGTTTAGTGTTGTCTGGGGAGACAAGGACACATTTAGGTAGAAGTTGTATTTATCATGCTGACAAATGACACCAGAGAGAGGCTGTGTGGGGAGAGATCTTGGCCAAGCTGATGATGATATTGAATAGTGAGATTTGTCTCGGTTCAAGGAAGGGAAGCTGTAGGTCAACGTAAAATGCAATATAGATTATGTAAATTGTATATACATTATGTAAAACATGATGTAGATTTTGAACACCTCTCATTGCTAATTAATAATAATTAATAACTGTTATTTTGAGGATTTCTAATTTCTAAACACCATTTTTGAATATATGTGCTGTAAGTCCCATTGTAGTTATACAATGCAGATATCATACTGTTCAGAGGCAATCTATAAAAAAACATCAAGTGAATTAAACAAGTGTATATTTTGGTCAGTAAGTATATTGAAAGCTATGAAAGTTACGAAGAAGTAAAACCAATATTGCTTGCTTGGGACTCTGACAAATCGCTCACCGAACTCCTGGCCTATGAGTTCATTTCTGAACAGTTGCAAAATGTTGGGTTCAATTGAAATAGTTCAAGTTTCCAGGCATCTTCAAAAACAATATTTATATTCCCCCCCCCCCCAATAAAATAGATACATTGAATTGTGCCGCCACGGACCACTGAAGAACCATCTACTCATGTCTGTGTCTTGGCAAACATTTCTGAAAATATCTTACCTGCCGAAGCGAAAACTCACCCCACAGCGGAGATACAGTTCAGAGACAGAGCAGCAGTCTTCTCCAACTTCTAGATTAGATTTATAACTTAACTTGATAGAGAAAGTAGGCAGATGTCTTATAACCAGATACAGAAATGGGAAGGACATAAATAAATGATTTGCTGATCTTTTTATTTTGACATTTTCTTGCCCAGAAGATGTTACAGCTAATGGTGCATTCTCTGCCTTAAAAATCAGTCCCATCAGCCTAGTACAGCACAAACATCTGGCTGTAATAATTCCGTACGTAGGTGACATCACTAGCTAACACAGGTTAAGTTTCAGTACATACACACTAACATACACAAACAAACAAACAAGCACCATGTACAGTGTCCTCTCTAAGAATAAACCAGATTCCCTCTGGGGAAGCTATTTATAAAACCACTGACATTCTACTTCCCTTCCATGATTGTAAGTTGCACCTCTGAGTTTAGAATCCAACTCCACCTCAGTGGACCAAAACAGAACCGGGGTTATGTCGGCTGCATATAAATCAAAACAAACACGTTCTCCACCCACCACAGGTTATACTCATCCCCATAATCTTCCCAACACAGCCCCCAGTGGGTTAACATTTACATGTATAGTGATAATGGCTTTAACAGGAGGTTGAATCTCTGACTTTGTCTACTATTAAATCAAATTTATAAGGCTCAGCCTCACAGCTGGTTTTGCATTGAGCGGCAGCAACGGACTCTATCCTCTGCCTGACCTAAGGAATGCGATAGGTGGGCTTTCGAAGTGCAACACAGCATGCCAACCGCTAGACAGCATGGTCTACAATGTAAATGCAGAGGTTACACTGCAGAGGTTACACTACAGAGGTTACACTGCAGAGGTTACACTACAGAGGTTACACTGCAGAGGTTACACTGCAGAGGTTACACTGCAGATGTTACACTGCAGAGGTTACACTGCAGAGGTTACACTGCAGAGGTTACACTACAGAGGTTACACTGCAGAGGTTACACTACAGAGGTTACACTGCAGAGGTTACACTACAGAGGTTACACTGCAGAGGTTACACTACAGAGGTTACACTGCAGAGGTTACACTACAGAGGTTACACTGCAGTGGTTACACTACAGAGGTTACACTACAGAGGTTACACTGCAGAGGTTACACTGCAGAGGTTACACTACAGTGGTTACACTACAGAGGTTACACTACAGAGGTTACACTTGAGAGGTTACACTGCATTGGTTACACTACAGAGGTTACACTACAGAGGTTACACTGCAGAGGTTACACTGCAGAGGTTACACTACAGAGGTTACACTACAGAGGTTACACTACAGAGGTTACACTGCAGAGGTTACACTACAGAGGTTACACAGAGGTTACACTACAGAGGTTACACTGCACTACAGAGGTTTGGTTACACAGAGGTTACACTGCAGAGGTTACACTACAGAGGTTACACTACAGAGGTTACACTGCAGAGGGTTACACTACAGAGGTTACACTGCAGAGGTTACACTGCAGAGGTTACACTACAGAGGTTACACTACAGAGGTTACACACTACAGAGGTTACACTGCAGAGGTTACACAGAGGTTACACTACAGAGGTTACACTGCAGAGGTTACACTACAGAGGTTACACTGCAGAGGTTACACTACAGAGGTTACACTGCAGAGGTTACACTACAGAGGTTACACTGCAGAGGTTACACTACAGAGGTTACACTGCAGTGGTTACACTACAGAGGTTACACTACAGAGGTTACACTGCAGAGGTTACACTGCAGAGGTTACACTGCAGAGGTTACACTACAGAGGTTACACTTGAGAGGTTACACTGCATTGGTTACACTACAGAGGTTACACTACAGAGGTTACACTACAGAGATGACACTGCAGTGGTTACACTACAGAGGTTACACTACAGAGGTTACACTACAGAGATTACACTGCAGAGGTTACACTACAGAGGTTACACTGCAGAGGTTACACTGCAGAGGTTACACTACAGAGGTTACACTGCAGAGGTTACACTACAGAGGTTACACTGCAGAGGTTACACTGCAGAGGTTACAGAGGTTACACTGCAGAGGTTACACTGCAGAGGTTACACTGCAGAGGTTACACTGCAGAGGTTACACTACAGAGGTTACACTACAGAGGTTACACTACAGACTGCAGAGGTTACACTACAGAGGTTACACTACAGAGGTTACACTACAGAGGTTACACTACACAGAGGTTACACTACAGAGGTTACACTACAGAGGTTACACTGCAGAGGTTACACTGCAGAGGTTACACTGCAGAGGTTACACTGCAGATGTTACACTACAGAGGTTACACTACAGAGGTTACACTGCAGAGGTTACACTGCAGAGATTACACTACAGAGGTTACACTACAGTGGTTACACTGCAGAGGTTACACTGCAGAGATTACACTGCAGAGGTTACACTACAGAGGTTACACTACAGAGGTTACACTACAGAGGTTACACTGCAGAGGTTACACTACAGAGGTTACACTGCAGAGGTTACACTACAGAGGTTACACTGCAGAGGTTACACTGCAGAGATTACACTGCAGAGGTTACACTACAGAGGTTACACTACAGAGGTTACACTGCAGAGGTTACACTACAGAGGTTACACTGCAGAGATTACACTCCAAAGGTTACACTGCAGAGATTACACTACAGAGGTTACACTACAGAGGTTACACTACAGAGGTTACACTAGAGAGGTAACACAATCTATTCCACTCCGAGGATCAGAGAATGCATGATTGTTTCTACAGTGGCTCAGTTTTGGGATGAGCTACTGTAGCCTTAATGTGACTATGGGGAGAAGCGAAAACAAAAAAAGCTATGGCTGTTTAAATTATCAGGATCTGCAAATGAACTGTATCAATAACATCGTCAATCATTTTTATTTGATTTTAATGGACGTCTTTTGCTGTGTCTGACGGTAGAATCACACAGCTTGTGGACATCACGACAGCCCTGGACCTTTGCCCTTGTTGAGATGAAGAACTGGGGTTCTCTGCAAAACATTGTTGCTACGTCTTGGGGCTGGATTCGATCCGTAGAGCATGTAGAGCAGTTGACATTTATTAAAAGGTAATTTTCGATTGAGCCGATGTGGAAATATTGCATTTAAATTTAAATCACTCTATAACAATGATCTTCGACGCTACTGATTGAATCGTTATACTCATCCTGACAACAACTCAAGGTGTCTGCCATAATTGAGTTGAAATATTGTGGAACCCAAGTTGACTCGTTCAAATTTGGCCCAGAATGTTTAGTCTTTGTCAGGTATTTTATTTTCTGTATGATAACTGGAAAGTGGTGTTATACTGATTTACTTTAAGAATGTCTGTGTTGATAAAGAATAGTAAATACGCTGACGTGCAAGACGCGTGAAGTCATTGGACAACCCTTGATAACAATATGTAATCCCATATTTTTTTCATGGGCAAATTAATGTAGCCACACCAGATTCAGGTTTCAACGCTTCTTATGTATTGGTTCGATTATATGGTAAGTTGCATATTTTCCCTGACAAATATGTCAGGAGGTTTGAGGTTCAGACTGCTGTAAATACAATGAGTGCCTAATCTAGACCACTCTTTCAAACTGGTGGTTTGTGAAATATCTACTAATTACATTGTTGCTAGTTCTAAGCCCTCACTTCTCAACATACTATGCCACACTTCAGGCTTTACAGTATGTGGGTGACTTCGTTCAATTTACTTTTAATCATATTTACAACTTCTTATGGCTGCAGGGGCAGTATTGAGTAGCTTGGATGAAAAGTGCCCAGAGGTGCCCAGAGTAAACGGCCTGCTCCTCAGTCCCAGTTGCTAATATATGCATATTATTAGTAGTATTGGATAGAAAACACGCTGACGTTTCTAAAACTGTTTGAATGATGTCTGTGAGTATAACAGAACTCATATGGCAGGCATAAAACCTGAGAAGAAATCCAAACAGGAAGTGGGAAATCTGAGGTTGGTCGTTTTCAACCCAGCCCCTATTGAAGATATAGTGGGATATTGGTTATGTTGCACTTCCTAAGGCTTCCACTAGATGTCAACCATCTTTAGAAACTTGAATGAGGCTTCTACTGTGATGTGGGGCCAGATGGGAGCTGTTTGAGTCAATGGTCCGGCAGAGAGCCAGGTCCTGGTCACCCGCATTTCACATAATAGCGACCTGCGTTCCATGGCTTTTCTAAAGACAATGGAATTCTCCGAAGATTTATGATAACAACATCCTAAAGATTGATTCTATACTTAGTTTGAAATGTTTCTACGACCTGTAATATAACTTTTTAAAGTTTTCGTCCAACGTTTGGATGGACCTGCACGAGCGGTCGTGTACAAAACTCCCTAACAAAAGTAGCTACTTGAACATAAATAATGGACATTATCGAACAAATCAAGCATTTATTGTGGAACTGCGATTCCTGGGAGTGCATTCTGATGAAGATCATCAAAGGTAAGGGAATATTTATAATGTTATTTCGGATTTCGGTTGACTCCAACATGGCGGATAATCTTTTTTTTTTGAGTGCCGTTCTCAGATTATTACATGGTTTGCTTTTTCGGTAAAGTTTTTTGAAATCTGACACAGTGGTTGCATTAAGGAGAGGTATATCTATATTTCCATGTCTAACAATTGTATTTTCATCGACATTTATAATTAGTATTTCTGTAAAATGATGTGGCTCTCTGCAATAGCACCGGATGTTTTTGGAACTAGTGAAAGGAATGCGCCAATGTATACTGACATTTTTTTTTATATAAATATGAACTTTATCAAACAAAACATACATGTATTGTGTAACATGAAGTCCTATGAGTGTCATCTGATGAAGATCATCAAAGGTTAGGGATTAATTTTATCTCTATTTGTGCTTTTTGTGACTCCTCTCTTTGGTTGGAAAAATGGCTGTGTTTTTCTGAGAGTTGGTGGTGACCTAACACAATCGTTTGTGGTGCTTTCGCTGTAAAGCCTATTTGAAATCAGACACTGTGGTGGGATTAACAACAAGATTACCTTTAAAACAGTATAAGATACATGTATGTTTGAGGAATGTTCATTATGAGATTTCTGTTGTTTTGAATTTGGCGCCCTGCACATTCACTGGCTGTTGTCACATCGATCACGTTAACGGGATTGCAGCACTAAGAAGTTTTAACAATCAAACAGTACAAATATGTTAAAGACCAGCTTGTATTACTTGTAATTCTTTGGATTTACTCTTAAAATCATGAGATATATACAGTACGTCCATGCGCGAATGAAAATAGATAGTGGACCTATAAAAATGTGATTGTACAGTGTTCCAGCGCTCCCCCTCTCCTCCCTTCAGGAGCAACAGTAGTGTAGCATGACAGATGTAAATCTATAGGCTGAGAGAGAGGGGGGGGAGAGACAGACAGAGAGAGAGAGAAAGAGCATGAGACAGAGTGAGAGAGAGGGAGAGCGAGAGAGACACAGAGAGAGAGAGAAACAGAGAGAGGGAGAGACAGAGAGGGAGAGGGAGACAAAGACAGAAAGAGAGAGAGAGGGAGAGAGAGAGAGAGAGAGAGAGAGGGGGGGAAAGGGAGAGAGCGAGAGAGAGAGAGAGAGAGAGAGAGAGAGAGAGAGGGGGAAAGGGAGAGAGAGAGAGAGAGAGAGAGAGAGAGAGAGAGAGAGAGAGAGAGAGAGAGGGAGAGCGAGAGAGAGACAGAGAGAGAGAAACAGAGAGAGGGAGAGGAGAGAGAGAGAGACAGAGAGAGAGAGAGAGGGAGAGAGAGAGAGATGAATGGAGCCAACTCTAATAAGAGATTGCAGGTCTTAAGAAACCACTAATAGTTCCTAAAGTTTCCTGTCCCATGAGCCTTAGCAGCGGGAGCAAAGAGCCCAGCGCTGAAGTCCGGTAATCAGTGTCAGCCTGCCGGGACGGACCAGGCCGAGGGGGTTGAGTAGGGAGGGACTGGGGGAGTCTGGAGAGAAAGTGTGCCGGCTTGTGAATATTAATGTCTATTTCCGTCCTGAAATACAGTAGCCTTATTGGGGTGAGCTGGCCCTTCACTCTGAGAAACTACTCCCACGTAACCCTTATTTTTAAAGGCTGATCTCGACCCCGGTGAGCAAAGGGACGCGGGGCTGCATAGAGAGGGGGTTGGCACGGTTTCAGCTGTATGTTTTATACACTGAGGAGAGAAAGGAGAGATCCCAGTTGACTGTGGAACTAGTTCTAGTGTTGCTGTATTGTTGTGATAGTTTCTTCTAATGTGGAGGTGTCTAAAAATAACTCAAAGTTTACATTAGAAAAAATCTGAACTCAGGCATTCTTTCCATTCTTAGGTGTGTAAAGTATCTGGCTGTAAGTCATGAAGTTGCCTATAAGGCTCTATCTGGCTCACGTGTTTATCGGTTTAATGTTAGTCTGTGTTCCAGTCAAATTGTTACTCCGCTCATGTTTCCATCCATTGGGTCCGTTTCCTATAGACAACTCAAAAGTAACATTCACTGATATGACAATTCATTCAAACATGTTGACTCATCTAAGGTTCTACGACGTGTCTAGATCAAAAGGGACCTGTAAAGACTCCCTTTGCTACACAAGAGGCACTTTCAGAGAGAGGACCAACTCCCATGTTGGAACTTCATAGCGACATTCTTGCACCGTGTTTAGAGTAGATATGTTACAAACACACCCTTACCACCAGTTCTTATGAAGGTCCAATTGCCCATGCAACCAACACATTAAAGTTGTACCATGAATGGTCGAGCACACGTCTAGTTGAGCTACGTGTAAACGTTCCCACCACAGCTGTTTATTTTGCACTGGGATTTGCAAAGAGTACCTACACAGGAGAGCTGTTCTCCTAAACTGTTACATTTAGGAAAAATGTTTGGTTGGACATATCAAATATTTACCCATTAGGCTTTACCTACCACCACATTTTTATATATATTCTTTCGGTCGTTATGGGTAATTGGTTTTTATTTTATTAGATATGCGAATTGTTTCATAATAAAATCATATTGTGCAATAACTACAAATTAATTTTGACTGTGAATTACTGAACTTAATAACTGGTTTGCCATTCATAGAACGGGATTAGGAAAATCGGTAATCAGTGGTTGCATTGTGAATATTACGTTTCCCATGACTTCTGGAGAGGAACATTCCAGTTCTTTTTGTTTATGAAGTTGAAAAAGTTCTGCCGTCTCGGAACCGTGATGTGTCATATGCCACACAAACATACACAGGAAGTCACTTCATCTCAACTAGCTTCACTGTTTTTCCCGAAAATAAAGGATTTTTTTCTGAAGCAAAGAGTTCTGCGTACATGGAGGCAAACATGTTTACATCCGTAGAAGTTTCCCCCACCGTCAGCGCCACAACACTGCCAAGGACCTTTCCCAATCTCAAATGAGCTTTGACGTTCCCGGGAACACCATGTTCCGAACTTCCGAGTTCTATTTTTCGAGATGACCAGGCCCAGGATGTCCGTCATGGACAACCAATAGACATCCAGTCATGACAGGGGTACAACAACTCTCTCTATTTCCACTCCATTTGAGATCAAGAGTACAGTCGGAGATCACATTGGCGCTGGTTGCGAATGAGCAGCTAGAGGTTCTGAAAGGCTCATCCATCTTACAGCCACTTGAGTGACAGAAAAGAAAACAGGCTGAACAAGCCCCCCATATAGCCGAGAGCTCCCATACTCAAACAGCTCCGGTGATATCAAGAAAACTAAGAGCTATGTAGAGTAAGGGGTGCTCTGAGATGTGAAAATGTAAACAGACCATGTTGTGAAGAAAAAAGACCCAAGAGCCCAGCTTCTACGAGAGTTACAATATGTAACTTTTTGGGCGACCCGACCAAATTCACAAAGAAATGTGAGTTATAGATATTTAATTCCCATTGAAAGCAAGTGTAAGAAGCAGTAGATCTGTTCTATGTATGCTATTTCTATGCATCCCATTCTGAAGTTTCGTTTTTTTTTTCATCTCTTACTTTACTTGACATCAGCTTCAAACAGCTGAAACAAGAATATTTGTGCGTATGGAAAATATATTTCACAGCGGTTTAGATGGTACAATGAATCTCGACACAATGACTGCTTTTTTGTTTTTGTCACATAAACTGAAATTATCTATTAACTATCGAATTTTTTGCAACCAGGAAATGGCAGAGCGATTTCTGCATAGTGCATCTTTAAGTGTCTTTGGAATTTTCAGAGAAGACTGTTGATAGACAGTAGAAGGGTGTTTAAGACAGCAGACCATGACTGCTTGATGGAAATACAAACGTCCGTGTAGCATTGCCCACATGTTTATTAATGGCACTGACATGGGAATTGAACACATAGACTAAACTAAACCGGTTCAATGCTTCTTGTTAGCACTGGACTGTAATGTACAGGGTTTTTCTGAATGGGATTTATTTATTCGGTAGTTTAGCTTTCATCCAGAGGCGGAATCAATCAGTCCTTCGGGGGGGTCATTCAATAGCTCAACTTAATGGCCGACCCCAGTGAAACAGCAGCCAGGGCGAGACAGATCCACTCAACGAGGAGCGTGTCCTTTGCTTAAAGTCTGCACTTTCAAAACAGGACCCACAGCGGAGAGGGTGATCAACGTTGATCATTTAATCTTCATCTCTCAGGCCCTGGGCCCACTAGAGAGGCTTATGTCTGCTCTGTTTGGGGGAGTTTTGTTTGAGCAACAAGCCAAGAACATTTAGCCGTGATGCCAAGAACCTTTAACCGTGATGTATGTCACTCATGATATGTTTATGGTTCTCCCGGGGAAGGGTCTAACTCGAAGGTTCACTACTTTTCTATTGCTGCCGTTCTGACCTGTACACTGTATTACCATTTGTCTCAGTGTCAAGTAAAATAAAACCAAAACATCGCCATAATTTGATAATGAAATAGTTTAATGTTAAGAGAGTAACCATGACTATGGCCATCAAGTTCATAAGGGGTGGGGGTGGCATAATATGAGTGTGTGTGGGTGTAATATGTAATATTACTCTCTCTGACCTGGCTGCCCACAGTGGTAACAGTGTCCATGTGAACAGTACCCTCTGTGCAGCTGTAGTACACTGCTCTGTTGTGACGGTGGTTACGGAGTAGAACGAGAGCCTGTATGCCGTATGAGTTGTACGTGTGTCTTTTCCCTGTAGCTAAATATAGAAACAACAACAATAAATATGCATTGGGAGCCTGAGCTCTGATGCTATCAGTATGCACAGTTTATTTAGCTGGTGATGAATAGTGCTGAGAGTCATTTAGTTTCGATTGACTATTCTGATTAAGTAGAGAGAGGGGGGGGAGAATAGTGAATCGTCTGCACGTGTTTGCCAAGTGACAGACAGAGCGCTCCATCACATAATATGAAGTCCCATTGTCCTACGTCAACAATGTTTTATGGGTGTGACAATGTTATTTAAAATAGTTGTCTGTTGAAAGACAGCTGTGATTAAATCCCACATATGCTTTATTAAGTTACAACTGCTTTTTAGTAGCTTTCCCCAATTTTCCAGCTATATCTGCAGATATAAAATTGTTATACAACTTATTTCTATACACCTCTAAAATAGTGGTAGTGCCGTAAAAATGGCCCCTTATTTTTTTTTTACCATTATTTAACTAGGCAAGTCAGTTAAGAACAAATTCTTATTTACAATGACGGCCTAGGAACTGTGGGTTAACTGCCTTGTTCAGGGGCAGAAGGACAGATTTTTACCTTGTCAGCTCGGGGATTCAATCCAGCAACCTTTCACTAACTGGCCCAACGCTCTAACCACTAGGCTACCTGCCGCCTTATCTTTCCTTAGCATATAAATCCTGACGTTCCTAATCCAGGCCATATAGTTTCTAGTTACAGTCTATAGTGTCGGATGACGGGGGAGTGGAAACAGAAAAAGCCATGGCGAGACAGAGAAAGAGACGGGAGGTAGAGGGGGACAGAGAAAGAGACGGGAGGTAGAGGGGGACTAGCCAAGTGCAAGCGTTGCAGGGTGTGGTAATACATCGAAAGGTGGCGTCATCAACGGGAAAAACCTGTACAGTTGCATTGTAGGGGTGGTGAAAATAAAGATTTTGAGACTGAGTTGCAGTTGTCAGTGTGTGAAGACAAAGCCTTATCATCTCTTACCAGGGTTATGAACTGTACCCAACATTTGACCTGTCACTGAGCTCACAACTCCTGCTAATGCAATCTGAGACTGGACAGCCCTTTACACAAAACCTGCATCAGGCTAATTGACATAACACACACTCCTAAAATAAACCAGGTAGAGAAAGAGACGAGGAAGCAGAAATCTGGAGCTGGATCCAATGGTGTCAGGAAACCATGTGTGTATTATTTTGGCAATTGACGAGGGCCTTCCATAAAATAACAATTACAGAGCGAGGGTGAACTTGCAGTCGACTGAGGGGTTTGTTTAATGTATGAAAATGATCTGATAGCTTCTGTCATTCAAACACAATTCATGAAGTCCGGAATGATGTTGTGGTGGTGTATGGCGATGAGGTCTTGGTCTTTTGTGGGTTCTTGGAGAGCCGTTTCCTGGTGGAAAAGGTGTGTTCACTTTTCACAGGCAAACGCACCCCTGACTATGACCTCAGAGGTGAGAACATTAGGTTCTACTCGTCACTGGGGTGCCGTTCCCTCCTGGCCCTTGCAGTTCCCTCCTTCCCTTGCCTCCTCACCCCCTCCTCTCCTGCTGTAGTGTGCCGCTATCACAGAATGGCTAAACTATCACGTGGAGGTATTCTTGTTCGGAGATGCCTTTAGCTGCTGAAATAAATTCTCCCCTCTAAAATCGTATGGGTCGTGACCTCTGTTCCTTGTTGTCATTGTGTCTTGGTGCCCATGTTATTGCAGTGGTTCTGTCATTATTTAATATTGCTCAATATTTGGACATTTTGAGAGGTAAATGGCCAACAAAGTACAGGGTATGGTGTCACAACGACAAGTATACGGTATGAGTTAGATGGCGTCACCCTCCTCTCCTGTGTTCCACTGCCTAACAGCCAGCACCCCTCCTGGCTCTCACTCTCAATACAAAACATTACACTGTACAAGAAGCAGAGAACTGTGCCTGTAACTGTTGGGAGCATTGGGACCGCAGTGATGACAGGACCCGGCTGGTGACCTGAGAGGGGCAAGGGGACGTCACCGGGCCAGCGGGGTGAAAAGGTAAGAGGGACCCACTGAGGTTCCCCTGACCTCAATTATCACAATAATACTATGGCCTAGACCAGTGGTATTCAACTCTTACCCTTCGAGGTCCGAGGTTTTCTGTTCTACCTGATAATTAATTGCACCCACCTGGTGCCCCAGGTCTAAATCAGTCCCTTCAAAGGGAGAGAGAGAGAGGGAGAGAGAGAGAGAGAGAGAGAGAGAGAGAGAGAGAGAGAGAGAGAGAGAGAGAGGGGGAGAGAGAGAGAGAGAGAGAGAGAGAGAGAGAGAGAGAGAGAGAGAGAGGGAGAGAGAGAGCGGGAGAGAGAGGGAGAGAGAGAGAGAGAGAGATACTTCCAAAAGTACCGAAAACATCAGCGGGGCCCCAACTTTGTTGACTGAGACTTGCTTCCATGGTTACGGTCGACCGTATGTGCTGTGCATGACGGCGGGGCTTGGCGTCCTGTGAGTTCAATACATACATGGAAACACAAGGTTTGTTCAAATAAAGTTAATGGCCAATTAGAAGAGTGCAAAGGTGTCTTGTTATTTCTTCAGGCAGTGTGTGGAGTGGGACAGTCCTTCCGCCTCACAACGACACTTTTCCCAGGTATATACAGTGTATACAGCATGCTTTATGTGGTGTGACCAGACCAGACAGACATGCTTAGTTAGCTGGGTCACCATTAGAACATCCCACCCGTATAAAATATGACAACAGGACAATAAAAGTATAACCAACACAGCTATCCAGTACTCGCTGGTTGACTACGGTAATCGCCGGCCCATCTCCTTCCTCCTACAGCCCTTTCCCTCCCCCCCACACCAACTCCCCTCTTCCCCTACACCCCTTTGTATTGAGTCCCGTTTTCCATTCCAGGGGGGTTTCTTTCTCCATAGCCTGGTGAAGGGCAGGGAAGCCTGTGGTGGAGCTGGTCTTCGATGGTCCATAGGATGAGATGCCCTGACGCGAGTGAGATGTGTAACGCTTCGTTTACTATGGGGCTGGCTGAACTCCTTTATGCTTTTAGGCTATACCTCCAGTGTAGAGCAACACAGGAGGGCGTCCATCACCTCCAATGTACTGTAGACCTGTTGATGGGCAATCGTCTGCCAGTCGCATATCCTGTTTTGGTGATTTGTGAATACTGTGAATACCTACAACAAGTTAGGTCTAGGAATGTGGGCAGAAATATCATCATCAATACACACCACTCATGCAGTACACCGTCATCTATTTTCATCTGAGGGGAATTTTGGTTGTGTGAGATGCTGATGATGAATGGAAGATTGCCACGTTACTTATTTTGCCATTGTTTTGTTTGACTGTGGGAAAAAAGTAGGTTAGCAGCTCTCGGACTTCGCAGATTGATGTCACTTCCTGTTCACATACAGATCTTAATTTGATCACCCTGTTACCGAAGAACTTTCCTGCAATGCAGAATATTTTGAACTTGTAGTGTTTTTTTCATTTAAAAAAACACTTCTGAAGTTTTTAATTTCCTGTTATAATTGGTTTTCCATTACAAAAAATGTATCACCCCCTACAAAAATGTAAATGCATCATAATCCACATAATTCACATTTCCTGTTCCTGTTTATTGATGTAGCAAATTGGCTCAAATTAAAGATCCGACATTTGTAATCAGTCACTCCCTTAGATCATACAAAATGCCTAATTATTGTCATCAAGTAGTGAAAAGCTGTGATAGCCCATCTGTAGTTTGAGCTCTCTTTCTGCCTGTCCATCAACCCTTCTCTTGATCAATCTGCAAACACTGCCTTGCTCTACTAGATGAAGATTTGGAGAAAAACCAAAGAGTTGACTCATTTCTCTGAGTCATCAGATTTTGTCATTATTTTTTGCATTGGTACTATGATGCAAGTATCTCACTCTCCAGATAAAACAAGGGACTTAGCATTGATTCCCTCTGTTTTTTAACTATAACAGGTTCTGGCCAGCTAGACTCTCTGCAGACAATTCACCATAATTAATGGTTGGACTCGTGTAGTAGTAATGACATTGTTTCAGGGAAAACATTCTGGTGGGCAATATCAGGTTTCATTTGATTATTGACTCATCAGTGGTAGTTTGATTATGGTGATATTTCTCAGTTCGGGCGGCAACATGTGTTCAACTAATTGCCACGTTACTTATTAACGTGACGATCGTTACTTGATCGTTACTTATTATATAAACACCACAAGGTGCGATACTGACCTGAACTAACCCAACGTTCTCATGGCGTCATTCTGTCTTAAAGTAATAAAAACCATCATTGTATATTGACACATTCACTATCTTTTACGATATAGTATCGATTTATCTAAATATTTCATCTGCTTCCATTTCTTGTATTATAGCAATGTCAAAACATATACTAAATCTCAGCGATAAACTTTGATCAAAACATATAGTTGAACATTAAACATACAGATACTAAGATCACACACATGGACAATCTGCAGAATATGTCATCCAAACCAGAATTTTCAAATATCTACTGCCAGAATCTGCCGTGGTAGTTTTAGGAGCTGGTCTGATTGGGCCAAGCAGTACAAAGCCAACAGGATCACGACTGTACAAAGAGGAGCCTCTAGTCAGCCAGGGAGTTCAGAGGAAAGCGTCCGTCTGTCTCCTGGTGAACAGAGATGTAAGGGGGAGCCAGAAGACGCCTGACATCAAAGACACACTCACTCACTCACCTAAATGATTAGCATGCCTCGTTGATATACTTGAAAGACCTGATGGGGAATGGGGAATGAGATGTTCTCATTTGTCATCGCATGGGGCTGACCAGCATCCCGGAGTCGCCTCTTCACTGTTGACGTTGAGACTGGTGTTTTGTGGGTACTATTTATTGAAGCTGCCAGTTGAGGACTTGTGAGGCATCTGTTTCTCAAACTAGACACTCTAATTTACTTGTCCTCTTGCTCAGTTGTGAACCGGGGCCTCCCACTCCTCTTTCTATTCTGGTTAGAGCCAGTTTGCGCTATTCTGTGAAGGGAGTAGTACACAGCGTTGTAAGACATCTTCAGTTTCTCGGCAATTTCTCGCATGGAATAGCCTTCATTTCTCAGAACAAGTTCTTTGTTTCTAGCCATTTTGAGCCTGTAATCAAACCCACAAATGCTGATGCTCCAGATACTCAACTAGTCTAAAGAAGGACAGTTTTATTGCTTCTTTAAATCAGATCAACAGTTTTCAGCTGTGCTCACATAATTGCAAAAGAGTTTTCTAATGATCAATTAGCCTTATAAAATGATAAACTTGGATTAGCTAACACAACGTGCCACTGGAACACAGGAGTGATGGTTGCTGATAATGGGCCTCTTTACGCCTATGTAGATATTCAATAAAAAAATCTGCCATTTCCAGCTACAATAGTCAATTACAACATTATGTTATTTTAATGGACAAAAAATGTCCTTTTCTTTCAAAAACAAGGACATTTCTAAGTGACCCCAAACTTTTGAACGGTAGCATATATCAAAAGGAAGTTCATTTTAAGTGTCTGTCCTATATCGGAGAGATATAAGAAAGATCAAGAAATTGTTACCCATATTTAACAAACAGAAATTGGCACTAAATTACTTCCACATATACTTCCATTAAATATTTTAACTGGCCAAACCATTTGGACGTGACCAACATTTATTTATTTATTTGATTTTCTTGATGTCTCCTGGTCTGACAAACACTGCTGTAACTCCTTCCACCTTCCACTGCAGATGCTGAAGGCCGCGATTGCAGCCCATGCAACAAAAAAAACAGATATCTCTAACTTAAACAGACACATGCTAATTAGATTTCCTCGGGGGCTCAGACATCGACTCTAATGGGTTAAAAGATGAGTTCTTGAACGACCATTGGTAATAAATGTGTTAACACATGGAGAAGGAATACGCTCATCAGACAGGGTCTGAAATCTAGCCTTAGAGAATGATGGAGGCCTTTAGTGGTCAAAAGGCCGTGTTAGTATGGGCAGTGCCATTGAGGGCTTCCACCATTTTAATGTAGTCAACTGGTTCGGACATCCAACTTCATTGGCTGATCTCTGCTATTGACCCTGTTGGAATCATGTCCTATCTGGTCATCAGGAGGGATAAGCCAATTGCGAAGAAGAAAATGGACTACTTCAAAATGGAGATTGCCTCAATGGCACTGACCATGCTGTCACAGACGCTATAATGGCACAGATACAAAGATGAGTCCTCTAGCTATCTCTATGGATCTAGCCCACTCCCCTATGTTGGTCTAAGGCCAGTTTGGCAGACCAAGGTAGAGGAGCGCAGAGCCATCCCATCCCTGTGTACATAACCTTTAGGAAGTATCAATCAGGTAAGAGGATGGAATCGTGTTCCCTCAATGCATCATAGTCTGCGTTCCTCTGCCATTCCCTTTTTCAATACAGAAGGTATAGGTTTAGGTTTTACCAACCAGTAACTTGCTCTTGAAGTCCAGAATCGTAGGTAGACGTCAATACCATGAGAGCGACAAACCATAAAAATCCCTACCACCTCATTTTGGGTTTTCCATTCCCTCTTATTGAGTTGATCATTTCCCACAATGCATTGCGCTAGCATACCTCCTTGACATTTGCGGTTGGTGGTGGCACGCATGGTATTGTGCTTGGTTACCATAAATCTGAGATATAACAACCTGCTTGTCAGAGATATTTTTTTCCAATAATTGGTCTTTTGACCAATCATGTCAGATCTTTTCACATCAGATCTTTTTCAGAGATGGTCTGATTGGTCAGAAGACCAATTAGTGGAAAAAATAACCGAATTGGGCTGCATGTGTAAACGCAGCCATCTAGGCCACACCATGCACATATTAGTCTACCCACTTGGCTGCACCAAGTGCGGTTTCACAGAAAAAACATCTTAGAACAACCTGCTAAAGAACATTACAACCTCAACGCAGAGCACATATTAAAACTCTCTTAGGAGAGCTGCTACAACTCCAGACCCAACAGACACCCAAGAATCAAGCGAAGCTAGTTCAGCCAGGAAACCTGAGTGTTGCATCAGCTGATATTGCACCAATTAGATTCATCATACTAACTTTATATGGTGGCCTAATAGTCAACCAGGTATGCACACACATTCTCTGATGGCTGCCGTGCGCACGCTATGCGCTAACGTTCTTGGTGACATGCTAATGCTGTAACATGCGTTACTCGCTAGCATGTCAGTTTTCTGCTTTCCTACCACACACCCCAGCTTCTATTTTGGCTCTGCTTTTGTTTCGGTCAAAGGGATTGTCTAGCATACCTTATTCTCTGTCTGTTGTTATTGTGATGTATGCTCTGTTATGATGCATGAGCAGAGCCTAACGTCAAGAGTAATGTACTGCAGTTATTGTGATCTTAAATAAATGGTTAAATGAACACCTGGCGTTTCCTGTCTGAACTGGTGTTATGGGCAGAATTGTACCTCAACAAAAGTGGCTTCCCTCAGCAGTGTCAACTCCGATCATCTGTGAGAGGCATGAAGAAGTGATGTGATTGACACGGTGTTGTTTATCTTCTTGATCTGTGTGTCGAGGGGTGAGATATTACTGAGTGACTAAGCATGTTTTTTCCCTCTGTGGCTACGTTGCCTGGACTCGCAGACCATAACTCTGTCTCTTCCTGTAATGTCTAGAGGCTCTATTCAATCCGTATTGTAGAAGTTCAGCGTTACAGCGTGATTGAAATGTAATGGCATAGTTCCTGCATTAGCGGTATACGCTGCAATCGGAAATGACCAGTAAGGCACAAGGAGGTATGGTATATGGCCAATATTCCACGGCTAAGGTCTATTCTTAAGCCGGACACAACGCGGAGTGCCTGGCTACATCCCTTAGCCGTGGTATATTGGCCATATACCACAAACCCAGAGGTGCCTTATTGCTATTATAAACTGGCTACCAACGTAATTAGAGCCATCAAAGTTTCTGTCATACCCATGGTACAGTATGCGGTCTGATATACCACGGCTATCAGCCAATCAGCATTCAGGGCTCGAACCACCCAGTTTTGAAATACATTCATACAGCGCAATCTGTAACGGTTGAGCTATAGAGATTGGATAAAGCCCTAGGATTCCTGTTACTTGAGAACAACACATGCAGGCAGATGGGAGGATAATTATGCTTGGCAAGAACTATACATTTTTATATAAACCTATTTCCCCCCAATGGTTTACCAATGTGTGCTTTCCAAGCAACTGATTAGCTGTATAATAGGTCTCCTATGATATAATCTTTCATGACATTGGCATTTACCAAAATCAAACTTAGCTTGATTTAACTTAGCTTGTATTGCTTTCCATCTCAGTGCACTCTTTCCCTCGTGATGTCCTCACATGGCACGAGACATCCAATCATCACACACACACACACACACACACACACGGAGGATCAAGTGTTTTACACACACAGGGAGTAAGGGAGGTGTGACTGTGCCACCAGCATTCTGACACACACTTGTCATCGAGCTGTCCCTATAAACCGTGTGTGTGTCACCCGATCTGTCCCTATAAACCGTGTGTCTGTCACCACCTGATGTTGCACGGCTATTTTTAAACCTGGTTTATTTTCACAGTGTGATGTCATCAGCCCCCGACACAGTAAAACCCACCGGGGTGTCTCACACCGGGGTGTGAATGAGACAGGGAGCGGGAGCAGAGAGAGACAACGGGGGGGGGTAGACACAAGTTCCACAGGGAGGAAGCACAACAGAGAGGGGTATTTTACACCCTGACGACAGGCACAGGGCCCAGGGTAGTCCTCTGTTCCTCCTGTCTTCTCACCCTCTCTGTGGGTTAGGAGGACAGCCAGGGGCGCGGTGATGGGACTATGTGAAGTTTTCACCACATGATAAGGCACCTTAAATCTACGGATGTCTCTTTCCTCCCTTTCGGATTCACAGTCTCCCTGATTTACCAGTAGACACAAGTTAAAGAACCAGAATTACCTTCAGAATTGATTTAGCATTTTTTCTTTGTCCTAGTGGGGATATCTTATTGCCTTCATAGCCAAATGAAATCACCCAACTAATGCCAGTGTTTCTGTATGTCTTACATACACCATATTGCAATGATCTATCTTATTTGCTTCAGTTCAGGTTGTACAAACCAACAGGGCTAAAACATGGGAGTGCCAGCAGTGGAACTAACCTTCAGAGTACCTACACATCATATTTAACATTCTTTCCGTCCATCAGTCATTGGCATAAACAAGGCAGGTAGGAATAGCTCACCCTCATTCCTGCTGATGTTTGCTTTGTCACAGTAGAGACATTGGATGCTGCAGGGTGTTTTGAGACAGGTTGTTTGAGCAATTTTTAATAATCTGTGTTGGCCCAGGTCCAAAAACAGCAGACTTTGAGTTGCTTGAAAATGGGAGTGAGTCAGAGAGAGACAGAGAGAGACAGAGAGACAATACTCATCCGTGAACCTCGGAAGGTGGCATCTCAGTTGGTCTGCCAGGGCTGTTTGGAAGCAGAAGAGTTTTTTTTTTGTCAAGCCTCAGACAGACATGAACCCTGTAAAGTGTGGGCTGTGATACAGAGACAGCGCTAGAGCAGTGAAAGCACATGCACCCTAACATAACGTACAGCATATCCATTACCCTGTCTGCCTGATCCCCACCCACACACATACTTGACCACCTCACCTTCACCACTTTACCCTTTGCCTCAGATGCTCATACCAGCTATTGAACAACAAATAAAAGCTATTTCATCCTTGACATAATCTTACATTACAAACGTGTACACTATTACGGTGGATCGGGTACTTTGTGTAAGTTCTTCAGGTTCAGGACATGGAGCCAGTGTAGCTTTCCCCTGGACTCATAAATCACAGTGTGCCAGAGAATGGCAGGATAATATTGTTGCTGTTAGTGATGGGGAAGTCTACCCTGGTTATTCCACAGTCTGTTTCCCAGCTGATCCCCTGCAGCCTTGTGGGTCACACACACACATATGAACCAAGACACACATGTGCATACACTATGGGCATTTTAACTCCTTGGCGTCGGGGTCTTCCTGTAGGCCCAGTCGTAGACAGGACAAGCTCTTCCCATAAGGGGCCCGTGGTTTCAGACGGGACCAAGCACCCATTCACCACTGTTTGTTTTCAGTGTCATTAAGGGAGAACGAGTCCTTCTCTGACTTACCAGATCGAAACAGTCCCTCTTCTTTGTCAGGCGCGCTACCCCGTCACGGAACGAAATAAAAACAGGCATGTGGCTAGAGTCACACACTTAGAAATATAGGTACGTGCACAATCATGTCCAGGGGCAGGGGCACACATACACACACATACACATCACAGGAGGTTGGTGGGACCTTAATCGGGGAGGACGGGCTCGTGGGAATGGCTGGAGCGGAATGAATGGAATGGTATCAAACACATCAAACACATGGTTTCCATTCCATTCACTCTATTCCAGCCATTATTATGAGCCGTCCTCCCCTCAGCAACCTCCACTGATACACACACATACAAGCACAGTGGCGCGCACACACACACACACACACACACACACACACACACACACACACACACACACACACACACACACCTTTTGGTCTACATCCCATAATGTTTCTCCATTTAACATTTTACTTTAAGTGTATATTTCTTGAAATACTGATACTTTTATGGCCATGCAAAGCATGCTGGGTTATTATGTTTGGACAGTCCACTCTGTCTCCTTTTTATAATGGCACCCGAAAATGAATCACTTTTGATTAGATTAAGATGCGGTTGCAAACAGGATAGGAAGACAGGAGATATTTTGTCTATTTTCTAACATTGGCATCTCACTGTGACATTTTCCAGTCGTTAACCTGAATGTTATTTTTGAGCGTAACCATTTGAAACACTCAGGAAAATCTTCAGGCACTTTCATTTTTTCGGGAACGGGAAATGAGGTGGTGGGTGTAGGAGATAGACACGGGTCATTATACCAATCCTGACAAATATGAGGTAGTAGGTGGAAAAACACTTACGTTTTGATTAGCAGGTGGAAACTGTGCATATCCTCCGTAATCCACCTTGTGGTAAACACAAACCAACCGATGTTCTTACGCTTCCTGAAAGAGTGGAGGAATGGACAGAGACATAAACCTTACAATGTACAGACAGGTGTGTGTGTGTGTGTGTGTGTGTGTGTGTGTGTGTGTGTGTGTGTGTGTGTGTGTGTGTAGTTTGAGGGTTGTGATTAAATTGTCTCCAAGGCTGCTATATAAGGACTCAGGAACCACATCCTCTCGGTAGACAACTAAAGGAGTAGCTCCTGTTGAGAACAGAGTGTATCCTTGTACAGAACACAACATGCCAGGATATACAGGGTACACCAAAATTCAGTACACACAAAAGTTTGGTCTTAACTATGACTTATGGGCCAATGATTAACCCTTGGTATGATTTGAGTTGGTTTTAATGCAATACATGGCCTACAACAGCAGGGAGAGGGGTCTTTGAGGAGAGGAGAAGAGAAGAGGAGAAAAGAGAGAAGAGCAAAAGGGAGGAGTGGGGAGGAGAGGAGAAAGAGGAGAGGAGAAAGAGAAGGGAGAAAAAAGAGAAGAGGATAAGAGAAGAGAGGGGAGGAGAGGAGAAAGAGAAGTGGAGGGGGAGGAGAGGAGAAAAAAGAGAAGAGGATAAGGGAGGAGAGGGGAGGAGAGGAGAAAGAGAAGAGGAGAGGGGAGGAGAAAAAAGAGAAGAGGAAAAGGGAGGAGAGGGGAGGAGAAAGAGGAGAGGAGAAAGAGAAGAAAAAAGAGAAGAGGATAAGAGAAGAGAAGAATAAAGGAGGATTAAGAGAAGAGAAGGGAGGAGAAAGAGGAAGATGAGAAGAGAGGAGAAAGAGAAAGAGAATAAGGGAGGATAAGAGAAGAGAAGAGAGGATAAGAGAAGAGAAGACAAGAGAAGAGAAGAAGAAAGGAGGATTAAGAGAAGAGAAGGGAGGAGAAAGAGAAAGAGAAGAGGAGAAGAGAGGAGAAAGAGAAAGAGAAGAAGGGAGGATAGGAGAAGAGGAGAGGAGAAAGAGATGAAGGGAGGAGAGGAGAAGAGGAAAAGAGAAAGAGAAGAGGAGAAGAGAGTATGAGAGACATAAATACATAAAAAAACAAGATCCACTCCAGCCGCCCCACCACAGGCGTCCTGGCCAGTCTGCCCACCACCTCTTGATGATGTCATCCGGAAGGTTCCAGCTCGGTAGGCACCAAACAGGAGCATGAGTGACGTGACAGGTGCTCTTAATCATCCCCCATACTCTCCGACAACCACACCAAAACACATACAAGCAAACACTCACATGTAAATATGCGCAAACAGACAAGCACACACACACACACACGCGCGCGCGCACACACGCACACACACACACAGATGCAACAGCACGTATGCCCACCCACCATCCTCCCACGAAATCCTCATTGTCCCTAGCAACCACTACAACCTCTGTTTTCACCAAAATGTTTTTCCGAAAACATCAATATTATATCTGTCAATTACAATAAAAACATAATTGGAATAATCACAGACTGCGGAATAAATCAAGAATGAAAAATACATGTAAAAAAAACAACAACATTGTAGAAGCAGTACCGAGAAATCAATTAAAACTATACTCCTATGCGTCAGCACTAACCATAATCACACCACAGCCTGAAGGGCGATGGTCTTCTACATGTGGTTCACTCACATCATATCACATGGTTTGTGTGTGTCATTGGTGTCATTCTAACTAGGAAAGCCTTCAGCCCATCATTTCTTCATGTTTTCCATAGTGGAAGTTCACCAGCCTCTTTGAAAGCAGGAAAAAGCAGGATTGAAACATAGTTCTGAGAAATCAATGCCTTGAATATCTTCATGGTAATGTTTTCAGAGGCAAAGCAAAAACAAGCCAGTCAATTTTGAAGCAGCTCTTTCCGACTACAGATGTAGGATCTTAATTTCTTGTTGTGCAGTGCAGGACGTTTATTATTTGTAGTTTATTTTGAGTTTTAGAAGGGCTTCTGAAGTTTGCAATTTCCACTTTGAAATTTCAGACTTGATTTCTCCCTTACGGAAAAATGTATTAATCCCTACCAAAATGTCAATTAATTATCATCCACATAATTATTCACATTTCCTGTTGCTGCAGTTTTTTTTCTCCTGCTGTAGCAAACTGGCTGAAATTAAGATCCTACATCTGTAGTAGCTCACCAACACAAACATCCCCTGATTCCTCTGTCTCTAATGGTTTTTACAGAAGCTGGTAGACGACTTTCACAATGTGTTGGGACTGTAGCTAGCTCCGTTTGTGGCAGTGAGGGAAAGTGATGACAACACATTTACCCTACAGGGTAAATATAGCAACCGGGTACTGTTGATCTGTACTCTCTGGATGCAATTACAAATGATTGAAAAGGAAATAAAAACACATTTGGTTTTTAACACCTCATTATGGCAAATTTTGGTACCAAAAAATATTTTGTAGAAATGATATTATAGGTCTTTTGTTTTCTGTATCTTGTTGTGATGTTCAAATGGGTGCCTCTTACTTGATTGTGACTATATCATAATCGATCCATAATAAAATGTCATATTCACTTGTGTATACTGCACCTTCGTACAGCACCAAAGGCTTCATGTTTGTATTAGGCTAGAGAAAACTATTCTTGACCTTGAGAGGTTCAGCCCAACCAGATCACACATGGCACAAACGTGTGGGGGTCTTTGGTTAGACCGGCCACTCAAAACGCTCCAGTAGGGTAGAACGAATCTAAACCAAACACATAGGACTGAGCTGACTCACACTTCCCCGGACACATCCACTTTTACACACAGACAGATGAGAAGCAGTCAGAGGAGGACTGGCGATGTTGCATCCCCTCCCAGCACCTCGAACTAATCCCACCCACACCAGATTGCTGAGCGTGGTTCTATATAGCTGGTACGCACTCTCACATTTCCATCTTATTAAGTAAGACAATAGGTTAATTGCCGTAGCACACAAATGCAGTTTTTGTTGCCTGAAGTGCTGAAACCCAGAAGTCCCACACATGAACCTTGGGGAAAGAGTCGACAGCTACTCTGAGCGTGCCGGGCGACTTTTCGGAAGCTAAAGGAGCAGATTAAAAATGTTCTGCCTTCCGTGGTCTAATTGTGAAATATTACCCTGTTTATTTGAGTGTCTCTGATTGCAGACGAGATGTGGCGTTTGGCATGCAGCTAAGGTTGTGAAACGTTGGAGTTTTGTTTACTGTTTTTCTTCCGCCTCTGTTGACCCTGAGGTAAATGCGATACGGGTGTCCCGCATGTGTCAGAGGTCTAAATGAATGTGCTTTGCACAGGATATTCTACATGAGACTCTTCAGAACATTTCGGCCGATATCCACATTTGGTTGGGTTTGAGATAACAGTCTGAGAATGAGAAGATATTGAGAATGATAGAAGTGTGGAATTCCATTCAAGGAATTCTATTATTGTACAAGAACTATCGAACTATCTCCAGTCTTTGGTCGTTGATGCGTGTCGGTGTCCTCTTGACCGGGTGTAACCTCGGTTCATATCTCTTCTGCCTGTACCGCTGAAGTCACATCATGCCAACACACTGCAATGGCTTAAGAACTGTGGCTGCACTTGTAGTCAAGACTTGAGCAATACCAGTCAGTGCATTGTGACAAGCCAAAGTGGCCTGCCTCCCTCTCATTGTCCCAGGTAGGTGGAAACATGACTGACACTGGCTACATTATTTTGGAACACAGATTCTTTAGAGATTTATTTCCCGGGGAAAAATTGCGCAGCTTATTTCTTTTTCCGCGACAGCGGCAGACGCAGTTGATTAAAATGTCCCTCTAGGCCCGTCATTTACCGAGAGGTATTGGGTTTCACCTAAAATTAGCCATCACTCTCAATTTATTACCTCAATTGAAAGGCTAGAAAGAATGCCTGTAACAGCTTCCCAACCAACGCAGCCTAACCTTGGCCTGGCCATATAATGTTGCATTTTAATTCACCTGGAATCACCAGTGAGGCCAGCCCAGCTTTTTTTCCTGGAGCGTTGTAGAATATTAAGGGAGTTAAAGAGTGTTAGAAAAACACTCAAATCCAAACAAATTTTTATTGAGGTAAGAAATGTATTTTCCCTGTCGGCTAGTTGACGGCACACACACACACACTGGCTCTCAGACACCTCCGTGTAGTTTTGTTTAGTGTAACAAGGGTAAAAAAAAATACGAAGACCAAGACTGCACTGGTACTTCTGGTCTCTCTCGGTCTGGCTAAGAAAATACCTTGTGGAAGAATTATATTAATGAGTCAGGAATTATGGAGGCAAGCTTTTTTAGTTAATTACCCAAATGTATGTCTCCATAAAAGCAAGGGAGACTGAAGAAAACGTCTCCATGAAGGACTAGTAATCACAAAGATTGAGCAATAGAACATAAACCCATCCAGAAGTGAACAAACAAATCCATACATGTTCTCTACTAGTGTAAAAAGTTCCAAAGCCCCAGAGACAATAGATTAGGTGTGCATTTGGTGGAAGTAATACGAGAGTAACAAATTCATATTTTTTTCATCCGAAGTAATGAGGTACCTGTAACTTATTTTGGCACGAGGTGTTGATTTTATAAGACTCTCACATGACTCCCCCTCCTTCTCTCCGATCTACTGTGAAATCTGCCCCAGTCACTTTGCTCTCTGCAGCCTATTCTTAGCTAAAGCTGCGGCCGCTCCAGTAATATTTTCAAAGATTATTATAGTATTTTGTAACCATTTTTTCCCCTTCGGCGGCCTTCCAGTGTTTTTTTTCTCTTTTTCCCCCCTTTCTCATTCCCCCTTCTGCCTTTCTCTCGACAGCGATCTTCGGTTGTAAAATAATAGACCATCAGCCAGCAATAATTTGCAGTCCAAACAGAGCCGACGCTGCCTGACGTTTATTGAAACCTCATCCCCTGCACGCCGGTTTCCCTTTCCCCCTCTCCTTCGCTCTGTGTTTGTGCAGACAGACCCTGAGCCCTGGCCATCGCTTTTAATAATGAGGGCCGCGGCCGGCCTTGGCTAGTCCCTGTGTGCTTGTGTTGGCCTGTACAGAGCACCGGCTAGCAGTCAGTCAGCAGGAAGACTAGCATGCAAGCAGACACACAGACACACAGACAGACAGACAGACAGACAGACAGACAGACAGACAGACAGACAGACAGACAGACAGACAGACAGACAGACAGACAGACAGACAGACAGACAGACAGACAGACAGACAGACAGACAGACAGACAGACAGACAGACAGACAGACAGACAGACAGACAGACAGACAGACAGACAGACAGACAGACAGACAGACAGACAGACAGACAGACAGACAGACAGACAGACAGACAGACAGACAGACAGACAGACAGACAGACAGACAGACAGACAGACAGACAGACAGACAGACAGACAGACAGACAGACAGACAGACAGACAGACAGACAGACAGACAGACAGACAGACAGACAGACAGACAGACAGACAGACAGACAGACAGACAGACAGACAGAGACAGACAGACAGACAGACAGACAGACAGACAGACAGACAGACAGACAGACAGACAGACAGACAGACAGACAGACAGACAGACAGACAGACAGACAGACAGACAGAGACAGACAGACAGACAGACAGACAGACAGACAGACAGACAGACAGACAGACAGACAGACAGACAGACAGACAGACAGACAGACAGACAGACAGACAGACAGACAGACAGACAGACAGACAGACAGACAGACAGACAGACAGACAGACAGACAGACAGACATGCAAGCAGCATACAGGCTAGCTCAGGGTGCTTGTGTTAGACTGTACCAAACACCGGGTAGCAGGCGGCAGGAAGACTAGCATGCCAACAGAAAGATACGCAGACAGACACATGAGCATGCCCACAAGCATGTAACATACAAGCCAGCATGAAGATATAGAGGCAGCAAGAGTGGGAAAGGGTTCACTTTGACAGACAAAGAGAAAGGAAGGAAGGCTAGAAGGCAAGTGGTCAGACAGATATACAGGTGGTGTAGACAGACAGATAGACAGGCTGAAATCTAACACTAAGCCATATTTATACTCCATCTGTTTCCTTAGATAGCCCTGTGGACTCTTCCACGGTTAGTGGACGGACTGTGAAAACTAATTTGAGAATGGACCGTGGCCTGAGGTGTATCAGAGGAATAATATTTTTCATCATCATCACCACAATGACACACACACACATGCACTCACCCCCCCCATCTCCTTAATGTCAAGCTAGCGTAGTTATGAACCCAGTCACAACCATCATGATTTTCCTCTGTCTAACCCTACCTTCCTCTACCTTTCCCCTCATCTCATATCATTAGTAAGGGAGGAAATTGACCAGGACACTACATTAAGGGACAGAAATTAAAAGCTTGGGTGGATGCAGAAATAGTGTGATTGCAAATACCCATGAAATCCTAATTATGGGCGCTTTACGTAAAATGATTTTATAGGAGTGTGAGTAACCCCCAGGGTCAGGATGGGGGCCCGCGTCGCCCATCACATAATACATGCCTTGTTATCCATGACCCCTGGATGAGAGCGAGAGAGAGAGAGAGAGAGAGAGAGAGAGAGAGAGAGAGAGAGAGAGAGAGAGAGAGATGGATGAGCTCAATTATCCTCCTATTTTCCTCCATGGAAAGCAGGGGGAATAGAAAAATATAGAAATGTGTCAGCTGATGGAGGGTGATAATTAAAAACGCCTGCGGTCCCAGACCCAGTGATTGTACTGTAATTAACCCATCACGGGGACTTCTTCCCTCTAATGATTCCAATAAGTGCAAGGGTGAGGGTTTGGCTGAAAGGAGTTTACATGCACACTCCATTCAACCCACTCATACACGTCAAGGTGCTCATTAGTCATGGTATGTTTTCAACGTCCGTCCGTTCCACAGTCCAAAGTTCCAAATGTTGGCTTGTTAGTTGGGAAGGAATTGAGCAGATGTTGGATTTGAATCATAACATAGAAGTGAACAAATAGGGTGGAAATACAGTGAGTTTTAGCGAAGGAGAAACGTCATGTTTGGACATGGTTGAGTCGTGTGCTTACGCGCGTGTCTGTATTGTGGTCACACAAGGGACTGTGTCAACGAAGGAGAACACCGAAGGAGAACACCGAAGGAGAACACCGAAGGAGAACACAGAAGGAGAACACCGAAGGAGAACACCGAAGGAGAACACAGAAGGAGAACACAGAAGGAGAACACAGAAGGAGAACACAGAAGGAGAACACAGAAGGAGAACACCGAAGGAGAACACCGAAGGAGAACACCAAAGAAGAAATAATGAATTGGTTTGGGGGTTAAAAGATCCTGCAACAAAATGCCTCACTGCAGCAGCTGTGATACCTCAACCTCTGAGAAGGCACAAAAGCAAATGTTCATTTGCATCTTTTTCCTGTCTGCTTTTCTCCTGAAGCCCTGCCTGGCCTCTCTTCAGTTGTGGAATACAGCCCAGGCTGGTCTCCAGCATGTTCATTAAGTCAAATGTTACATTTCAATGTAATATTGTGCAAACCATCATTTGCAGTTTCTATATGCTTATGCTCAATTCCCAGTGGAAGTTAGGAGTTCCCCTATTCCCCGAAAAACAATGGAGAGAATTCCTGGAAGTCGTTCCCTCATCTGTACTGCATGTGACAGGTGGTGCCTTCTTGATCCAGGGATATTCCGATTTCAAAAGGCCAAACTATCTCCACTGTCTCATTGTCTAAAGAGCCCAGAACAGGTATGCCTTCACCTGTCATATCAAAATATGACAGAGTTGTGGTGTTTTCTCACTTTAAACTAATCTAAACTGTTTGCCTGGTGAAAATGTCATAGGAATGGCCGGTAGATAGGAATGTGGATGTAGATATGCCTCCCTCTCTCGTCCTGTCATTCCCCTTGTCTGAGTCTTTGATGGTGAGCGTACAAAACATTAGGAACATTCCTAATGAACAGAACAGCCTCAATTCGTCAGGGCATGGACTCTACAAGGTGTCGAAATCGTTCCACAAGGATGCTGGCCCATGTTCACTCCAATGCTTCCCACAGTTGTGTCAAGTTGGCTGGATGTTTTTTGGGTGGTGGACCATTCTTGATACACACGGGAAACCGTTGAGTGTGAAAAGCTAAGCAGCGTTGCTGGTCTTGATACACTCCAACTGGTGCACCTGGCACCTGCTACCATACCCTGTTCAAAGGCACATAAATCTGAATGCCACATACATAATCCATGTCTCAATTGTCTCAAGGCTTAAAAATCCTTCTTTAACCTGTCTCCTTCCCTTCATCTACACTGATTGAAGTGGATTTAATGACAACAATAAGGGATCAAAGCTTTCCCCTGCATTCACCTGGTCAGTCTATGTCATGGAAAGAGCAGCTGTTCCTAATGTTTTGTCTACTCAGTGTAAATCATTTTTTCACCATTCATTTTTTATTTGTTCCTCTTCTCCTTTGTTTCTGAGGCCAATCAATTGTTTATTGACATAAACAAATATTATTCAATATAAAAATGTGAATTATTGTTATTGATAAAAAATCATTTTGATATCGATAATTACGTTTTTTATATAAAGCATTTGAATTATTGATATAAAAAAAGTTATCAATATCAAAAATGGGTTTCTCCATTGAATCCTGTGGGAATTATTAAATTAAATTATCATTATCAATGTTTAATATTATTGATATTGATAATTCAATTTATAAAAATAAAACATTTTTGATATAAAAGATTCTATGAAATATGTTAAAACGGCTTCCCATAATTTAGAAACAATCTCCATGCAGAACCTGGGAAGCTCTTTCCTTGACCCATTTCCAAGACCTACTCCACTGGCTTTGCTCCTCAGCGTTGCCACAGAGCAGCAGCAGTAGTAGCGGGGGTGTGAGAAGACTCAAACCTTGAGTCATCATTCGCAAAGGCATTGCAAATGATTGAAGAAGATCTCAAGATCTGGAGAACGTCATGCACCGACCTACCAGCTTGTCCCGGAGGTAAATAAATACAAATCATTTCAGACTACTCTGATCCCCTTTCCTCTCTTCTGTTGTCCTTTATCATCCTCTTCTCACCATGCACACTGCTCTCCAAGACACTCCTAATTTCTCCCCTCTTCTCATCCTCTCCACATGCTCCTGGCACCTACAGCTGATTTCGTGGACAAACTCTGGCCAAAATTTCCGATCATCAGCTGCATGAGTTTATTCATGACGAACATGGACCGAACGACTGGAACCACAGTGAAATGAACAACTTGTTCTGTTGTTCAGACATCTCAGGAGTGAAACACGAGACACTTTTATTCCCCCAAAAACTGTTCTTATTTACACGTCTCTTCATAAGACACTGATTTACTACTGTTCCAAAATATTTATATTTCTCATAAATATTTGTACCTGCTTGAACATCAAGTGCTGACAACGTACTGAAGATCTGTGTGCCACAGACTTCACAGGCTTGTGGTGTAGTTCAATCTAATCTAAATTACTCCATACTGTGACCTCCCAGAATGAGGTTTAAATTTATTAACACAATTAAAACTCTACTGGTTCACAGTGCACACAAAGAACTGAGTGTGTGTCCATCAAGAGTCCTCATCCTTGCAGCCACGGTGCAGAATATATTCTCTGACTCTCCTACAACTAGAGAGGTGGTAGTTCCAGGTGGGCCCAGGTTTATTGAGATGGACTTGATAAAAATACATTTCTCATATAGGGGTGCATACATGTATGCAGAAACAAGGGAAATTAGAAATACAAAAAGTTAAATTGATTCCAACATTCTATTATCAATATACCTGGATAAGGGCACATGAGGTTCTCATGTAGGGGAAAGCTGCATCTCCCAGGAAAACATGAGGACCTGGCATTGTGGTACATGGAAAGATAGCTGGCGGTGGTAAAATCGAGAATCTTTTGCAGCAGTTTGGACCCAAAAGAACTCTTGAAACCCTCCACCATAGCTCTCTTGGCCTTACGCCCCTACATCCACAATAGTGGACCTGTAGCGGGCATCTTCTCTGTCTCCGTATCTGGCCTATTATACGTACGTGTTGCTAGGCACATCAAATCGAGTAGAGTCCCGGCAATTAGCACAAATTTGATTTTCTTGCAAGTCGATTGTCGTCTTCTTATTCTTCAAGTTTAATTTGGCGACTCGCAGCCAACTGACATGTGCATACACCACCACCTACTGTACTGGAGTGTGAGGCCAGTCATGACCTACACCATATATACAAAAGTATGTGGACACACCTTCAAATTAGTGGATTCAGCTATTTCAGGGACACCCGTTGCTGACAGGTGTATAAAATCGAGCACACCGCCATGCAATCTCCATAGACAAACATTGGCTGTAGAATGGTCTTACTGTAGAGCTCAGGGACTTTCAACCTGGCACCGTCATAGGATGCCACCTTTCAAACAAGTCAGTTCACCCAATATCTGCCATGCTAGGGCTGCCCGGTCATCTGTAAGTCCTGTTATTGTGAAGTGAAACCGTCTAGGAGCAACAACAGCTCAGCCGCGAAGTGGTAGGCCACACAAGCTCACAGAATAGGACCGCCAAGTGCTAAAGCATGTAAAAAATCATCTGTCCTCGGTTGCAACACTCACTACTGAGTTCCAAACTGCCTCTGGAAGTAATGTCAGCACAAGAACTGTTAGGAGGGAGCTTCATGAAATGGGTTTCCGCTGGAGCTCACATTAGACTCTAGAGCAGTGGAAACACGTTCTCTAGAGAGATGAATAATGCTTCACCATCTGTCAGTCCGGCAGACAAATCTGGGTTTGGCAGATGCCAGGAGAACGCTACCTACCCGAATGCATAGTACCAACTGTAAAGTTTGGTGGAGGAGGAATAATGGTCTGGGACTGTTTTTCATGGTTCGGGCTAGGCCCCTTAGTACCAGTGAAGGGAAATCTTAATGCTACAGCATACAATTACATTCTAGATGATTCTGTGCTTCCAACTTTGTGGAGACAGTTTGGGGAAGACCCTTACCTGTTTCAGCATGACAATGCCACTGTGCACAAAGCTACGTCCATCCAGATTTGGTTTGTTGAGATAGGTGTGGAAGAACATGACTGGTCTGCATAGAGCCCTGGCCTCAACCTCATCGAACATCTCTGGGATGAATTGGAATGCTGACTGCGAGCCAAGCCTAATTGCCCAACATCAGTGCCCGACCTCACTTTATACTTGTATTTTATTTCACCTTTATTTAACCAGGTCGGCCAGTTGAGAACAAGTTCTCATTTACAACTGCGACCTGGCCAAGATAAAGCAAAGCAGTGCGACAAAAAAACAACACACAGTTACACATGGGATAAACAAACGTACAGTCAATAACACAATAGAAAAATCTGTATAGTGTGTGCAAATGAAGTAAGGAGGCATGGAAATAAATAGGCCAGTAGTGGCGAAGCAATTACAATTGAGCAATTTACACTGGAGTGATATATGTGCAGATGAGGATGCTCATTAAGCAAGAATGGAAGCTCCATTCCCATCTAACCTCTCTGACCCTGTCAAAGAACCTCTCCCATCTGTTCCCATTGTATGACACTATCTCCCGTACATATTTCATTGAACTAAAAAAATGTCTGCCCATTGGCTCTGCAAGCAATCTCAACCATTTATCCAAATCAATGTTTTAATTTCCCCTCTACCCAACTGCACCTGTATATCCACAATAGTATATTTCCCTACTCTTTTTGCTATTACCTGTATATCTACTATATTATTTCCGTAAACACCTGTATGAGCCGGAATCCAACAGAACTGAATTTCAATACCATTTCCTTGTAACCCCAACAACAGCATCATTATGTCTTTCCATGAATCCTCACGTTCTGACGTTCCAAATCTTAAACTACACTAAACTGATGCAGAATCCCATCATATTACTACTCTTCCTGGTTGCACCTCCTCTTTCCATTCCTACCCTACAATTACCACAACCATTCCTACCCTACAATTATCACAACCATTCCTACCCTACAATTATCACAACCATTCCTACCCTACAATTACCACAACCATTCCTACCCTACAATTACCACAACCATTCCTACCCTACAATTATCACAACCATTCCTACCCTACAATTATCACAACCATTCCTACCCTACAATTATCACAACCATTCCTACCCTACAATTATCACAACCATTCCTGTTGAATATACAGATAAATCATTTGTTAGATTTACATGAACCTCAGGAATAAATACACCTGCCCCTGTTTTTCCAATCTTGGGATCTTTTGAACCTTCTGTATATACTGCAAGACGAGAATAAAACTGATTACTTATATATTGATCCACTATTGTTCCAACATTATCTTATTCAGACCACTGTTTGTTTTCTTCTATCAGGTTAAGATCACCATGTGATTTTGTATAAAACCACAGTGGTACATTTCCTACTGCCACAGATGGCCCTATGACAATATCTCTGAGTTCATATTCATCAACTCTTTTTCCAATGTCTGGGCCAAAACCTCTCTTTTGATATCGTTCATATTCACAGCAGTCTTCCAATACTGTCAGTGTCTAGTCAAATGTCTTTGTGTGTGCAGTATTTTATTCTCCCGCACGTGTTCCTTTTTTGGGCGTGTTCCTTTTTTGGGCGTGTCGTCACATCCTTGTTTGGCCGTAGATGGCTATTACCAGCTCAACGCCGTCTACTGTCCCGAGGTAGTATTGCCGCTTTCCCCATTTCCCCATGCTGATGCCTTTAGGCCTGGTCATCGAAGCGAGTCAGGCAATAGTTAGAACGAGGGTAGAGGAGAAAGGAGAATGGGACTCTGGGGCACGTCCATGGGAAGGTCATGGACAGTGTGTAGAGCTGGTGTTGTTCCTGGCGAGCGTCAGGAGAAATGTCACATTGTGGGATATTACGTTTCTGAAGTGGATCCCACTGAGAGTAGTGTAAAACAGACTAGATACACTTTATCGCTCCCCGGAGCCTAACGTTTTTGCAGAGCTCAGCGAGTTTAAAACAAAGTGATGTGTCCAAACAGCAACACCGTTGTGATCTTAGCCAAATGTAACGTTTTGAGGATACGAGTTACTTTACAGCTTGGAACTAAAATCAAACCAAATCTAATTTATTTATAAAGCCCTTTTTTACATCAACAGATGTCTCAAAGTGCTTATACAGAAACCACAACCTAAAACCCCAAACAGCAAGCAACGCAGATGTAGAAACACGGTGGCTAGGAAAACCTCCCTAGACAGGCAGGAACCTAGGAAGAAACCTAGAGAGGAACCAGGCTCTGAGGGGTGGCCAGTCCTCTTCTGGCTGTGCCAGGTGAAACACATTTGATTTGACGTAATTAATTCTCCTCGTGTCCAAACGCTGTCATAACAGAGATTGTCAAATTGTCGCTCTTGGCAATTCAACAATGTTAGGGTCTTTATGCAGCACAAGGTGTAGTTGTGAATAAAGTTTAAAAGTGTCGACTGCATCAAGTCTTACTAATGACTAACACACAAACTACATGCTCGTTAATCATTCATTTGAATGCATATTAATCACTTCCTGTGTGATGACTTGGCACCCTATTGGGAAAAAACTGCTTAATGCACTGCTAGCAACACACTAATAAAGGAGTCCATGCCAGAGGTGCCTGTGTGTGACAGCTGGTCCTGCAGAGGCCATGGCCATTATTATTATTGAGGGAGACGACTTCCCCGGGACAACAGTCACAAGTGATTCAGCTGATCAAACTACCTCTGAGGGACACCGTTACTATTAGCTGGACAGATTTGATATATGGGGGGGGGCACAGAGACTGAGGTGGATTCTTACAATGCTGTGTGTATCCCCAACCAAGCGTTTATTTTTTTCCTCAGAGCCGGCCCTGCTTGGGAAAATATTTTCCATGATTTCCAAATGGTATCTGCGTGGCTGGGGATTGGACGACAGAGTCTGGAGAGTAAACACCGGGCAAGGTTTTTGCTTGGGCCTTGGTGAGTTGACTGGAGAAGGGGAAACTCACTGGCCCGTGTAGATTGATGGGTAAATATTGCCTGCACCTCAGAGTTACCCCTGGAGGTTTGGTGAAGTGTTCGTTAAGCTAACTGATGTTGATGCTCGTCCCATGCAGTTCCGTTCAAACAAAACTTGTTTGTAGAGTTGCTAAGCTTCAATGAAAGTTCATTAACTGGTTTGGACTATTACATTGATATGGGAGAATTCAAAACAAGAAATTATAGATCATTATTTATTTTCACCTTTGCACAATGCGGCGCTTCAATGAAATCAATGTGACTGTAGTTTGGGAGAGCTGTTACGCTTTCTTTTACAGTTTGATTGATTTCATTTCATGGTAAAAAATAGCATACATAATAATAACATAATGACTTGTTTTTTGTTTCTTCTGGACTCCATACATGTTTAATTTGTTGCCAGGTAGTTACCAAGTGGATTGAATTATCCTTGTTGCTACATGATGAATAGGCCTACCAGCTGAAAAAGAACGGTAGAATAAACCATTACCCAGCAGGACAAGAAACGCCATATCCCGTATCAGTGGCAGCTTCAAAAAAACATATGCTAGTCTAGGGTCAGAGGGCGAGCATCAGAGGAGAGAGACTAAATAAAAACAGTAATGTGGCATTAATCCGACTCCGTCTCCAGCCCTGAGTCACTCCCTCACACTATGCCATCTCCAGGGCAGGGACACACTGGCACACTACCCACCACGACCCACCGATCGATCAAAAGTCCCTTATGACTCCGTTTGGCATCATCTACCAAGATCAACAGTCCTGCTTTTCACCCTACGTCCTGCACACACGCTGAGTGTAACCTGGGTGTCAGGGTGAGTGAGAGAAAAATAAGGGTAGCTAGGCTGAAAGAAAGGGGCGCTTTTGAAAAACGCAATATCAAAATGTTTGCTTGCAATAAAATATTGGCTAGTCTCGTATTTTCAAGGACATTATTTTTCCCTGTTACCGATGCTGTCCCAGGGTACAGCAGGGGGTTGGAAAATCACTTGCTGTTCTGGACGTGTTGCTGAGTTAGTGAGCATGCATCATGACTGGAATTACCATCAGTATAAAAATAGAAGTCCAGATTTGATTATTCTTCAGTAGCAAATCAGATCAATGATTATTTCATGAATGGAATGAAGTCTGTACATAACCATAGCAAAATAAAAATGTAAAAGTAGTAATGTAAAGTCACAGATTGATAAAAATAAAAAAAAGATTTAGAAAATAAAATAAATAATACAAATCTATAAAAAAATCTATAACCTCATCTGCTATATTAAATATTTTTCTAATTAGCTTCCAGCTATTCCTGAGCTAATTACCTCAATTATATTTTCTATGCATGGGAGTTGTTCGATCCATTTTGCTTTTGCCTTGTAGGAGCCTCGTTCCATTTAGTATAGAAGGAGAGCAGGTTAGCTCGAGGTTGTTGAAGACAAATGGCTCGGCAGGGTTACCATAACAAACACATGAAAGGCTACATTGAGAGTGTGTCTGTTTATTTCACACAAGGGATGTGAATGATCACATCACATAAGATGTTAAAGCCATCACAACAGACCCCTAACCCCTGACCACATACACACACACCCGTTCACACGCACAAACACACACACACACACACACACACACAACCTGTTTAGAGCTTGTAAGGAGAGCAGTGGGCAGCGGGTCACACAGAGAATCTATTTTGCCCAAAGCAACAAGTCAGAGCTTCCAGATTCATAACGGTTGACATCAGCTCTCTGTTGGCAAGCCAACAACAGCATCCAGACATCTCCCAAGCAAGTGGCTAGAAGTTCAGGAGGAAGGTTAGTGCTGTCAGGCACAAGGAGTGCGGTTGTTTCGGTAGTGCTCTTTAGAGAGAGTGATTGTTTTATTACTCACAAATCTACAATGACGAAGGACTGTCCACAGCTACTTGACTTTTCAATTTGACATTTTAGTAATTTAGCAGACACACTTATTCAGAGCGACCCAAGTTAAGTGCCCGGCTCAAGGGCACCGTGTCTGAGTGTTTCAGCTATGGGCTACAATGGACCTGGAGGAGATGGCTTCTGTTTTATGGGCTCCTAACCAATAGTGCTATTTTGTGTGTTTTGTAACTTATTTTGTACATAATGTTGCCGCTACCATCTCTTATGACCGAAAATAGCTTCTAAATATCAGACCAGCGATTACTCACCTCGAACTGGACAGAGATTTTTTCTCTAATGAGTCTCACGCGAAGGACCTACTTTTGCTCCCGGACCAGGCCCAAATCCCCATCATTTGCATGAAGAAAAGACAGAGATATTTGGGACCGCAGATCAGGGTTCCTTCTGAGAATTTGTCAGCGAGTGGGTAACCCTTCTCTACTGTAGTATCCATTCTATTGGCCAACGTGCAATCACTGGAGAATAAACTGAATGAGCTCCGTTCGAGATGATCGTAACAACGGGACATTAAAAACTGTAATATCTTATGTTTCACCGAGTCATGGCTGAACGACAACACGGATAATATGCAGTTGGCAGGGTTTTCCATGCATCAGCTGGACAGAACAGCTACGTCCGGTAAGACGAGGGGTGGTGGTGTGTGTCTATTTGTCAATAACAGCTGGTGCGCGATGTCTAATATTAAGAAAGACTCAAGCTATTGCTCGCCTGAAGTACAGTACCTCATGATAAGCCGTAGCCACTATCTACCAAGAGAGTTCTCATCTACATTTTTGATAGCCGTCTATTTAGCACATCAAATCGCTGCTGGCACTAAGACCGTACTTAACGAGCTGAGTAAGGCCATAATCAAACAAGAAAATGTTCACCCAGAAGCAGGAAATGCTCACCTAGATGAAGGAAATGCTCACCTAGAAGCAGGAAATGCTCACCCAGAAGCAGGAAATGCTCACCAAGAAGCAGGAAAACTCAGTTCTACCAGCATGTCACATGTCCAACCAGAGGGGGGAAAAAACTCTAGACCACCTTTACTCCTCACACAGAGACGCGTCCGAAGCTTTCCCAAATCTTACCATAATTCTATCCTCTTGATTCACACTTACAAGCAAAAACTAAAGCAGATTAAACTAAAGGAAAAACCAGTGACTCGCTCAATACGGAAGTGGTCAAATGAGACGGATGCTACGCTACAGGACTATTTTGCTATCACAGACTGGAATATGTTCCGGGATTCATCCAATGGCATTGAGGAGTATACCACCTCAGTCACGGGCTTCATCAATAAGAGCATCAACAATGTTGTCCCCACGGCTCACAAGTCCTCAACTGGCAGCTTCATGAAATAGTACCAGTAAAACACCAGTCTCAACGTCAGCAGTGAAGAGTCGACTCCGGGATGCCTTCTAGGCAGAGTTCATCTGTCCAGTGTCTGTTCTTTTGTCCATCTTAATCTTTTATTTTTATTGGCCAGTCTGAGATATGGCTTTGTCTTTGCAACACTGCCTAGAAGGCCTGCATCCCGGAGTCGCTTCTTCACTGTTGATGTTGAGACTGGTGTTTTGTGGGTACTTTTTAATGAAGCTGCCTGTTGAGGACTTATGAGGCGTCTGTTTCTCAAACTAGACACTCTAATGTACTTGTCCTCTTGCTCAGTTGTGCACCGAGGCCTCCCACTCCTCTTTCTATTCTGGTTAGATCCAGTTTCCGCTGTTCTGTGAAGGGAGTAATACATAATACATAATATAATATTGTACGAGATCTTCAGTTTCTTGGCAATTTCTCGCATGGAATAGCCTTCATTTCTCAGAACAAGAATAGACTGACGAGTTTCAGAAGAAAGTTCTTTGTTTCTGGCCATTTTGCATCACCTGATCTGTTGCATCACCACCTGGTATGGCAACTGCTCGGCATCCAACCTACAGAGGGTAGTGCCTATGGCCCAGTACATCACTGGAGCCAAGATTCCTGCCATCGAGGACCTACAGTGGGGAGAACAAGTATTTGATACACTGCCGATTTTGCGGTATTTCCTACTTACAAAGCATGTAGAGGTCTGTCATTTTATTGTGTTACTTTTTATTACATTTTTTACTTTATTTTATTTTTATTTTTTACTATATTTTCTGATCTCTATTTTCTTAAAACTGCATTGTTGGTTAAGGACTTGTAAGTAAACACTTCACGGTAAAGTCTACACCTGTTGCATTCGGCACATGTGACAAACAACATTTGATTTAAGGTGTTGTCTGTGTTGTCATGGTGACGGAGAGACAGGAAGGAGGGAGGAGGAAGAGGAGTCTGAGTGCTGACATACAGAAGGTGATCATCACTGATGGAGGACATCTACTGTACTGTAGGCAGGTATTCACATCATCATACAGAATATTACGAGAGAGAGAGAGAGAGAGAGAGAGAGAGAGAGAGAGAGAGAGAGAGAGAGAGAGAGAGATGCAACCACAGACATTTTGTGTACATTGACCACTCAGCATTATCATCTATTACCCTCTACAATTCATCTGGTTTCGTCAAACTCCCTCGGCAATGATCAGTGAAATTACTATACTTGAATGTACAGGCTGTAAGTACATGGAGGGTAAAACTACTGGCCAGTACATCTTCTCCAGATCCAGACATTGAAGTAGTTAGGTTTTTCTTTGGTTAGATCTGCTGCGAAACCAAAAATCCACACAATCTAATGTTAATCAAGCGTCAGATGCCGGCTGGGTAGGATCTACAACGAGGTCAACGACCTTCCGCTCAGTTTCTCAATGTAGCGTGAAGCTGCACTAACAGACTGACGTGAACGCTCACTGAGAAAGAGATTCCCCCATCCACTCCCATTCAACAAAAAGGCCAGTGAAACGTAGCCTTCTTTGTCATCTCCAGTAGAAGTTTCATTTGAAAAAAAACTAAAGTAAATCCAATAACTGTGCTTAAATAAGCTAACTTGTGGTGTACCAGAGTACAGCCCTGGGTCCGGGGGCGGCCGGGCTCCGGTTTCACCAACACAGCCTTATTATCCAAGTGCTACTCTGTGTGATTAGTCTGTGTTAGCCCTGCTCCTTTTTACCATTCCTCAAGGTGTTTATGGAAAACATCTGCCATTTATGAAAAAAATATTTAACATTTAAAAAGCTTGTCAGATGCAAAAGAGTTTGAACGCTTAACCAAGCTGTTATTTTCAGGGGTTTTGAGGTCAGTGGGTTTGTCATTCCTGCCCATTTTATACTAGGGATTTTATGGAATACCTATGTAACAAATGATCCGTGTTGGGGAAGTTACTCTGAAAATGTAGTTTACTGAGCTACCAATTACTTCACACTGGAAGAAGGATAGCTACACTAAAGCTGCCCTTGAGAAAAATATAGTTTACTTAACTAAAGGTACTTTGAAAAAGTAGTTCACTACATCCAATCTACTTAGTGAAAAATGATCAAATATAAATCTGAAATGTCATCGACTACAAATTGCAAGACCAGATCACTCAGCTACATTACCTTGCTAGGTATATTAATAGCCTTAGGTTGGTTGTTTTTAAGCTCACCTTCAAGATTTCCACCAATGATGTGAATAGAATTTATTTTTTTTGCAAAAAAAAGTACTGTGTACTGTAGTTCCAGTAGTTAGCTACACCGCTCCATGGCAACAACAAAAAAGCAATTAACTACAGAAGAAACTACTAATATTTGAATTTAGTTCAACTACCACCAAGCTAATGCAAAATTTAGTTAAACTACTAGTTGAAGTACATTTTGTTCACTACTCCCCAACACTGCAAATTATGCATATCACCTTCTCGTATTAGACAAGAATTTGGAAGGCAGAGTGTAGCTGTAGCAAGCTGGTCTGCCAAGGCAAAAAAACAACACTGGAAAAAGTGGGTGGGCAGCTCCATGGACTCAGTCAGGTCTTTGTAACATCAGCGGAGGTTTTTCTAGAACATGCCTCAAAATATGTGGACGCATTAACTGGACCTACTGAATGGTGCAACTGCATGAGTGATGCATGATGCCTGGTGTGAGTGAGAAAGAACGAAATGATTGACTGAAAACTACGGTTTTAACACCACCGTTGGCTGACAAGGAAGAATATTTCAGGATGAATAAAGACTGACTTAGATAGACTTTCATTTTGTTTCAGATGAGTACTAATATTTACTGAAATAGCCATGTACTACATCAAATCATTATCCAATATACCCACCTAAAAAGCACATTATGTAAGTGTACTGTAAGACTGGATTCTCTTCTGGGAGGTGAGTTCTTGATTGAATATAGAAGAGAGCCAAGGATTCCTCACCACAGTGCTTATTGAGAAATGACTAACGTTGAGGTCGTCACATGTTTCACGTTTCCCTTTCTGATTGAAGTGAAATGGAGCGTTTCTCCACAGCTCCACCAAAGTTTACCAAACTGTGGTCGGAATCTCAAACTATTATCTTAACAAGCAGTAATGTCAGCGATTAGAATGTGAAGACACTCACTGTCTTCGCTAGCTTGCCTCCACCACTGAGGGATGTAAAGTCTACCGTATATTCAAGTCATGTCCTCTTTGCCAATGTCTTACATATCCAAGTTGTTTCGGGAACAAAGGAGAGACAAAATGGGAGTCGTTTCCATTTTATCCCAGATAGGCCTGCGCGGCAAGTCTAAACAGATGCACACCAAGCATTTCCATGACAATCATTCACCAACAAAGGGCTGATGCATTCTCACTCCGGCGTAACCATTACTTTCACCGCTAAGGCAAAGTGTATGTTTGTCAACACAAATAATGGTTATCAGGACATCAAATGCTTAGATGGTATATTAAAAGGGGATGTTGGCATGTCAATCGACATAATAAAAGCCACTGAAAACAGTTAGGCGCTGCTGTTTTGAATTCACTGGAACTCATGACTGAAGTAGCAGAAGTCGAGCAGAAGAGTTGACACATGGAAACAGACACATTTCCATGATCCCAAACCCATTCTTAACAGTTGTTTATTTTTGTGAGTAAATTAAGCATGATAATTACAAGCCGGAGGTGTGCAAAAAATAAAAAATAAACGGTTTATTTGTGTGTGTAAGTTTGTGTATGATTATGTGCTATGGTGTTGAATTAGTGTGTATTACCTGCTGGTGTAAAAACAGTCCTCCTTTCTACTAACATCTCTTAATTCAACATAATTAAAGACCAAACCTGACCAGCCTGCACCCATACCAAAACATAAAACATGTCATTTAGGTCTGCTTTCAGTTTTCCACGCTGCCTTTAATTCGCCTCAAAACAAATGCAGGTCACCAACCCACAATATGAAAAGGACAGGGCGAAAGGTGTAGAAATGGAAAGTTCCAGTGCATGAGAGAGGGGTGGAGGGTTCCCTAGTTTTTTTTCTTACACCTTTGTGTTCACGTGCAAAAGGTCTGGGAAAAAAAGGCCCCTATTTTGGTGTAATTTATGGGAATCCCTGTAATTGCCTGTAATAGGCTAGTCTGCCGTGTAGCTGTCATCCCTAGGTCCTGTGTCCCTCTGCCCTTGTGGAAAGAGTTGAGAGTCAGAGGGCTATGGGGCTGAAAGCATAGCCTAATATGGGACCTGAGTGTGTCCCCTCAGTATGGATCATTCTGTGAGTAAGTCATGTTATTGACCTACTCGAACTGCAGTTGAAGTTCCCATTACTATACCCTTAACTCTGAGAATAAGGAAAGAAAGGAAGCCTTCCAGTTGGGTACAATTGTGCTTATCGTTTAGCTGTAAGATAAATGAGAATGACCCCTGTAGATTCAGAATCTAATGGCTTCTACATGCTGCAAAGTCCCATTGTCCCACCAGTAGATAGACACACAGCAGACAGAGAGAGAAAGTCTGAGAGCTGTGGTGTCTGCATCAATAAAATTTTCCGCTTTTTCCTCAGTGTGCGACACAGAAACAGACAGCGCGTCGTGACCCAACCTTTTCCACACACTACCTCGGCTCTTTAACTTTCCACATGAAGTGCGACATCCTGTACTCAGTGACAGTTTGTTTTAACTGACACGTGCTCTTTTAATGTTGTATTGAGGTTTGCGTTGCTACTCAGTCCAATACTCCAGAATCTGCACCGATAGGTTATCATATTTACTCACATTGATCACCATTGATAAACTTAGGTCCCTAGCCATTCTAGAGTTGTAGTCTCCTATGCTATAATATCACAGTCGCGAAATGTGTCAGAAATGTTTTAGGAGTGCAATTTAAACCTGGAGATTGATGGCAAATGTGCTTTCATTGATGTATTTTACTCTTACTATGTTCAGTGGGGTGGGAAAGCTGGAAAATGTTGGTCAATCACGCAGGGACAACCAGTAGAAACAGTACAGACATGTGTGACCAACAACCAATGCAGAGAAAACCCCAACTATCATTTAGTTTGTATGGGGGTGTGCGGTGGATAATTTCATAAAACAAGAGTTTCACAAAAACAGCAGTCTGTAGTTTGTCTCATGGTGGAAATGGTAAACTCCATGTCAATGGAGAAAATGGATGGATTAAATATTATGATAGCTTTGAAAGAAATATATGGGACAGCGCAAATTCCCACATTACACATTTTTTTTCTAAGCCCACATTTGTATGGCATGGAGTAGCCGCTGCACGTGACGTGGAAGCTTAGACGAATATGGGTAATTTCAGTGGTTCAGTGGTTCATTGGCCGAATTCCTGACCATAATCCCATGAAAACTCAGAAATTCCAGTTCATAATATTGATCCGCATTTCAAAAACGTTCGGAGAGCATTTAAAGCCTGGCAACTCTATTTGGTTCATGAAATGGGCATAAACAAACAAAACCACATCGTTCTCTGTATGCTATAATGAAGGGTGTATTACCAAATCAGACTGAGGCAGAGGCCCATCTATAAATATCTGTGGCACAACCTTTTCCTGCTCTCGTTTCATATCTTATAGTCTATACCACAAATATTCAATGAAGTAATGAGAGAAGAATTGACTCAGACAAAGAAGAAGAAAGAAGGTAAACAAGGGAGAGAAGAAAAATGGTAAACAAGGCAGAGAAGAAAGAAGGTAAACAAGGCAGAGAAGAAAGAAGGTAAACAAGGCAGAGAAGAAAGAAGGTAAACAAGGCAGAGAAGAAAGAAGGTAAACAAGGCAGAGAAGAAAGAAGGTAAACAAGGCAGAGAAGAAAGAAGGTAAACAAGGCAGAGAAGAAAGAAGGTAAACAAGGCAGAGAAGAAAGAAGGTAAACAAGGCAGAGAAGAAAGAAGGTAAACAAGGCAGAGAAGAAGAAAGGTAAACAAGGCAGAGAAGAAGAAATAAGCTAAACAAGGGAGAGAAGAAGAAAGATAGAGCAAGGAAAAGGAAGAAAGAGGTAGAAAAAGGAGAGAAACGTGTCCTGCATTTGTTACTGAGCTAAGCATAACACATCACATCATGATGTAGTAAACGATAGGTATAGGAGGACTTCACTACCCCATGTCAGTGGGATGTGCCTTGGGCTTGCAGGGGCGGGGGTCTGGACCTTGGCTAGGATCTCTACACCCCAACCCCACCCTAGAAAAGCTGGGCCCAGTGCCCCCACACCACTCAGTGATAAATGAGAGCTTTCACACACTGCGTTTGTACTGGCAACTCTGCCAGGGCGCCTGCAATGCTGCTGCTGCCCTGCTAGCTAGCTACCACAGCAGAATTCCTGATGAGCCCTTTCAGCCAAGCCAAGAGAGAGAGAGAGAGAGAGAGAGAGAGAGAGAGAGAGAGAGAGAGAGAGAGAGAGAGAGAGAGAAAACAGAAGGACGAGGGGGCTACAGTAGGTAGAAGACCAGGAGGGAGGATGGAGAGCAGGAATCAGCCAATTGAGTTTAAAGTTGTCTGGCGGCTGGTCTGGTCCATTTGTAAAGCCCATTGCAGGCCACATTAAGCACTGCGGCACACTGACCTGTGTTCTCGTGCCCGAGTGCTTGAGCATGTGTGCATTCTTCTATTCTTATTCTTCACATTAGTCGCTTTCTTTGCTACTTCTCATGAACACATACACTTCCCACTGACCATTTCAATCTCCACAAAATCAAAGCAACTTCCAGTGAGGGCCACATTGGTCACAAGAAGTAGTCGAGGGATAAGAAGAAAGGAAACACAGCAAATTGTCAGTTGAGAATGCACAGCAATAGGAAATATAGAGTAATGATGCTGTTATTGTTAGTTGATCTGTCTGCTGTGGGACGTTTGACGGCAGTAGGATTCCGGGCTGTTATTCTTGCCTTCGCGTCTAATTCAAGTCTTCCACCACGCAAACCCTGTTGCCAATACTGATGGCGGCTGTTTTAATCCAGTGCCACCGACCACTGGCTAAAATAGGGGGTCGTAGAAGTTTGATGCTCTCTTTGTCATGGAAACAGAATGTAGTCCGTAGCGACATACGGCTTGAGCTTGGTTTACAAGGAGCAACCACTGGTTTCCGCCATGACGAAGACATGTATAGTGTGTCGCTAAAATGGAAAAGGGGTGTGTGTGGGATTGTGACCGTTTTTTTTTGCGAAACTTTAAATGTACAGGCATGTGCCTGCAAAACCTGTTGCTATGGTTTCAATAGCACCCTTGTAAGTGTGTCTCAAAATCGTCTGAATACAGAATAACATTGTCTATGTGGACTAAAGCAGATATTGTGGTGAAACAGTGCAATAAAAACAAAAGGCATGCGTTCAAACTAACAAAGGTCAAATGGAGTTTAACTTTTTGAGTCCTCTATACAGATAGTAGTGTGGGTGGATAAGGATAGAGCAGGTCACAGGAGGGTTCAAGTTATTGTTGGATTCCCCAATTCATTCATCAATCCCACTCTTTCACCCTGACCCCAACACTTCCTGTTCCTTTCCTCATCTTTCACACCATCCTACACATTTAACCTTTGACCTCTTGGGCTCAATTGTGAGGTCAGCATCCCCCCATTGCTGAGCCCCAATAAAATGCTACCAGAGACACATTATCAAAGAGGCATTGTCCTCTCTCAACATGAATAGCACTGGACAGTGACAGGCACCACCCTTCAATTACCTCTATTCATGGACACAGTCAGACCTCCTTTAACTAGTGTCAGGGTTCTAGAGCTACTGCGCCTTTCAGAATAGTTAGACCTGTGCGTGGTAAAACGGGGTGAAGCGGGGTCAAACGGACCAAATGGACCAGAAGCCTTGTATCCTTCCCATGCAAAGACACTCAGCATCTCCCTTGCTTTCTTTAACTTTTGCTCTCTTCCACACTCTCTCGTTCACTCTCCCTCCCATTTAATGTCTCTCTCCAACTCCCCGCCCCCTTGTTCTTCCAAGCATAAACAACCTCATAAACAGCTTGCTTTTTAGACCTCTTTCCACCCATAGCTTTGGTGAGGTGTCCATCATCCTGCCAGCCTATCACTGCGGTGGATTACCTGTAGTAACGCCCCGGACTGTCACTCAGCCACAAAGATACCATGAAACCATTACAACATGCCACAACAAAAGCTAATTACTACCAGCGATAGAGAGAGCTGGGGAAACCACCAGGCTTGGTTCTCAGACACTGTGCATGGGACCTTAATGGAAATAAATGAGAGGTTTGATTCAACACCCCGACATGGAGAAGAGAAATGTGTGCTTTTGCTGCGAGCCCATTTACAGCTAATTAGAAAACATGTCACTGATTTGGGCCGGTGTAAACACTGCCCCATCTGACTTTCATTACAATAAAGAAATCAAATAAACAGTGGTGCAGGGGGAACAGTAGTAGGCCCATGCTTCATTACAATGGCTACATCATGAAGTACTTAGCGCAACTAATTACCACCCCCGACCCCTTTGGTTTCTCCCCGAAAATATACAAATTAAAAAAACATTTCCACTGATGAGAACAATCTCACAAATCACTTTTAGGGCTTACCTCTGAAGCAAATAGACTCATTTTACATCCAAACCATGCTCGCACTAGCCTGTGCCAACGGGAAAAAAACACCACCGCACCCCTGCAGTCGAAACACTAATATTTAGGTAAACGATCAATGGGAAGGCGTTTGGCTATGTATGAGGGATGTGGAACAGGGTGACGTGGTCAAACAGGGAGCCTTGCCAAAAATGAGATTACTCAAAATGCACATCAAAAAAGAACAGGCCTCGATACACTTCCCTGGCTCGCTCCATTTTTTCTAACATTGTTGATACAATACCCAACACGCTTTTTTCCCCATCGTTTGACCAATTGCACCCAGACAACTTTGTCATGTGTTAATACACACAATGACAGTGTATAACATTACATTACGTTCCTGGCTCGGTAGATCTCTGCTGATTTCCTTAATGAACAGGGACCACTATAGACTGAAGAAGAAAGTTAAGCAAAGTTGCTATTCCTCAAAAAGGTTCTTGGAAATGTTCTTGCGCAATTTCTGATGTTTCTCCTTAAGCAAACAAGTTAGATTCGATTCTTGAAAATAAAGTGATTGGAAATGTTGTTCATTCCAAGATAGCTAAACTCCTGTCTTAAAACTCAGGGCAGTGAGAGATAAAGCTCATGAAAGAAATTGAACCTGTTTAATTCATCTGAAACTTCATCTGAAAGGTTCAGTATTGATTAGTTTAAACCCAATAACATGTTTTTAGAACAGTAATCTCAGTAAGAAATATGCTAGCATGATTGCCATTGCTAGCAAGATAGCTAGATAGCTAGCTAAAACGGTCGCCTAGCAACAATGAAGATATTTGAGAAGTTCCTAAGAAAATCATATAATCTTAAAACATTGTTGAGGAATTACACTTAAGAATTATCTTACGAACTTCTTTTTTTTTCTTAAGAAGCTTTTTAAGTTTTTGCTTAACTTCTTGCGTCGAGCCATCCCGGATCCGGGATCGTGAATACAGCCTCAAGCTCATTACCATAACGCAACATTAACTATTCATGAAAATCGCAAATGAAATGAAATTAATCTATTTGCTCTCAAGCTTAGCCTTTTGTTAACAACACTGTCATCTCAGATTTTCAAAATATGCTTTTGAACCATAGCTAAACAAGCATTTGTGTAACAGTATTGGTAGCCTAGCATAGGATTATGCCTCTCTTTCACCATGCAACATTTTCCACAAAAACCAGAAAATAATTCAAATAAAATCATTTACCTTTGAAGAACTTCAGATGTTTTCAATGAGGAGACTCTGTTAGATAGCAAATGTTCCGTTTTTACAAAAAATATTATTTGTGTCGACTAATCGCTCCGTTTTGTTCATCACGTTTGGGTAAGGAAAAAAAAAAATATATATATATTAAGTCATTAAAACGCGAACTTTTTTCCAAATTAACTCCATAATATCCATGAGAAACATGGCAAACCGATGTTTAGAATCAATCCTCAAGGTGTTTTTCAGATATCTATCGACGATAAAATCCATCGTGGCAGTTGACTTTCTCTTCTGAAGAAATGGAACGCGCATTGACCTACAGATTACGCAATAATTTCGACACAGGACACCGGGCGGGACACCAGGTAAATGTAGTCTCTTATGGTCAATCTTCCAATGATATGCCTACAAACACGTCACAATGCTGCAGACACCTCGGGGAAACGACAGAAAGCGCAGGCTCATTCCTGGCGCATTCACAGCCATATAAGGAGACATTGGAACACAGTGCCTTCAGAATCTGGGGCATTTCCTGTATGAAACTTCATCTTGGTTTCGCCTGTAAGCATTAGTTCTGGGGCACTCACAGATAATATCTTTGCAGTTTTGGAAACATCAGAGTTTTGTCTTTCCAAGGCTGTCAATTCCATGCATAGTCGAGCATCTTTTCGTGACAAAATATTGCGCTTAAAACGGGCACGTCTTTTTATCCAATAATGACATAGCGCCCCCATAGGTTGAAGAGGTTAAGAAGTGTTTTGTGAATCTGGATCCTGATGACAAATTAGAAACACACACTAATGCTGTGAAATGAATGAGTCCATTAAGCCAAGCTGATCCCAGATCGGGAGCACGGTAGACAGTATTAACAAAGTGTAAAGGGCAGGCTGTCGATGATTAACAGTACAGGCACATTGGCTAATTCACTACAAAACGACTGTCACAGCCCACTCAGGGGCACGTGTCAATGTTGAAGAGCTTGGAAATGAGTGAAGACTATCCAGTCTTGGATTATCATCTGCCATACGGTGTCCATAATATGAGTTGAGTCATTCTCACAAGGATTTGAGTCATTCTCGCAAGGAGTTGAGTCATTCTCAAAAGGATTTGAGTCAGCAGGAGTTGAATCGTCCTCACAAGGAGTAGAGTCATTCTCACTATGACTTGAGACATTCTCACAAGCAGTTGAGTCAGCAGGAGTTGAGTCATTTTCACAATGATTGAGTCATTCTCACAATGACTTGAGACATTCTCACAATGACTTGAGACATTCTCACAAGCAGTTGAGTCAGCAGGGGTTGAGTCATTCTCGCAAGGAGTAGAGTCGTAGAGATTCTCACAAGTATTTGAGCCATTCTAACAAGAAGTTGAGTCAGCAGGAGTGTATTCAATCTCACAAGGAGTTGAGTCATTCTCACAATGATTGAGTCATTCTCAGTAGCAGTTGCGTCAGACTCAACTCGTTGCAAGAATGACTCAACTCCTTGTGAGAAGGACTCAACTCCTTATTGAGAATGATTATATTCTTACTGATACTGAAAGCGTTCTAATATGGACACTGTTCTCCCATTCTCAGTTATATAAAACAGATACCTTGTCGGAAACATACTGCTCCATGTGTTAATGCCCTTAGGCTCCTTTCTCGCAGCTCCCTGTTCTTGTGTTCATTCCCAGTGTATAACAAGGAATGTTCTTATCACTTACAGCTGTGAAGGACGATGGTGGCCTGCTCCTGTTTTGCCCAAGCAGAGATTCGGGAGGAGATTGTGTTGGCAACCAACAGTAGGCTGCTTTCATCTCTGTCTTTTATTTCCAGTCTCTGGCTCAGTATCCAGGTATGATGTGTCTCAATACTGTGGGTGGGGAGACTAATACAAAACTTTTGTCAGCTATCCAGTCCAAGCGCTATGTGTGTGTGTGTGTGTGTGTGTGTGTGTGCGTGTGTGCGTGCGCCTGAATATGTGTTTGTCTACCATTCATCCTCTGGGAGAGACAGTGGGTGTCAGTCTGTGGGGTTGTCAGAGCCCCCTCTCTCACAGCCACTAAATTCAACAACCCCCATTTGGAGTAACACATGCCCCGATATGAACCCCCGATTCACCTAACCCCCCAGCACGGCCCCTGCCTCAAAAGGCCCAATTTCAATGCAACACAACCAACTATTGATTGATACATATTCACTACCCCTGCCACTACAAATGACTGTATTAAAGGTCTTATATGTATTATTCTTGAGGGGCTCTGACCAGAATCACACAGGGGACAGCTGAATTGATTTGTCTGTCTGTCTATCTGTCTGTCTGTCTGTCTGTCTGTCTGTCTGTCTGTCTGTCTGGCTGGCTGGCTGGCTGGCTGGCTGGCCTGGTATGATGTAAAGCCTGCCTGCGATGGAGGAGAAAGGGATGGATTGAGGGAGGGAGAGGTGGCGTCATATAGTCACAACTAATCAATCACAGAGCGCCCATGACTGGTGTAAGGGCTAATACCACATGCTCTGGCTTTAGCTACCTCACCACTACCACCAGTCAGGAGGGGTGGTAGTCCCTGAGGACATGGTGATGAGTTATGTTACACTGGGGCCCTGAAGAACTCTCCCTTGTCAACAATCAGCACCAGGGTCGGTCTCCCACAAAGGCAGCGGGAGGGTAAGCTGGAGAGGTACACTGACAGACAATGGATTGCAAAGATAAAAGAGCAAGGCAGATGAACAGACACACTTGGGAAGAAGAGACAAGGGAGAGATGGATCACGCAAACCCAGTAATGCTCTTCTTATGGAGCAAGAGAAAAACAAATGTATCGAGCATGAGTAACAATATGAAGTACATACGGCTATTTGTTGTTGTTGTCATTTAGCAGACACTCCAGAGGGACTCACAGTCCCCATGGGAATTGAACCCACACCACTGGCATTGTTGGCACCATGCTCTACCAACTGAGACACATGGTAAAGTACTGTATGTTCATAACCAATGCATAACATTTACACATTATTGAGGCATTCCACTGTCAATTATTCCAAATTGAATATATAACATTCTTAGCAGTGATCTTGAAACATTACTGCATATTAAGGAGTGTATAATATTCAACTTTGTGATAAATATTTACCTTGACCTAACTGTATAAAGTCGAGGTATGAAAAAAGCAGCGTTGTATAGTTTGTCTGATCCAATGATGCTCTGAATGCCTGGTCTAGTCCATATCACATAATCTACCTGAGCCTCAGTCTGTTCCCATCTTCCCTGACGTCCTCAACATGCTTCCTGAACGCACACACAAAGCCCATTCCCCCCAAGTCAACCTTTTAATTGTTTTGTTATTGTCAAAACAGCCAATCACCCTCCATCTGGATGATTAGGAGCCTGAACAAAGGCTGACAGATCTGTCAGTGGAAGGCTGGGAGTGGGGAGAGAGAAGGAAGAGGGTGTGAAGAGGGGGTGAAGAGGAGGAAGATGAAGAGGAAGAGAACGGAGTTGGGAGAGAAGGGAAAGGAGGAAGACAAGAAAGGGGAAGAGAGATAGACTGGGGGTTTAAACTCCTCAGGAGAGTTACTGGAGCTGATCACCTCCTCACCACACTCAACCCACCCCACCCCAGCCCAGATTAATATTGACAGGGTTGATGTGTTACAGCTTGTCTGTTCTCACCAGCCCTCCTGCATGGGAAGCAGTGAGTGATCGTCCAGAGACAGAGTCTTCAGTCATACACACATTATGCCTGCTGTAGAAGTCAAAGGTCAACAGGTAGGAAGCCTGCAGCGTCACATGTTACAAATGAAATCACTGCATTCCAACCATAGCTACCCTTTGTGAGTAATGTGGTCCATGAGGCTCAGCACAGCAGTTGGTGGATAATCTAATGTGGAAACTGATGTCACCTTGCCATCTTGTTTTGGTCAGTTTAGCCAAATCAGGGACAGAGTGTGGGTTGGACAACCCTGGAGGACCAGGTAAGATTGATTTCAACATCCTTTCTTCTCAGGTAAACATTGAACTCTCAGACAAAATTGTGTAACATATTATTGGCACCCAGGGTGGCAGGTAGACTAATGGTTAAATTGCTGGGCCAGTAACCAAAAGGTTTGCTTGTTCGAATCCCTGAAGCTGACAAGGGTCAAATCTGCCGTTGAGCAAGGCACTTAACCCTAATTGTTCCAGGGTTGTCATTGATAATGGCAAATCCTGGCTGTGACCTCACTCTCTGGGGGTATTTCAGGGAGAGTTGGGATATGAAAAACACATTTACAATTGACACATTTTGCTCATGTGTTCCTGCTGTGCATGGCAGATATCCTCTGTCACCCTTAATACAGCATCACACATAATACAGGACCAAAGGCCAATCAGATCAGCTGTTACTGTGTGAGACGTGATGCTAACAGGAGAGCAGGTCACGGAGTGGACATGAACAGATGAACTGCTAAATTAATATGTATCGTTTTTAGGGAACCCATTTCCTCCGACGTGATATGGGACTGAATCACAGTGGCTGTGGTGGCGGATGACTTAACGTTTTGTGGTGAAGTTTTCATTCATTAAGGCCACTTAGACTATATTCCAATATGTTTTCTAATGAGGCAGGGCAGCTAATGACATTATTTCAGTTATGGCAGGTCAGTGCTTTCCTAGGCATTCAGAGGTGGACAAAGTAGCCGAGGTTCAGAAAATAGCCCAGTCTAAACTGTGAAAGAGTCATTAGGTAAATAGATGACAGCCTATCACATAATTCAAAAGAGTCTGCGCCTTGCTTTGCTGCTACGTCAGCGGTACTGCTAGATGTCATCAAACGTGTGACCCTGTGTATTACATTAGAAATCATTACAGTAGGGCTGAGCAATTAGTGCTTTTTGAGGTTTTCAGTTCGAGTATGAAAAAGTAATCACGTTTTTTTTATTTTGGTTCCAATCATTTTTTTTTAACATTAAATGCAGTATGCATTTTCTGGGTTTAATGCTGCAACAACACAGAATGAAACAATTAAAGTCCCATGATGGTAGTGACTGGCCACTACTGCTACAACTTATTAACCATCATTTATTTACATTGCTTTAATTAAATTATTCCGTTTTTGTGTACATTACATTTGTTTATTGATTTTATTATTTAATTCCAAGTCATCCTCTCATCTCTATAGAGCTGCTGCCTATGCTGTCTGACAAAATCACAAATGTAGTAGTTCTTCAAAGTAAATAAGACATTATTTTATGACTGCTTCATACCAACTATCAAACACTTAACTTGTGTATTGTGAGATATAGATACCTCGGATAGCAACTGCTCTATCCCTCTCAATCGAGCATTCGCTCATTCTTCTGTCTCTTTTGCATAGCAGGCATAAAAGAAACAGACCGGACGAGTAGGCGCGCAATGGATTATGGTCATTGTAGTTAATTAACACATTTTCAGCACTAAACTATGTAGAATACTGGCATGTTGGAAACTAAAACATCACATTTCCTGCTCGATCTGATTTCATCTCGACAGAAACGGCAAAATGTGTCCATTGAGCTCACGTAAAATAATTAACATTCATGTAACTGAACAGACTTTGGTCAATTAGTTGTTTCAAAACTTGTAATGGAATCCATTTTCTTCAAACCAATGACCCCCACCTCACTATCATCCTCAGGGTGAGAGAAAACCATGACCAGGTTTTCCCTCTATCATAAGATAAATACGTTGTATCTTAGCAACCGGTGCTGTTATTTTCTCCTTTTTAAAATTTATTTACTTTGTGCAAAATCTGGCCCTCAGGCCTGGAACCCTTAGGACCTATCACCTTTCACACCGCTCCAGATATTCAGCATCTTGCACGCATTTAAAATGAGCTGTGTCTGTGCTTCACAAGTGATTCATTTCTCCATTATTCTGCCATTTGGAAACACGTCACTGAGAGACAATGTGAAATGAATTATAGAACTATGTTTTACCTGGTTTGATGTGTTGCATTATATACTGTATATATAAAAAAATATATATTAAAAAAATCTTTATTATGTAAAAACAAAAAGCCAGGATGTTGAACCAAAAATGTTTTTGAAATGTCATATAAGCAAAAGAAAAACAGTCACCACACTGTAATGACATGGTTCTGACTTTCATAGCTTTGGCGGGGCCCTTCTGGTCTCGCCTTCTTGCTCACAGAAAATACAGGTAAAGGATTTGCAAAACAAAAATAGTCCCTGAAAAAAGGAGTAATGGACAGAAAGAGAGAAGGAAACATTACGGGAATGCTCCCTGCGTATGCCTTTGCAATTTTGTCCAATTTGTCTAAATTGCTCGGCCGACCTCCGAAACAAAAACTGTATGCTTACTGTCAAAATGCAGTGAAATATGACGGATCACCTTCATTTTGTCCATTTCGGTCTTCGGCACAGGTCTCTAAATTGTGTATTTTTTTCCATGGCACCAAACTACCCGCCCAAGGCTTTAATTAATTTCCTTTTATTTATACAGCTAAACGTTGCTGCACTTGTAAAACAAAGTGTCCTTGCTTTGGGGAAGACTAGTAGATCGTAGTTTAATCATCATTTCATGTCACTTAAATAGTCTCATTTCGCCCGTTTAGTTTAGTCACAGGGTCTCTGACAAATGGGTGCGCACAGGAAAAAAACTGAAATGAATTTGTCAAGATCTATTTAAAAGATGAAATTACAGTCATCAGGAGCAATTGGATAGTAACGGTTTGAGAAAATAATGAGGCCAGTGGCTTTTATTTTCAGGGGCAAAGGTCTTGTCCAATTTCCCTGTTCATTTGGCCTCACATGGATCATTGGATAACGTGTAGATCAAGACCTAAAATAAACAACTATGCCATTATCAAAGGCTCAGGTCTTTTCTAAAAGTCCGGCATTCACGGAGCAATATAACTCAAAGTGCAGAGGCTCTATTAGACAACGGCCACGGTCCGAAGAGTAATGACTGCTTTATAGTTGCAATGACTCCTATTTAAAGGCAACAAGTAACCAAGTCACATTCACCTTATCCGGAGATTAGATAAGAGTTGCATTCACTCTAGGTTTTCCATTTTACCTGCCTACAAAACCAACCTAGGGTTGTACTTCTGCCTTCAGCCTTCTCTAGTTTTAGCCAAAAAGTAGAAAATGTTCTCTTTCTCCTCCAGCTTTACACTTGTTTACCTCAAGGTAGGGCTGTTCCAGTAAGTGAACCATCAATCCATCATCTTCACGGTGGGTAACCAAATGAGCCCATTTTCCACTGGGGTAAAGCCCCTCCAGAGGATGGAACCGGGTGACGGAGGAAGGGGCCCCAGAGTAGTGCTCTGTGCTGGAGGGATGGGGAGTGTGTGAGCTGGGGCTGAGGGGATGGGGGCTGGGGCTAGGGAGACGGGAGGGCTGGAGGGGATGGAGAGCTGGGGCTAGGGAGACTGGAGGGCTGGAGGGGATGGAGAGCTGGGGCTAGGGAGACGGGAGGGCTGGGGGGATGGAGAGCTGGGGCTAGGGAGACGGGAGGGCTGGGGGATGGAGAGCTGGGGCTAGGGGGACGGGAGGGCTGGAGGGGATGGAGAGCTGGGGCTAGGGGACGGGAGGCTGGAGGGGATGGAGAGCTGGGGCTAGGGAGACGGGAGGGCTGGAGGGGATGGAGAGCTGGGGCTAGGGAGACGGGAGGGCTGGAGGGGATGGAGAGCTGGGGCTAGGGAGACGGGAGGGCTGGAGGGGATGGAGAGCTGGGGCTAGGGAGACGGGAGGGCTGGGGGATGGAGAGCTGGGGCTAGGGAGACGGGAGGGCTGGGGGATGGAGAGCTGGGGCTAGGGAGACGGGAGGGCTGGGGGGATGGAGAGCTGGGGCTAGGGAGACGGGGAGGGCTGGAGGGGATGGAGAGCTGGGGCTAGGGAGACGGGAGGGCTGGGGGATGGAGAGCTGGGGCTAGGGAGACGGAGGGCTGGGGGGATGGAGAGCTGGGGCTAGGGAGACGGGAGGGCTGGGGGATGGGGGGCTGGGGCTAGGGAGACGGGAGGGCTGGAGGGGATGGAGAGCTGGGGCTAGGGAGACGGGGAGGGCTGGAGGGGATGGGGAGCTGGGGCTAGGGACGGAGGGCTGAGGGGATGGAGAGCTGGGGCTAGGGAGACGGGGAGGGCTGGGGGATGGAGAGCTGGGGCTAGGGAGGGGAGAGCTGGGGAGGGGCGGGAGGGCTGGGGGGATGGAGAGCTGGGGCTAGGGAGACGGGAGGGCTGGGGGGATGGAGAGCTGGGGCTAGGGAGACGGGAGGGCTGGGGGAGGGCTGGGGCTAGGGAGACGGGAGGGCTGGGGGATGGAGAGCTGGGGCTAGGGAGACGGGAGGGCTGGGGGGATGGAGAGCTGGGGCTAGGGAGACGGGAGGGCTGGGGGATGGAGAGCTGGGGCTAGGGAGACGGGAGGGCTGGAGGGGATGGGGGCTGGGGCTAGGGAGACGGGAGGGCTGGAGGGGATGGGGGCTGGGGCTAGGGAGACGGGAGGGCTGGAGGGGATGGAGAGCTGGGGCTAGGGAGACGGGAGGGCTGGGGGGATGGAGAGCTGGGGCTAGGGAGACGGGAGGGCTGGAGGGGATGGGAGCTGGGGCTAGGGAGACGGGAGGGCTGGGGGGATGGGGCTGGGGCTAGGAGACGGGAGGGCTGGGGGGATGGAGAGCTGGGGCTAGGGAGACGGGAGGGCTGGAGGGGATGGGGGCTGGGGCTAAGGAGACGGGAGGGCTGGAGGGGATGGAGAGCTGGGGCTAGGGAGACGGGAGGGCTGGGGGGGATGGAGAGCTGGGGCTAGGGAGACTGCTAGGGCCCGTGCCATGTCTGTCTGTGATGGTAGGCAGACACCGCCTTGACACCACACGCAAGGGAACATCTGAACGCACCCCAGCTGCGCCTACAGCCACAAATTATTCCTGCACAGAGGCCTGAAATAGCACTGTGGCAGTTCATTTATTACGGCCAAGCCTCCCATTCCAGCAGGCGTGTACTATTCCCACCCCTACCCTCTTAAACACTGTCAGGATTCCCCCTCTTTTTTTCTCACCTCTTTTCCGTACTTCTCACTTCTCACTTTCTCACTTGAAACTAAATTTCATCAACGGTCTGCATTTGTGGGACAGCCCCAATGTGCAGCCTTCCAAAATCCCAGTTGAATTAGGACTCTGCTTCACTAAAGGGACATGAGAAATCCTGAGCTTGTATGAAGACTTATATTATATACACACCTTGAGAATCAGCGTGTGTAGACTTGCGCATCAACATGTTCTTCATTCACAGTTCCTATCAACTCTGCAAACACAAAGGTTAGCTCAGCCTGAGGATGATTTGCTTTTTCCTGATGATTTGTTTCACGAAGTGCCAAGACACCACTTAGAAGTGACCTGAATGCTTTCCCTCAGCACAGATAAGCTATGACAAAGAGGGTGCACCTTGAGGTGGTCTGTTCTGTGCAGAGTCACTGGTTTCCAAAGGGAATTTAACGTGGCGGAGTCGCTGGAGTGAGATTCAGGGTCGTGGATTCGCTGAATTCTTCGACAAGGCAATTACCCCCAATTTACGAAGGTGTGCCGGCGCGCTGCATCCCTGAGGTGACACAGGTTTGTGTAACATTCATGCAAAAGGAAAATATTAAAACGTAAATAAATAAAAACTATTATTGGAAATACACATATACACCGTACGCTACACAGGAATCTTTGTGAGACTCCTTGTCGTTGCCATTCCTTCTTTTCTTTTTCACGAATCACATTATGTGATAAATCACAGCATTTGAGTGGGACAGTTTCATGACATCATTCACGCTCAATTTCCAGCAGTGGGCCGTTTTTTGATTAGGGCAGTAAATCTCTTCTCTACCTCCGTCAGTTCCCTCGTTCAGAAGGTAGAAAGGGTGGACAGTGTGCTCTGTCTGCTTTCTGGTTCTGAAACTTTACCATGCATGGCTTTGTGGCGTGGCAGTCGGATTTGACTGGGCCCAGATGGAACAGTGATTTCCTGGAGGGTTCCTATTTAATGGGTAACATTTACCATCAGGGACAAGAAGTGGAGGGGAGTCACTGATCTCCTACCACCCTTTAACCTGGTTGGGAAATGGTAGCGTTTATGGCAGCTAACAAACAACCTTAGACATTCATAATCATCAGTGTTATATGTCAGAATTCACATATGTAGTATTGGTACCAAAGGTCACGTTGAGCATTTAGTATACATGACATGTAAGACTGTCATCACTGGTTGCGAGATCGAATCCCCGAGCTGACAAGGTAAAAATCTGTCGTTCTGCCCCTGAACAAAGCAGTTAACCCACCGTTCCTAGGCCGTCATTGAAAATAAGAATTTGTTCTTAACTGACTTGCCTAGTTAAATAGAGGTAAAATAAAGGTAAAATAAATTCCCACAATCCATATTTTTCAAAAATGTTTTTGATAAATAGTCTACATTGTAACAAACAAAATAAACGGTATAACTAAGTGTCTCTTTGCAGACCGACAATATTCAGAACATAACAACTCCAGCTCACTACATCATCCACACCAGCCCAATATGCAGCACCATTGGACAGTATAGACTTGTATTTCTTTTCAATTGGTTGTTCTTCCCCCAGAGGCCTCTATGAGGCCAGTGAAGTATGTAAGTGATTTGCAGGTAGCTTCATTGGTTGAAAAGAGAGCAACCCAGGCATGACTCATTGAATGGTAATTCTGTGGTCCTACAGTACTGAGTAGTATGACATCACTTCATCATTATGCTGACAAGGAGGTGCAGTCCCTAGTGGAATTCCCCCATGTCTGCTTGGTCAGGGGAGGAGAGGGGAACTGCTTGGTCAGGAGAGGAGAGGGGAACTGCTTGGTCAGGGGAGGAGAGGGGAACTGCTTGGTCAGGGGAGGAGAGGAGGTCTGCTTGGTCAGGGGAGGAGAGGAGGTCTGCTTGGTCAGGGGAGGAGGAGAGGTCTGCTTGGTCAGGGGAGGAGGAGAGGTCTGCTTGGTCAGGGGAGGAGAGGAGGTCTGCTTGGTCAGGGGGGGAGAGGAGGTCTGCTTGGTCAGGGGAGGAGAGGAGGTCTGCTTGGTCAGGGGAGGAGAGGAGGTCTGCTTGGTCAGGGGAGGAGAGGAGGTCTGCTTGGTCAGGAGAGGAGAGGAGGTCTGCTTGGTCAGGGAAGGAGAGGAGGTCTGCTTGGTCAGGGAAGGAGAGGAGGTCTGCTTGGTCAGGGTAGGAGAGGAGGTCTGCTTGGTCAGGGGAGGAGAGGAGGTCTGCTTGGTCAGGGGAGGAGAGGAGGTCTGCTTGGTCAGGGGAGGAGAGGAGGTCTGCTTGGTCAGGGGAGGAGAGGTCTGCTTGGTCAGGGCAGGAGAGGAGGTCTGCTTGGTCAGGGGAGGAGAGGAGGTCTGCCTAGTCAGGGGAGGAGAGGAGGTTTGCTTGGTCAGGGAGGGGAGGGGAGGAGGTCTGCTCAGGGAGAAGGGGAATGGGAACAATACAATATGAGCTTTTCAAACCACATTTAGTATTTGATTTAATGATAATATGGTCCTGTTGAGAAAATGATGCTTTATTTTGTTTAATTAAGATTATATTTAAATCAGTACTCTTTCGGTTTAACTACTTGGTTCTACTAATGCACTCAACAATATGAATTTGCGTTCTTCTATGACACATGATTACTCTTCTAAGAAAACATGATTTAGTTGTTCATTGTATAAATTAACTGTGTTTCCTCCGTCTCTCATTACATAGTCTAAAAACACATACAGTAAACCAGGTCTGAGTAAGACAATGCATTTGGCAAATCCAAACAGTGCCTGGATTAAAATTTCAACTGACATTCTTTGGCCAAAATCCTCGTCTCCTGTGACAGGAAATAGCAAGTCGAAATCGCCACAGTCCACAGTCATTACTAATTCAACATAAACAGAGAGTGCGGAGCAGGTGGTTGTGGGGGATTTTCAGGCTTCTATTCAATGCTTGGTGCCAATTATGTGTCATACAGGATGTCAAAGCCACAGCGTTGCCCCTCAGATATCTGGTGCTTAAAGTTTATGTTATAAATTCATTGTGGCATATGGCTTTTAATGTGCATCCCCGGGCTAAATTAGAGAAAGGTATTACCTCCACCCTCCATTACAAGGGCCCTGTGGGGGAACAACTGGATGCAAACTGTAGTCTGAGGCATACTGGAGATTTACAGTCCTACCCAAATACGATGCAGGTTTGGAGATGCACCATGTGGTTTTCAGTTTCAGTGGACTGCGATGTCGTGGTGAGAAGTGTCTCGGCTTGTTTTTGAAAGCTCACTGTACATTACATGGACTTTCTCCATTCGCGATAGATTCGCGCATACAGTGCCTTTGGAAAGTACTCAGACCCTGTGACTTTTTCCAAATTTTGTTACGTTACAGCCTTATGCTAAAATGTTTTAGATAAAAAAAACAAATCCTCAGCAATCTACACACAATACCCCATAATGACAAAGTGAAAACAAGTTGTTGTTTTTTATTTGAGCAAATGTATAAAAAAAACGTTTTTTTAAACGTAAATATCTTATTTACATAAGTATTCAGACTCTTTGCTGTGAGACTCTAAATTTAGCTCGGGTGCATCCTGTTCATCCTTGAGATGTTTCCACATCCTGATTGGAGTCCACCTGTGGTAAATTCAATTGATTGGATGTGATTTTGAAAAACACAAGTGTCTATAAAAAGGTCCCACAGTTGACAGTGCATGGCACAACAAAATCCAAGCCATGAGGTCGAAGGAATTCTCCGTAGAGCTCAGAGACAGGATTGTGTCAGTGCACAGATCTGGGGAAGGGTCCCAAAACATTTCTGCAGCATTGAAGGTCCCCAAGAACACAGTGTCCTCCATCATGATTAAATGGAAGAAGAAGTTTAGAACCACCAAGACTCTTCCCAGAGCTGGCAGCCCAGCCAAACTGAGCAATCAGGAGAGAAGGGAGGTGACCAAGAACCCATTGGTCACTCTGACAGAGCTCTAGAGTTCCTCTGTTGAGATGGGATAACCTTCCAGAAGGACCATCTCTGCAGCACTACACCAATCAGGCCTTTATAGTAGAGTAGGCAGACGGAAGCCAATCTTCAGTAAAAGGCATGACAGCCTGCTTGGAGTTTGCCCAAAGCACCCAAAGACTCTCAGACCATAAGAAACAAGATTATCTGGTTTGATGAAACCAAGATTGAACTTTTGAGGACTGAATGCCAAGTGTCATGTCTGGAGGAAACCCTACGGTGAAGCATGGTGGTGGCAGCATCAGGCTGTGGGGATGTTTTCAGTGGCAGGGACTGGGAGACTAGTCAGGATCGAGGCAAAGATGAACGGAGAAAAGTACAGAGAGATCTGCTCCAGAGCGCTTAGGACCTCCGACTGGGGTGACGGTTCACCTACCAACAGGACAACGACCCCAAGCACACAGCCAAGACAATGCAGGAGTGGCCTCGGGACAAGTTTCTGAATGTCCTTGAGTGACCCAGCCAGAGCCCGGACTTGAACCCGATCGAACATCTCTGGAGAAACCTGAAAGCGGCCCTACTCATCCAACCTGACAGAGGTTGAGAGGATCTGCAGAGAAGAAAGGGGGAACCTCCCCAAATACAGGTGTGCCAAGCTTGTAGCGTCATACCCAAGAAGACTCGAGGCTGTAGTCACTGCCAAAGGTGCTTTAACAAAGTACTGAGTAGAGGGTCTGAATACTTATGTAAATGTGATATTTCAGTTTATTTGATATAAATTAGTAAAAAATCCAAAAAACTTTGACATGAGGTATTGTGTGTAGATTGATGATATAATTTTTTTTAAATACATTTTAAAATAAGGCTGTGGAAATGTGGAAAAAGTCAAGGTGTCTGAATACTTTCCGAAGTCATTGTATGAATCAAAGGTATTTTTAATGGCAGTGAAATGAGCACAGACCAAGGATGAGGCCCTACAGGGCAGCAAGTAGAGCTCAGGTAAAGCGCGGTGTTGCTTATAGGCAATTCCACGATAACAGAGTAACTGTAACAGAGAGATGTTGAGAATCCAATTTTTCACTTTAAAGTGAATTTCAAAAAACTATTATTACAAAGTTAAACAAATCATACAACTCTTTGCACAAGGGCGACTTTTAACGATTTCCACTAAAAATCGTACAAAAACCCATTTACAGGAAGAACAGTGCAGGTGCAACATTTGGTAACAGTTTGTGCTGTTTGTGTTGTCATTCTGTTACCAAACTTTGCATCTTCATTGTACTTAAAGTAAATGTGTTCCATTTTTGGTGGACAATTATATAGAAACTAGATCTGTGTTCTGTTGTCAGGGCAGCTGGTAGAACACTAATGGGGATAGGAGTGAGTGTCCTTGAAAAGAGCAAGGTGGGCAAACTGAAAAGAAACATTGCATTGTTAGGTGCCTATCTTGTAGATTCTCTATGAGGAATCCCTATGGTTAATGATGTTGTTTGAAATGTTTTTGAAATGTCCACCATCACTATTTCTCTATGTATTTTCTAGGGCAGGTATTCCCAAACTGGGGCACGCATACCCCCATGGGTACACGCAATGCTGTCAAGAGGGAACGCCAAACAAAGATTTGATTCACATTTTCAAACAGTCCATTTATATTTTCCAACGGGTCTATACATTTGGGTGAGTTTTTTAAATCTCGCCTGAGTAGCCTCGTTTCACTGCCAAAAATACAATTAAACCATCTAGTGTTCAGCGAAATAACAACACAATGTCAAATACAAGGTAGCCTAGTCAAATAATTAACATCCAATCACATTAACCATTACTCTGTCGTGGGAATTCCACTAACGGTTCGTACGTAGCCAAACGTAACTGCTGCTCATTCAGTTTGCTCGAAAGTTGATAAATGGTTTAAAAAGTAAGGCCCGCGTCCATAGAGACACATACCAGCTCTACTGGTAGTACTGCTACTACCAGCAGTACTACACCTGAACCTGTCGACAACATAAGTTGTTCTGCTTCCACAAGCACATCCATAGAGACACATACCAGCTCTACTGGTAGTACTGCTACTACCAGCAGTACTACACCTGAACCTGTCGACAACACAAGTTGTTCTGCTTCCACAAGCACATCCAATGCTAGCATCAGGCTGTGGGGATGTTTTCAGTGGCAGGGACTGGGAGACTAGTCAGGATCGATGCAAAGATGAACGGAGCAAAGTACAGAGCGATCTGCTCCAGAGTGCTTAGGACCTCCGACTGGGGTGACGGTTCACCTACCAACAGGACAACGACCCCAAGCACACAGCCAAGACAATGCAGGAGTGGCCTCGGGACAAGTCTCTGAATGTCCTTGAGTGACCCAGCCAGAGCCCGGACTTGAACCCGATCGAACATCTCTGGAGAAACCTGAAAGCGGCCCTACTCATCCAACCTGACAGAGGTTGAGAGGATCTGCAGAGAAGAAAGGGGGGCCATTGAAGAGGCACAAATATGATGAGAACAACATTGATTTGGGGTTCACTTATATTGGCAGTAGTGCCTTTCCTCAGCCACAGTGTGTTATATTACCAGGATAACAGGGGAGGATCGTTTTATAGTACTGGACAGCTTCGTGACATCAAATTGACTTTGGTGGTCAAGATGTGTTGGTATCTGTACTGATGGCGCAAAAGCCATGACAGGGAGACATAGTGGAGTGGTAATGCACATGCAAGCAGTTGCTCCCGACGCCACTTGGGTACACTGCAGCATCCGCCAAGAGGCACTTGCTGCCAAGGAAATACCTGACAGCTAGAAAGACATTTTGGACACTACAGTGAAAATGCAAGGCCTCTGAACTCTTGTGTATATTCTGCACTATGCAATGATATGGGCAGCGACCGTGTAATGCTTTTACAACATACAGAAGTGCGCTGGCTATCAAGGGGCAAAGTATTGACACATTTTTTTTTAAATTGAAAGACGAGCTTAAATTTTCTTTACTGACCATGATTATCACTTGTCTGACCGCTTGCATGATGACGAGTTTCTCACACGGCTGGCCTATCTGGGTGATGTGTTACGTCCGTTGTTGGAATTAGACCAAGGTGCAGCGTGGTAGGCATACATCATTCCTTTATTAATGAACACCGAGAAAAAACAACAAATACAAACGAACGTAAAGCTCTGTAGTGCTAAACAGCAACAATGCAAAAACAAGATCCCACAACTGAAGGTGGGAAAAAAGGGCTGCCTAAGTATGATCCCCAATCAGAGACAACGATAAACAGCTGCCTCTGATTGGGAACCATACTAGGCCAACAAAGAAATAGACAAACTAGAATGCCCACCCAAATCACACCAAATCAAATCAAATCAAATCAAATTTTATTTGTCACATACACATGGTTAGCAGATGTTAATGCGAGTGTAGCGAAATGCTTGTGCTTCTAGTTCCGACAATGCAGTGATAACCAACAAGTAATCTAACTAACAATTCTAAAACTACTGTCTTATACACAGTGTAAGGGGATAAAGAATATGTACATAAGGATATATGAGTGAGTGATGGTACAGAGCAGCATACAGTAGATGGTATCGAGTACAGTATATACATATGAGATGAGTATGTAGACAAAGTAAACAAAGTGGCATAGTTAAAGTGGCTAGTGATGTATGTATTACATAAGGATGCAGTCGATGATGTAGAGTACAGTATATACGTATGCATATGAGATGAATAATGTAGGGTAAGTAACATTATATAAGGTAGCATTGTTTAAAGTGGCTAGTGATATATTTACATCATTTCCCATCCATTCCCATTATTAAAGTGGCTGGAGTTGGGTCAGTGTCAATGACAGTGTGTTGGCAGCAGCCACTCAATGGTGGCTGTTTAACAGTCTGATAGCCTTGAGATAGAAGCTGTTTTTCAGTCTCTCAGTCCCAGCTTTGATGCACCTGTACTGACCTCGCCTTCTGGATGATAGCGGGGTGAACAGGCAGTGGTTCGGGTGGTTGATGTCCTTGATGATCTTTATGGCCTTCCTGTAACATCGGGTGGTGTAGGTGTCCTGGAGGGCAGGTAGTTTGCCCCGGTGATGCGTTGTGCAGACCTCACTACCCTCTGGAGAGCCTTACGGTTGAGGGCGGAGCAGTTGCCGTACCAGGCGGTGATACAGCCCGCCAGGATGCTCTCGATTGTGCATCTGTAGAAGTTTGTGAGTGCTTTTGGTGACAAGCCAAATTTCTTCAGCCTCCTGAGGTTGAAGAGGCGCTGCTGCGCCTTCTTCACGACGCTGTCAGTGTGAGTGGACCAATTCAGTTTGTCTGTGATGTGTATGCCGAGGAACTTAAAACTTGCTACCCTCTCCACTACTGTTCCATCGATGTGGATAGGGGGTGTTCCCTCTGCTGTTTCCTGAAGTCCACAATCATCTCCTTAGTTTTGTTGACGTTGAGTGTGAGGTTATTTTCCTGACACCACACTCCGAGGGCCCTCACCTCCTCCCTGTAGGCCGTCTCGTCGTTGTTGGTAATCAAGCCTACCACTGTTGTGTCGTCCGCAAACTTGATGATTGAGTTGGAGGCGTGCGTGGCCACGCAGTCGTGGGTGAACAGGGAGTACAGGAGAGGGCTCAGAACGCACCCTTGTGGGGCCCCGTGTTGAGGATCAGCGGGGAGGAGATGTTGTTGCCTACCCTCACCACCTGGGGGCGGCCCGTCAGGAAGTCCAGTACCCAGTTGCACAGGGCGGGGTCGAGACCCAGGGTCTCGAGCTTGATGACGAGCTTGGAGCGAACTATGGTGTTGAATGCCGAGCTGTAGTCGATGAACAGCATTCTCACATAGGTATTCCTCTTGTCCAGGTGGGTTAGGGCAGTGTGCAGTGTGGTTGAGATTGCATCGTCTGTGGACCTATTTGGGCGGTAAGCAAATTGGAGTGGGTCTAGGGTGTCAGGTAGGGTGGAGGTGATATGGTCCTTGACTAGTCTCTCAAAGCACTTCATGATGACGGAAGTGAGTGCTACGGGGCGGTAGTCGTTTAGCTCAGTTACCTTAGCTTTCTTGGGAACAGGAACAATGGTGGCCCTCTTGAAGCATGTGGGAACAGCAGACTGGTATAGGGATTGATTGAATATGTCCGTAAACACACCGGCCAGCTGGTCTGCGCATGCTCTGAGGGCGCGGCTGGGGATGCCGTCTGGGCCTGCAGCCTTGTGAGGGTTAACACGTTTAAATGTCTTACTCACCTCGGCTGCAGTGAAGGAGAGACCGCATGTTTTCGTTGCAGGCCGTGTCAGTGGCACTGTATTGTCCTCAAAGCGGGCAAAAAAGTTATTTAGTCTGCCTGGGAGCAAGACATCCTGGTCCGTGACTGGGCTGGGTTTCTTCTTGTAGTCCGTGATTGACTGTAGACCCTGCCACATGCCTCTTGTGTCTGAGCCGTTGAATTGAGATTCTACTTTGTCTCTGTACTGACGCTTAGCTTGTTTAATAGCCTTGCGGAGGGAATAGCTGCACTGTTTGTATTCGGTCATGTTGCCAGACACCTTGCCCTGATTAAAAGCAGTGGTTCGCGCTTTCAGTTTCACGCGAATGCTGCCATCAATCCACGGTTTCTGGTTAGGGAATGTTTTTATCGTTGCTATGGGAACGACATCTTCAACGCACACGTTCTAATGAACTCGCACACCGAATCAGCGTATTCGTCAATATTTTTATCTGACGCAATACGAAACATGTCCCAGTCCACGTGATGGAAGCAGTCTTGGAGTGTGGAGTCAGCTTGGTCTGACCAGCGTTGGACAGACCTCAGCGTGGGAGCCTCTTGTTTAAGTTTCTGCCTGTAGGCAGGGATCAACAAAATGGAGTCGTGGTCAGCTTTTCCGAAAGGGGGGCGGGGCAGGGCCTTATATGCGTCGCGGAAGTTAGAGTAACAATGATCCAAGGTTTTACCACCCCTGGTTGCGCAATCGATATGCTGATAAAATTTAGGGAGTCTTGTTTTCAGATTAGCTTTGTTAAAATCCCCAGCTACAATGAATGCAGCCTCCGGATAAATGGTTTCCAGTTTGCAAAGAGTTAAATAAAGTTCGTTCAGAGCCATCGATGTGTCTGCTTGGGGGGGGATATATACGGCTGTGATTATAATCGAAGAGAATTCTCTTGGAAGATAATGCGGTCTACATTTGATTGTGAGGAATTCTAAATCAGGTGAACAGAAGGATTTGAGTTCCTGTATGTTTCCTTCATCACACCATGTCTCGTTAGTCATGAGGCATATGCCCCCGCCGCTCTTTCTGTCCGCGCGATGCGTGGAGAAACCCGTTGGCTGCACCGCATCGGATAGCGTCTTCCCAGTAAGCCATGTTTCCGTGAAGCAGAGAACATTGCAGTCTCTGATGTCCCTCTGGAATGCTACCCTTGCTCGGATTTCATCAACCTTGTTGTCAAGAGACTGGACATTGGCAAGAAGAATGCTGGGGAGTGGTGCCCGATGTGCCCTTGTCCGGAGTCTGACCAGAAGACCGCTACGTTTCCCTCTTTTTCGGAGTCGTTTTCTTGGGTCGCTGCATGCGATCCATTCCGTTGTCCTGTTTGTAAGGCAGAACACAGGATCCGCGTCGCGGAAAACATATTCTTGGTCATACTGATGGTGAGTTGACGCTGATCTTGTATTCAGTAGTTCTTCTCGACTGTATGTAATGAAACCTAAGATGACCTGGGGTACTAATGTAAGAAATAACACGTAAAAAAAACAAAAAACTGCATAGTTTCCTAGGAACGCGAAGCGAGGCGGCCATCTCTGTCGGCGCCGGAATACACCCTGACCTAACCCTGACCTAACCAAATAGAGAAATAAAACGGTCAGGTCAGGGCGTGACATGATGTTTTATCTCGCCTGAATGATCTGAATCTAGGATTACAGGGACTCTCCGCAACTATATTCAATGTGCGGGACAAAATGTAGGCTATGATTATGAAGTTGGAGCACTTCTCTGTCTGCATTAACAAGGACAACACACAGGTCTTTCCATCATTGTATGATTTTTTTGTGTGGAAATGAACTCAAGCTTACGGACAATGTCAAATGTGATATAGAAAGCACCTGAGTGAGTTGGGTGTGCAATCACGCAGGTACTTTCCCGAAACGGATGACACAAACAACTGGATTCGTTATCCCGTTCATGTACCGATATCTGAACAAGAGAGCCTCGTTGAAATTGCAACAAGCGGTTCTGTGAAAATTGAATTTAATCAGACGCCACTGCCAGATTTATGGATAGGGCTCCGCTCAGAGTATCCAATCTTGGCAAATCGCACTGTTAAGACACTGATGCCCTTTGCAACCACATACCTACGTGTATGTGAGAGTGGATTCTCGGCCCTCACTAGCATGACAACTAAATACAGACACAGACTGTGTTTGGGAAATCATTTAAGACTGAGACTCTCTCCAATATAACCCAACATTGCAGAGTTGTGTGCATCCTTTCAAGCACACCCTTCTCATTAACCTGTGGGGAGTTATTCACAAATAACAAATACGTTTTAATATGTAAGATGGTTAAATAAAGAGCTAAATTAATTTATTATTATTATATTATTATTTTGTGCCCTGGTCCTTTAAGAGCTCTTTGTCACTTCCCACGAGCCGGGTTGTGACAAAAACTCACACTCATTCTTATGTTTAATAAATGTATTGTATAGTGTGTGTGTGGCAGACTTACAATGATGGCAAAAAACAACATTAGAGAGTGCGCTGACCATGGTGCTAGAGGGGGTACGCAGCTGGAGGTTGAATGTTTGAAGCAGTACGAGACTATAAAAAGTTTGGGAAACACTGTTCTAGGGCAATCAGGTTCATTAATGCGCACAGATGAAATATCACCTGAAGTACTGAACTATTGTACAGAAATAAGTCAAACATTATGCTAAAGTTCAATTGTCTGTCTGTCTGTCTGTCTGTCTGTCTGTCTGTCTGTGTCTCTCTCTCTCGCGCGCGCTCTCTCTCTCTCTCTCTCTCTCTCTCTCTCTCGCTCTCTCTCTCTCTCGAACCACTCTATGTGTCAGTGAGCGGTGGCAGTGGCTGTCACCGCTACTGCTCCCTGACACAGTGCACACTGTGTGAGGAGAGTGATGCCAATCTCTGTGGTCCCAGTGACACTTCCATGGCCTTCCAGCCTAGGCTCTCTGTCTACTATTGGAGGCCATGGACAGCTTCACAAGGCCCCTGTGTTGAGAGAGATGTCCAGAGATTGGAGTGGAAATAAGAGCAACTTTGTGTGGGCTTTCTCCTCATCACTCCACAGCAACCTTAAAAGCCCTGTCAAACTCAATAGAGCCGTAAGTCATTGGAGTCACTTTCTGCCCTGAAGGTACTGTTTTTATTGATATTTTTGGGATAAATATGGCGTTACAATATGCCTCTTGTGTCCAGTAATATATTCCAGGATGTTGCAATTAGATGCCAGCTGAGAATCGTAATCATACTTCGGAAAAATGTTGTCATAAAGTAGATCATCCATTTCTACATTTATAGCTATTATACACAAACATGTTTATGTCTGAGAGGGCAGAAAATGTCTGGAATCGTGAATAAAAGCATTTCATGCATGTAGCGTGCAAGTGGTGCCCACTTCTCTACATTTCATTTTCTCTTGTTTATAATTTAGAATTCCCCGCAGTAAAACATGAACAGCCTTTTTCCATTCATTTACATTTTTGGAATCCTCAGATTAAAGAAAAAACTGCAGATATTTTGTAATACAGAGAATGCGCCACCTAATTAAGTATTGTTGGTTTATATGCAGTACCAGTTGTTTGGACACACCTGCTCTTTCAAGGGTTTGTCTTTCTTTTTGACTATTTTCTACATTGCAGAATAATAGGGAAGACATCAAAACTCTGAAATCACACATATGGAATCTACTTTGAAGGATCTCAAAAATAAAATACATTTTGATTTGTTTAACACTTTTTTGGTTACGACATGATTCCGTATGTGTTATTTAATAGTTTCGATGTCTTCACTATTATTCTATAAAATAGTAAAAAAATAAAATAAAGAAAAACACTTGAATGGGTAGGTGTGTCCAAACATTTGACTGGTACTGTATATATATATATAAAAGTCTAGAGCACTTCCCATCAACATTTGCTATGCCCCTTCCCTCTCAGAATCAAGCATGAAATGGCAACTCTAAACTGGTAAAATAACACGTTTACGTCCAGGCCATGCATGGCTGCGGCTAACATATTGGTATAATCAGGAACGCAGGACGACCTCTACACTCCACTCTCTATGAAAAAGCCCATTCACCAAACAGACCTTCCACTTGAGTGTCTCTGAGAACTCTTCATTTACTAATGGTGATCGTATTTCAGCTACGGACAAATATTGTACAACGAGTGGGTAATGTATGTATCGAGAACAGAAACGCTCTCAGAAATGTGCCATTTTGCAAACGACTGTATGTATAAGGGAATGGATAAGGAATAAAGTTGACTAAAGTAAACAGACAAAATGGAGGGGCTGACTATGCTGCGGGTGTTCTCCTCCAACCACGTGTTGGCTTTCGAAACCACCCTGAAACATCACACTAATCAACTAGGCGTGGCACAGATAGGGGTAATCTCAGGGCTTTGGCCGGCGACACACATCGTCAGCCCCAGCGTCACAGAAGCTCCCTCCTTAGCTGCATATGGATCCCATCTCCACCTCGGAGCGCCCAGCATGCTTTGGGTCCAGACAGCCTGGCTTTGTAATGTAAATACTGCTGTGTGGTATGAGTGGATTATACTGCTCTCAAATTAACTCCAGAGAGCTCAATAGCAAGCCCCATCCCTGACAAATTAACACACACACACACACACACACACACACACACACACACAGAAACAATGTTTGCATCTACAAGCCTGGATTGTGGCCTACAGAGCATTAGACGGATAGGAATTTTATTCAGAGCAAATATGACTGAAAATCCATTCAGTTAAGTCCCAGACACAGCTGTATACAATCTTCATTGAGAGCCAAAACATCTGCACTGAAAAGGTAATGGAAAGACGTTTGCTAAGCAAAAAAAAAAAAAAAACGCAAGAGGAAGTTGCATGTCAGTGTTCTCCCATACGTGAAAATGGAGGGGCGTTATGCCAGGTGTCAACCCCAATACATCCAAAAACACTGGAATGGGAACATTCTTCTTCCTCTGTGTCTCAGTCTACAATGGGCCTCCACCCTCAATAGCTAAGAAAATGAAAATACACTGATCCCCCCCCACATCTCCTGCCCAAAGGCACAGGCAGGGACAGTGCAGCCCGCTGTCAGGGGACATATGGACGGCATCAGCCCCCACCACAGGATACTTCCTCCTGCCTAGCGGAAAGCATCGGAGAAGGGGCCAGTACATGATAAGACCAGGGCAGAGGACACCTATTCCCCATCAGCTCACACCACGCAGGAAACACCATGAGCCAGACTAGAGGGGGATGAATACCCTATATTTTGTAGAGAGGATTTGGCTTCCTATATCCACTGTGTAGCATTGTATTACATATTCTGCTAGGCCCAAACCTTTACATTTATAGGAATCTAACCTCCATTATAAATCCCAATTATATATTGTTATATAATACCATATTGATGCCCTCTTTCATGTTTTTGGTTTATATTTCTGGGTTTGGTAAAGCACAGCAGCTGTCTGTCACCCAGAAAATATGTTTTGAAAAATCTATAAAACAGAACAACTTGCCCTTTAGAAAATCTAGGTGAGGAGAACCTAGGCACCACAGTTGAATGCAGAGAGGCAGCAGACATGCTTACAACTTCACATTGTCCTTTGTTACAAAACTTGCTGACATGGTGTATCACATCACAGTTGCTATAACCAGATGCAAGGCATTCTGAAACATTTCCCCTCTGTGTTTTACAGACAGGGAGGCCTGGTCAGGGCCAGAGCATGACAACGTTCGGACAGCCATGCAGTTGAAATAAACACAGCTAAATGAGTGAAATCTGGAACGGGGACACTGTGGATGTTGGCACTGGGTAATGTTGCCAAAAGTAGAAAACGGAAAGGGTGTCTAATTTTCTTGTCTGCTGATACCACACAGAAAAGACAGCAACTCTTCTGTGTATCTAACCTGCTAGGCCAGCAGGTGTGAAAAGGGGAGCTCTGAATTGAGGTTGGAGTTTATTGACACACTCACCACTGTGTCGTTCTGGACTGGTCCTTATGTTGAGCCGGAAAAAAACCTTAGCTAAGCAATTTTTCTAATCAGGAACTACAGTATAGGTTTAGGCACCATAATACAGCATTACAATTGAGGTATGGATAGAAATGTGAGATTCTTGTGTACTTTGAATTCACGCTTTTAGATTCGCTGTTTTAGGAACGATTGTTTTTGTGCTAGCCTCTGCCGAGTCCCCAACAACCGGATGTTCCGGTTTTCACGTTTCAACGAGACTCGACTTCCACTTTTGGACAATAACAAGGCGACACTCCAGCTTAACTCCTCCTCCACATTTACTGGATTGGTTGAACAGTGCGGAAGAGAACCCCCCCCCCCCCCCCCCTCCCCCACCCCCCTGACACATTTTACTTATTCTCGTCAAGACCAGTATGTAGTGGATCTAGTTGTAATGCATTTATTTCAGTCTGCTACATTAAGTTAGTTGGAGTGCTGACAGAGCGTGCAGCTGAAGTATCTTCTTTGGATATCAAACGACCATGACCTCTGTGTGTTGCATGTTCTCAAAGCACAGCAAACAGCATATGTTCTCCGAAACTCTCCCTCAACGTGACCAAGACAAAGGAGATGATTGTGGACTACAGGAAAATGGCGGGTCAGCCAAGCCCCCATTCTCATCGATGGGGATGTAGTGGAGCAGGTTGAGAGCTTCAAGTTCCTATCATGGTCCAAACACACTAAGACCAACACCTATTCCCCAACAGAAATACAGTGGGGAGAACAAGTATTTGATACACTGCCGATTTTGCAGGTTTTCCTACTTACAAAGCATGTAGAGGTCTGTAATTGTTATCATAGGTACACTTCAACTGTGAGAGACGGAATCTAAAACAACAATCCAGAAAATCACATTGTATGATTTTTAACTAATTAATTGGCATTTTATTGCATGACATAAGTTTTCTTTACACTGCTGCTACTCGTTGTTCACTATCCATGCATAGTCACTACCGAGATGTACATATCACCTCAATTACTTCAACTAACCTTTACCCCAACACAATGACTCGGTAACGCCTGTATATGTCCTCGTTATTGTTATTTTATTCTGTTACTTTTTTAAACTTCAGTTAATTTAGTAAAAATTTTCTTAAACTCTTATTTTTCTTGAACCTCATTGTTGGTTAAGTTGTTGTAAGCAAGCATTTCACTGTAAGGTCTGCACCTGTTGTATTCCAAGCATGTGACAAAAAAACATTTGATTTGAACTACTAGATGGTTTTCATAGAAAGTCAGGAGTGGAATTTTGCAAGGAAACTAACAAGGTGATTGCATTACCTACTTCTACTGAATATACTGAGACGCAATAACATACACTTTGAAATGTATCAGATACTGTACCTGTATTTATAACATCAAATAACCAATAAATGTCATAATTCACATAACATATAATTATTAGGTAGTGTGTTTGTTTACGTGTCATGTTTGAGTGTTTTAATCTGTATCAGAATGATTATAATCTTAATCTGATATTTCAGCACAAGAGACATTACAAACAGAGATAAAACAAAGCCTCCTGTTTGAAGTGTGTGTGTGAAGTGAGGCATTCTGGGGAGGGGTCAGAGGTCAAGATGGGCATTTCACTGGCCACATGGAGAAAACGGCAAGCGGGTGGCAGGTAGCCTAGTTATTAAGAGCGTTTGGCCAGTAACCAAAAGGTCTCTGGTTGAAATCCCTGAGCTAACTAAGTGAATAATCTGTTGATGTGCCCTTGAGCAAGGTTCTTAACCCTAATTGCTCCTGTAAGTCGCTCTGGATAAGAGCATCTGCTAAATGACCAAAATGTAAAACATCTGTAGTATGCAGATGTTCCTATGGAAACATTAAACAATACATACGCCACAGAGGCTAAATAGACATATTTGACAATGAGGATGTAAAGTTAAAGATACAATATTACAGGATTAGTCCATTACCTAATTTGCATATTTACACAGTAGCAACACTGACGTGTAAAAACATCTGATGACAGTTTTCAGAATAAGATGTGGGTATGCAGGTAGTTTGTAAACCACAATATCAAGACAGGTTTCACGCCCAATGTTTCAAAAGTACTAGTTCCTATTTAAATGTAGAAGAAATAGAGGTAAGGTAGACCATCGTGATTATATTGCCACTCCATTTATTTCTGTACCAATGTATAGATGGAAAGCACCATTAATGAAAACCGCATTGTGAAAATAGATGGAGTGGAGGGGAGTGTATGCCCACTTTACTCAGTCTGTATCATGAGACCAGACAGAGGAATTTCAAATAAATACAGGACGCCACAAAAATGTACACCTCCCTGTGAAAAAGAACTCCAGTGTTTTACCTTGGACGCCATATGCATTATACCCCTAACTTCTAATATGATTACATTAAAGCTTGATAAATTAGGAGACATTTTCTGCAAGAGAACTTTTTCCAAATGCTTATCCTTAATGGAGTTTGTTTCTTTCTGACTGCCACTTACATCACTTGGATTTTCTTTTCGGGGCCAGGAGAATGGCAAAAGAAAGGCTTCCCTGTTGAGGTGCACCAAGGGGCTGTTTCAGGGGCTAGTGCAGGAGGGCATTGCCATAAGCACATGCCCACATACCCACTTCTAAGGTATCCAAGTACATTCAGGTACAGTGGAAAATACATCAATAATAGAAATACAGGTTTCTATCTCTCTCTCCCTTCCTCGGTCTCCGTGTGGTCCTCAGATGACGGTTTATCGTTGTATCTAATGTATAAAATCTGCAGCCTGTGGTGCCAGCTGCAGTAATTGAGACCTTATGCTCAGAACGTTCGCAGGATAATATGAGGTTCCTTTAGGGTTCAACTCCCTCCCTCAAAGAGGTCTCTCTCTCTCTCCATGACAGACCTTACAAACTCACTCGTCCAGCCTGAGTTACATTAGCCACCAAACTGTATTTTACCTGAGCGTAGATACAAATTCTAGCATAGCTTAATCTGTCCACTACTCACTTTCCAAAGACCAGCATTAGCTGAAAATCGTAGTTTTGGTGCGATCAGAGAGACATGCGTTGTCTTTCAATTCTTGTGTCTTTATTTGATCCTGGTGAGACTACCCAGCCAGGTTGCAGTGGAGTAAAGTACCTAGGTAAAAATACTTCAAAATACTACTGAAGTCATTTTTTGGGGTATCTGTACTTTACTTTACTGTTTATATTTTTGACTACTTTTACTTTTACTTCACTACATTCCTAAAGAAAATAATGTACTTTTTACTACATACATTGTCCCTGACACCCAAAAGTACTAGTTACATTTTGAATGCTTAGCAGGACAAGAAAATGGTCTAATTCACACACTTATCAAGAGAACCTCCATGGTCAAGCCTACTGCCTCTTATCTTGCGGACTCACTAAACACATGCTCCGTTTATAAATGATGTCTGAGTGTTGGAGAGTGCCACTGGCTATCCGTAAATTTAAAAAACAAGAAAATGGGTCCGTTCTTAAAATAAGGAATTTGAAATGATGTATGCTTTTACTTTTGATACTTAAGTACTTTTGAGCAATTACATTTACTTTTGATACTTAAGAATATTTAAAACCAAATACTTTTAGACTTTTACTCAAGTAGGATTTTACTGGGTGACTTTCACTTTTACTTAAGTTATTTTCTATTAAGGTATCTTTACTTTTACTCAAGTATGACAATTGGGCACTTTTCCCACCACTTCCTGGTTGTGAAAGCCAGGGCCCTCACATGTAAAGCTATCATCATTACACTGCACCAATTGGGCTATGGTGGGGCCCTGTCATACCAATGGGTGAATGATCTGAATTGGACAAAAACAAGACCCGTTGCCATTAACGGAAACATCTAATATGCATGCTATCTTTCATGCATGTGTGTGTGTGTGTGTGTGTGTGTGTGTGTGTGTGTGTGTGTGTGTGTGTGTGTGTGTGTGTGTGTGTGTGTGTGTGTGTGTGTGTGTGTGTGCGTTTGTGTGTGTGCGTGCGTGCGTGCGTGTGTGCGTGCCATTGCCCCTATACAGACCTTACATTCTGAGGTGAGATGCTGGATTTTGTCAGAGTTGAGAAACAGTAAGCCGTTAGATAAATCATTCATCTGCGATCAGATTTCCCATTAAGATAGTTTTTTCCCTTTAACTGTTGGCATGTGTTTAATATCACGTAAAATCTCTCAATTTCCAGCCATTCTTTCATCACGCTCAGTGAAATTTCCCCATTTTTACTTTCATGAAAGGATCAAAGAAATAGTATTCTTTCTGCAGTCTCTCAGTATTAATTGCCATTTGACAACACTGATAATACATTACCACATGGGATGTAATGTCTCAATGAGTTGTAAATCAAATCAAAATCAAATGATTTCCCCAGTAACACCTATTTTAGACAGAATTCATCGTATTTAACCTGTGAAAAAAGGCACTGTTTACATGACCCCCTTTCAAACACTTTCTTGAAGATATGCCACTTTTCATACATCTCAGTGCATAGCCGATATGGCCATGGCCTATCAATTGTATTCATAATCTTATCCGTAATTTACAGTAGTCGGATTAGGTAACCTAGCGTTTAACAGCGCTGGGACAGTAACCGAAAGGTTGCTGGAGCATGGACTCTACAAGGTGTCGAAAGATTTCCACAGGGATGCTGGCCCATGTTGACTCCAACACAGTTGTGTCAAATTGGCTGCATGTCATTTGGCTGGTGGACCATTCTTGACACACACGGGAAACTGTTGAGCGTGTAAAACCCAGCAGCGCTGCAGTTCTTGTCACACTCAAATGGGTGCACCTGGCACCTACTTACCAAACCCCGTTCAAAGGCACTTAAATATTTTGTCTTGGCCATTCCCCCTCTGAATGGCACACATACACAATCAACGACTCAATTGTCTCAAGGCCAAAAAAGTATTCTTTAACCTGTCTTCTGGCCTTCATCTACACTGATTGAAGTATATTTTACAGTTGACATCAGTAAGGGGTCATAGCTTTCACCTGGATTCACCTGGTCTGTCTATGTCATGGAAAGAGCATGTTTTGTACACTCAGTGTATAAACCAAGGAAGAAGCAAATCAGGAGCAGTCTGTGTGTGTTCTCAAAACTTACGCCGGACAGATGATCTGCTGTCACTCAGCCTGAATGCAGATCGATGTTAATATATATATGTTCGACGTACTCTCCGCTGTTGGAGATGATAGTAAACTCAGCAAGAAAAAGAAACGTCCTCTCACTGTGTTCACTTTCAGCAAACTTAACATGTGTAAATATTTTTATGAACACAACAAGATTTGACAACTGAGACATAAGCTGAACATGTTCCACTGACATGTGACTAACAGAAATGGAATAATGTGTCCCTGAACAAAGGGGGGGGGGTCAAAATCTAAAGTAACAGTATCTTGTGTGGCCACCAGCTGCATTAAGCACTGCAGTGCATCTCCTCCTCATGGACTGCACCAGAATTTCCAGTTCTTGCTGTGAGATGTTACCCCACTTTTCCACCAAGGCACCTGCAAGTTCCCGGACATTTCTGGGGGGAATGGCCCTAGCCCTCACACTCCGATCCAACAGGTTCTAGACGTGCTTAACGGGATTGAGATCCGGGCTCTTCGCTGGCCATGGCAGAACACTGACATTCCTGTCTTGCAGGAAATCACGTCCAGAACGAGCAGTATGACTGGTGGCATTGTCATGCTGGAGGGTCATGTCAGGATGAGCCTGCAGGAAGGGTACCACATGAGGGAGGAGGATGTCTTCTCTGTAACGCAGTGTTGAGATTGCCTGCAATGACAACAAGCTCAGTCTGATGATGCTGTGACACACCGCCCCCAGACCATGACGGACCCTCCAACTCCAAATCGATCCCGCTCCAGAGTACAGGCCTCAGCGTAACGCTCATTCCATTCGATGATAAACGCGAATCCGACCATCACACCTGATGAGACAAAACCGCAACTCGTCAGTGAAGAGCACTTTTTGCCAGTCCTGTCTGGTCCAGTGACAGTGGGTTTGTGCCAATAGGCGACGCTGTTGCCAGTGATGTCTGGTGAGGACCTGCCTTACAACAGGCCTACAAGCCCTCAGGCCAGCCTCTCTCAGCCTATTGCGGACAGTCTGATCACTGATGGAGGAATTTTGCGTTCCTGGTGTAACTCGGGCGGTTGTTGTTACAATCCTGTAGCTGTCCCGCAGGTGTGATGTTCGGATGTACTGATCCTGTGCAGGTGTTGTTACATGTCGTCTGCCACTGCGAGGACGATCAGCTGTCTGTCCTGTCTCCCTGTTGCACTGTCTTAGGCATCTCACAGTGTGGACATTGCAATTTATTGCCCTGGCCACATCTGCAGTCCTCATGCCTCCTTGCAGCATGCCTAAGGCACGTTCACGCAGATGAGCAGAGACCCTGGGCATCTTTCTTTTGGTGTTTTTCATAGTGAGTAGAAAGGCCTCTTTAGTGTCCTAAGATTTCACAACTGTGACCTTAATTGCTTACCGTCTGTAAGCTGTTAGTGTCTTAACTACCGTGCATGTTCATTAATTGTTTACGGTTCATTGAACAAGCATGGGAAACAGTGTTCAAACCCTTTACAATGAAGATCTGTGAAGTTATTTGATTTTTACAAATTATCTTTGAAAGACAGGGTCTTTCTGAGTTTATGTAGCCTAGCAGCAGCCAGTAGCAATCTAAATAGTCAGGGCAAAATATACGAGGAGAATTTGAAGAGAACAGCGAAATTCTCAGGCGATGAAGACAACAGAGAGAATAAATGTCAGAGCACTTCTGTGACGCTTTGTGATTGGTTCACCCAATTGAGCGTGGTACTGAAGATGGGCCAAGTTTACTGCTTGGTTTTCACAGATGTTTTTATACCACAACAATGACAAGAGCACAAGGCAGATTTTATTGTACTGCGTATTTTAACCTCTATCCCAGGGGTTCCCAAACATCTTTGGCCTGCGACTCCATTTTGATATTTTAAAAAAATGTCAAAAAGTTCATATTTACTTTTCATTTGGAGCTATTGTGACAGGTTAAAGGAAATATTCATAGCCTGTTATACATTAAAAAGTATTAGTAAGTTCATAGTATGTGAGGATCTTAAAACATCTAAGGTTAAAAAGATGCATTCAGTATTAGTTGATAGAGATTGATAACATTCATATAATTGTGTTAAAGTTCAAATCTGTCAAAGGGTACGAATTGTGAGAGTAATGTGTAAACATTATATTGATTACTTTATTTTGTGGTGCCTAAAAGTGTTAATCTGTGATCTACGAAATGTTCTTAATCTATGAGCCGGAGATCGATTGCTCTGGTCTCCACCCATATTCCTGGGGAATATCGCTGTCTTTTCTCATTGAACTATACGTTGAATTGAGAATACAACACCGTATCACTGTCGTGATTATTTCTCCCCTGTTTTCAGGGGCGTAACACTATGACAGTTATGAATCAGTCTGACAGTACTTTTGACAGTATTTCAATCTGAAGGAAGTATGGTTTGAAGAGACTGGAATGCATCAGAAAGGTATTGGGAAGTTCAGAAGATTATCAGGCAATAATCTTGTATGATGTTCTGTGCAGAAAAGAACATCATCAGTTAGCAGGTTTCCATCTAACATTTTAATGCGAGTAAAGTACATGTCATATAACAAAATGTAATGACAGGTCTGATGGAAACCAATCATTTGTCAGTAAACTTTCCAAAATCTCGACAAAACAAAATACGCTAGACAAGGTGGGATCTTTTCGCGTCTGTAAAAATGAATTATGCGAGAAGTGTCTGCGGAAACGCTTTTAAATATTGATATAATAACCATCGTATTGAAGTTAACTCGGAGTCACGCGATGACTTGTGTTGTCCTCCCGATGACATGTTGTGTGGTCCTCCCACTACGACATGTTCGCAAAGCTGGCAGTTTGAAAATAAGTTCTGATAAACTTCCCAGTGTGGTGAAAGTGCAAGGTGATGAGCTTGATGCTCCTTTCCAACAAATATCGAGGGTCTTTTTCTGTTGACTGGATCATCAATGCTTGGTTGCCATTTGCCAAATAAAAATTCTCACTCTTTTGTGTATAATAATCTCATTATTTAGGCTACAGCCGCTGTTGGCTAGAGCGCATGTGCCAATACCATAGTGGCCACACTCGCTATATATATTTTTCAATAATTGTGAGAAAACCATCAGTTGAAAAAGTGATGTAAACACATTTAACTTGTATTTTTTATTTCGGTACATGGAATTTGAACCGCAAAACATATTTTTATGTGCACCACGTCATCACGAAAAGCAACAAATCATTTTGATCGAAACACATCTCTGGTGGGAAAATGGATTTTTGAATATTCGTATGAAAATCTGTCGCCAAGTGGATGGAAACCTAGCTATTGGTTATATTATTTTCCGCCCAGCCTGATCTTGTCCACTCTGTTCTAACGGCTTGTGGACATTGTAGAGGGAAACATAAGGAACATACAGTACTTGTTCCTAGGAGTCCTATCTTTCAGTGATGTGGTCGTAATATTTTGTGGCATAACTGTTCAAAAGGATTAGAGCAGAGGCGACTCCGGGATGCTGGCCTTCTAGGCAGAGTTGCAAAGAAAAAGCCATATCTCAGACTGGCCAACAAGAAGAAAAGATTAAGATGGGCAAAAGAACATAGACACTGGACAGAGGAACTCTGCCTAGAAGGACTGCATCCCGTATATACAGTATATATATATATACATAGCGAGAGAGGGCAAGAGAGAGAGAGAGACAAACAGACAGACAGACAGACAGACAGACAGACAGACAGACAGACAGACAGACAGACAGACAGACAGACAGACAGACAGACAGACAGACAGACAGACAGACAGACAGGTAACACGGTTAGAGTCCAACCATGCAAAAGTCGAGAGCACTTCCCATCAACATTTACTATGCCCCTTCCCTCTCAGAATCAAGCATGAAATGGCGACTCTAAACTGGTAAAATAAGACGTTTACGTGCCATGAACCCCAAGACATTAACTGGTAAAGCTTCCTCCTTTTCACAGCTAAGCTGCAACATTTCCATAACAAGGTAACTGCAGTCTTGTTGCAGACTGGATATACATTAGAATGACAATTGTAGTCTTTCTCCAGCCCTGAATGCCAACAGCTTGGCTCGTTTTGTCATTGAAACACAAGATTATTGGACTCGTAGCCAGTAACAGCTTTGCAATGCTAAAAGACTAGCAAAGCTAAAAGACTAGCGATTGATCACACCAAAGAACACGTGCATAGCCATGCACTGACATGGTATCAACAAAACCACACTGTCCTCTCTCACACAGCCCGCACGTCGGATTGACTGGGGCATTGAGACGCCACTGTTTCAGTATTTCACCATTACAAATTCAAAAAGCCTGTCAAAAAGCCAGGCAGCTCGTGCTCTGGTCCAGTGAAGACGTCACGTCCACTTGTTAGGCCACAGCTGGTTGGCCATCATTAATAACCTGGATGAAGAGCTTGTTGTGTGGGGTCGGGTTGGGGAAGAGGGGAAGGGGGGGGGGTGGGCTGTCACAGCGACAGTGTTTTGGCTTGCCACTGTGGCCTCGACTTTGGGACCACATGAATATGTGTAGAGGCTGAGGCGGATGAATGCCATGCAGCTGGTGCTAAGGCTGGTTGAGCTGTGTTGGGTGACAACAGGTGGGGGAAGGCACCCGTCCCATCCACCCCCAGGATAAGGCCATCTTTGTTGGCCACAGGTGTCTGCTGGCTCTGAACCACTAAGGCATCCTGCAGGCATTGTGCTCCCTGGTTAATTATGCATGCGCTGCAACAATTCAAGTCATGAGTTTCCTGTCAGACCTCTGAGAAATGGAGGGAAAACACAGAGACATCTGCAGCCCGTCTGTAACCGAGCCAAGTGTGTGTGTGTGTGTGTGTGTGTGTGTGTGTGTGTGTGTGTGTGTGTGTGTGTGTGTGTGTGTGTGTGTGTGTGTGTGTGTGTGTGTGTGTGTGTGTGTGCGTGTGCGTGCGTGTGAGTGCGTGTGTATCGTATGGGTTCAATGAAAGGCTATTGCACGTGCGTTGTGTCTTTAACTATTCTGTTGCCAGATATCATTGGCATGTAAGGCCTATACTAATAATTATTACATAAAAAGATGGTTTAAAAAGCCAGTGACATAAATAATGAAAGACATCTGACAAAGATGTGTTTTAGCTGCATCACATCACATTTGCTCCAAGTATCAAACGAGCAAGAAAATAAATAGATTCAGGAGAAAAGTTGCTGAGTCGTTTGTTTAAAAAAGGGGCTGGGGGTCCTGGAAAAAAATAAACATGTTTGCTAAAAAACGTTGCTTCCCTGTTTTTGCTTTGCGGTCCTCCAATCGAGTGTCGTTTTCTCGAGCTGCATGCCAGACCTGACACCACACACGGCCTTCAATGGCTGCATTCATCCTCTCTGATGCTTCCATGTTTTTTATGCCAAATAGATTTACATTTCCACCACCACTGCGACCCCCCACCCCTCCAGCCTCACTTCTTCGCTCCTTCTCTCACCCCCCATCCATCCCTCCTCCATGCGTCCTTCCATTAACCCCTCCTCCTCAGGTTCAGGCCTCTACCATGAGGCTGGCCAATGATGAAAGGCGTAGTATCCCTTCCTGCGACAGCTTAGGTTTCAAAAGGAATGCCAGCGAGGTCTCGTACGACTCAGCCGCCCCTCCATCGGACCACCGGACCACCGAAGTCTGCTTTTTAGCTGAGGGTGGAAGAATGTATTACTGTGGGGTAATGCCAGTACGTTTTAATTTGGTCAATGTTTGATAGGTGGTCTTTTTTAATCAGAAATGGATTGCTTGTGAATAAAATGATAAATTGAGGTATTGCTTCTAAAGGAAATGAAATAACGTGCAATGCCGCAAAAAAAAAACAAGTTTAAAAAAATTACAATTGGTTTGTCATCAGGGACATTTCATTGCTGCTTCTAGGTGGGCTGCGGATGGAATCAGAGTGGTCAGTTGATTTGTTGTCCCAAGTTTTGGTGGAAGCAAAATGATTGAAAATGTTCATAGGAAATAGCATTAATTGCTTTGGACTGCAGCCAAAGTGTACCAATGGCGCTCCCCATGCCTCTTTTAGATGTAAAGCAGTTGTAAATATGTCTTATTAAATCCATAATTATGCTACGTGTAAATCCTGGAACCACCTTGTCTTGAAGGTTACCACTTGTGAACCAAGGGACACCACTGTTGGCCAGGGAAGGCTAACCCCAACCACACAGAACAGACCTTATTCAATGAAAGCCTCCTCCTTATTCATTTGTGAGGGAGTATATTAGAGACATGGTAGGTGAGGACATGCTCTGTAGTGGCAACGGGTCGCTGTTGGGTCTAGTTGGGTCTAGTTGCCAGGGAGGAATAAGACCCACTGTCCATCTTCACCTCCCTTTCGGCCAGAGCAAGTCAAGGGCCATTTACACTAGATAATAATGAGCATCAGGAGAGCAATCCCTGACTGCACAGTGTGGACCAGTACAATAAAGGAGAAGAGGAGAGAGGGAGGGAGGGCAGAGGTACAAATGTGAGGGATCAGTGAATGAGGGTGAGAAAAGAGAGGGGTAGAGAGAGACAAATCCTGAATGAGAGACGAGGTAGAGAGAGAAAATGAGAGTGGGAGAGAGAAAGACAGAGAGAGAGAGATAGAGAGAGAGGGAGCGAGCGAGAAAGAGAGAGAGAGAGGGAAGAGATAGAGAGAGAGAGATCCTGAATGAGAGGGGTGGTAGAGAGAGAAAAGACAGGGGGAGGGTAGAGAGCGAGATCCTGAATGAGAGTTTAGCTAGATAGAGAAAATGAGAGAGTGGGCGAGAGAGAGAGAAAGAGAGAGAGAAGGTAGAAAAAGATCCCGAATGAGAGGGAAGGTAGAGAGAGAAAGGAGAGAGAGAGATAGACAAAGAGATAGAGAGAGAGAGAGAGAGAGAGAGAGAGAGAGAGAGGAGGTAGAGAAAGATCCCAAATGAGAGGGAAGGTAGAGATAGAAAGGAGAGACTGGGAGTGAGAGAATGTGGTATTTGACACAGAGAGATGACAGCTCAAAAGAGTGCAAACAAAAAAGTAATATTAGGCAGATGAAATATTCTGGCAAAAAAAACATTAAACTGATAGAGACAATATAGTCTCTTATTCAGAATAAAGATCCAGAATTAAACAGACCAGTGATCTGAATCAGCCATAGAACATGTGTCAAACTGCCATATCACATTTCAGGCTGAAATCCTTGATGAGCTGAGAGGTCTGCATATACAGAGAGATGAAGGAGACCGTCCAGATTGTCCAGTCAGAACCGCACTGCATGAGTCCTGACCTGTGACCCTAACCCTGTGACCCTGTCTGACCTCATCTGACCCCAGCCTCCAGCCACCTAGCTGCCAGGTCCTAACTGGTCACAGTGCATAAAAGAACAGTGGCTGGACATTAGCGTCTGGCTGGGGCAGTTAGTCACCGGCCAAGAACAAGGAATGAGGATTAGACACGGAGGGGTAAAGAGGCAGGATCTATGGGGATAGAGAGGCACCCTGCTGGGAGGAGAGGTTGAGGAGCACTGCCTGTCCCCCCAGGTGCTCTAAGCTCTCCTCCTTCTTCCTCATTCCTTCTTTGCCTCACCTGACTTGGATGCCTAGGGCGGTATAAGGCAGCAGCAGACTGTTTTGATGGCTTGCCTGGCATACATACAAGGAGGTGATCAATTTTAGGAGCTTTGGGCCTTCAGCCTGTGTTGCCAGGCAATTTAAGGCCTGGAATATTTAGCAATTAGTAGCCAATAACTTCTTCGTTGCTCCCTTTGCTGTACAGAAGTAACACACACTTGCTACATTGCAACAAGCTCTAAACCCTCCCTTCCCCCCTGTCCATACACTCCTGGTTGTTACCAGCGGGGAACCTAACAGGGAAACCCTCATCCATTACAGGCCAGAGATTCGTTATGTGACTGGCCCTGCTATATCTTATAGCCTCTTCTTCATTACATTGCTGGTGAGATCCACACCAGTAGGAAGACTGGAGTTAACAACAAGCCCAAGGAAAGATCACTCATTACCCAACGCATGGTTTAGGTATGTTCCCAACAATACAGCATGTGGTGTAGTCTGCGGAGTGTGTAGGTCACAGATCCACATCTTTAACCCTGGTCGGTGGTCTGCACACCATGTTATCACCCACAGGGATGTTAGGAACTGGATACATTTATGACACTTTTACTGGCCCTCTGAGATCCTCCTTCACTCAGGGGCCTAGCGCTGACTGAGACCATGCGGAGAGAAGTATGATGTCAAAAGGGTACTAGGGAAGGGAAAGGTAAAACATGCTGATACATACTTGCATGAAATACCTCAAGATCAAAAAATGGATTGTAATATCACATTATTGTACTGTGATATCAATACAATATCAGTAAGCATGCCAAATATTCAAAAGCACTCAGTCCACCTATGAGGGTCAGACTTTCCTCTCAGTATTTCAAATGTTGAGTCATGTAATTCGACATGTTTCATACCATGGCATTACAGCCTGTCCTTTCTGTAGAGCCACGAAGAACCAAAGGAAACAACTATAAAACAACTTTCAATGCAATCAGCCCAAATGGAAAGTAACAGACTTTACATGAACCTACCCCTTCGCTCCGTGGTCTAACTTCTCTCAGGAGTCAGTTAGACATGACGGCTATTGCATCATGATTTATGACAGATTATGATTTTCACAGACCGTATCCCGCCCTGAAAGCATAACCTGTTCACACCACGCGGGCGCGATTGGTCAACAATGGTGGGCCTGTGACAGGGTGGTGGGCCTCTCTCAGTCCGGCCCTGGTGGAGGGCTCCACCTACCCTGGGCTGTGTGGGGAAGGCTGTTTATGCCCTGGATCCTGCGGTTGTAATAAGCCACCACCATAAATAACCTGCTCCACTTCCTGGTAAAATCCCCCAGTCAATTAGGAGGAGCTGCACACACAGTTCTAATCTCTCTCTCTCTCTCTGTGTCTGTCGAGGTCTGTCGCTTTCTCTATCTCTGTCTTGCTCTCTCTCAATCTCTCTCTCCCACCGTCTTTCTCTTCTTTCCTTCATCTTCCTGGGCAATCTTCCGGCTCTCCGCCCTTAAGTATGCTCTCATATAATGGTGTGGACCGCTAGTGTGTTGTCCACTCTGTTTTTCGGGGCATCTTTTGTGTGTGTGTGTGTGTGTGTGTGTGTGTGTGTGTGTGTGTGTGTGTGTGTGTGTGTGTGTGTGTGTGTGTGTGTGTGTGTGTGTGTGTGTGTGTGTGTGTGTGTAAAGTGGTTATGGAATAGATCTGGCAGCTGTCCCACTCAGGACATTTGACCTTGCAGAGTTTTTTTTGTTGCAGGGTGTTTTTTTTCAGACTCACTCTTTTCCCTTAGCAGAGACTAAAAGGCTCAAAAGGGTGGAAAGCTAAATATTTTCTTAAGTCTCCTGGACGCCAGGTTGCATAAAAGGTTCCAAAGCCGTTTGCATCAAACCTAAACCGTTGAAACCACAAATTCTGTTTTTGTAGCCATAAAACTGCTCCCACCCCCCCCAAAAAATTAAAATCCATTCAGTTATTCTTATGAATTTAAATGAACAGGGAAAAAAAAGGTTTACTCCCAAAAGGAAAACATTGGATTAAATATATTATTGCGTGGTGTGTGTGTGTGTGTGTGTGGGGGGGGGGGGGGCGCTTGTGAGATAGAGAGAGATGAATACGTGATCCATACAAATGTGTTAACATTTGTGGGGTTAAAACGAGTAATTATTTAATCATTCTCTTCGTTCATTATTCAACTCACTGCTTCAATCTCCAACCAAATTATTCAGAAATGATCCACCCTACAGACCTCACCATTAAAAGTGTATCCCATCAATAACTTGTTAAGAAGCTGCGTCGACACCCGCCACTTTGAGGATGTCCCCGTGGAAGTGACCTAGGGGTCAGGGTCACATTACAGCTACAAGGCGACTCCTTCCTGGTCTTTGTGCTGTGGGGATCGCAACAATGGCCTGGGTTACACATGTTAGCCCTGATCTGAGATCTGCACTGTGGAACAGAGGAACACAAAGAGGGTTCCTTGTTCACTGATACCGCCTCTCCATTGATGTCTCTTTGGTCTTTGGTCTCAGGGGTGAGGCGTGTGGAGGGCAAAGGGGTTGTTTAGGGTCCTGGCCAGTCATCCCCCTTTCTCAGTGCAGTGGAGTGGAGCAGGTCAGTGATTACAGGTGTATATTTACAGGATGGTCTGAGCCACAGTAATGGCAGGTTATTGATGGATGAGGATGAAAGGGGGCTTCCTTTAACAGATTATGTCTTGATCAGGCAGTCAAGAAAAATAGCTCATGATTTGCATACTGTATATGTGTCAGTCATTTCATGCATCAGAGAATCCTCCAGATCCTCCAGTCCTCCAGATACAGCAGTTTAACAGCTGTGGGTACTAAGGTGTTCCATCTCAATTCACCAATAACCAAACACAAACTGTACAGAGGAGAGATAACCATAAGAAATGTATTAACCCCAAACCCTTATACTTATACAGTGTAGGAACCACAAGCTTGACTTCCCCAACAACAGCAGCAGCTAAGCTCCACTGAATAGAGCTCAGACTGCATGTGGCACATGAATAATGAAGGTCAGTGCTAAGATCCTATAGTATAACATTAGTCATTGTTCTCTCTGTGTGTGTGTGTGTGTGTGTGTGTGTGTGTGTGTGTGTGTGTGTGTGTGTGTGTGTGTGTGTGTGTGTGTGTGTGTGTGTGTGTGTGTGTGTGTGTGTGTGTGTAAGCGTGGCATGAAAGAAGCATATACCATGGCTGGAGAAGTGATGACTAAAAACCAGATTATGTGAGAAAACATTTTCCTTCAGCTCAACCTGTTGTGTAACGTTCACGCAGACTTGATGTCCAGCATTGACATGTTTAGAGAGGGACCACATCTTTATTTGGCTCCGATGAAACGCCCCGGCTACAAGGGTGTCAACACACCTTATATGCAAAACCACAGAAATGCTGGCCACTTCCAATGTTGTCCTTCAGCCTGGCCACCGTAGCGCTGCCACGTTAAATCTTGTTTGTCAACACAAACTATTTCAAGAAATGTTCCTTGACTTGGTTTCTCTATTCTTGCATGTACTCCCATACGACCAACTGCTGACTGTAAAACGTCCTCAGTTGTAAAAACCCTTTGGCATCAACTTTAAACTTTATATCCTCATTTAATAACTTCATTAATATTAGAACATATATTATGACGATTACCATATTAAAAGACAACTAAAATCAATCCACATTGTGAAAGAAGCAAGATATCAGACCTAATTTCCCACTCAACAGCACATTTTTATTACAGACCAATTATCAAGTAATTAAAAAGTTAATTATAGCTAATTATTATGATATTACCATGGCTCTCTAGAGATCCCATCCAGTCACCAAACTCTCTTCACCCAGTAATGAAAGCAGGGTTCGGTCACATGACACATCAAGGTCCTGATTGCTTTCTGACCTTTGACCTCTCAGAGTTGTAATGATATCCCTAATGATGGTTTTTCTCTGTCAACACGTGGGGGTCACGTGACTGAACTAGTCGTTAAAAGCAACCAGGAGGAGAGAATGTGTTTTGATATTGATGTGTTGACATCAGGTTTGATAACCCATGTTACAGGTTTACACATCTGGAGCACTGACAAACGATTCACTTTTTGAATTCAAATCAAATCATATTGTACCTGTCGCATTGACTTGGCGCTCCAGTACTGCTTGCCGTGCGGTAGCAGAGAGAACAGTCTATGACTTGAGTGACTGGAGTCTGACCATTTTTGGGGCCTTCCTCTGATGCCCAAGATCTTACCGTACAACAGGCATTTCCTCCCTTCTCCTTTGTCCCATTCTTATCAAGGATGTTGTACTGCACCCACTCATTGGACACCAACAGCCTGGATTAACATGATGGACAGTAACAGGAAGGATTGAAAATGATAGAGCAGATTAGATAGTCCAGATGCATTGGAATGTCAGGTAAATGATTGATGTGTGTGCTGGACTGTTGCCCAGGACCAGTCAGCTCCCCCGCAGCCCTGAGCACTTCCTCTAATCAAAGACTAAAGACTCAGCCCTCCCACAGCTAATTAACCATTAAGGGAGATGTCAGCTCCTTTGATTTAAAGCAGGACTGTTCCCTCACGTACACTCACAGGCGTGCACGCACACACACACACAAGCACACACACACACTCCACCAAAATGCTGAGATCACAGGACGGCACTGCTAGACACTGCTTTTGGGATGCCAAATGTGACCTTTAAAGCCACCTTGGCCGAGCAGGGATGCCATGCCAGGCCTTCCCATGAACCCATCACCCTGGAGGGGGCTGATCCGCTCGACCTGGTGCCTCTAAACCCTAAATCACAACCACAACATGAAGAGAAAGAGATGAATAGCAGCGCGAGAGAGAGAGTTCCTTTGGGTTCACTGCACTACTGAAGAATAATAGGCAGCCATCCCTCGAACACTGTTGGATCCCCTCCTCATCCCTGATGCATCGCCAGGAAAGCCAGCCAACTGGCCAAATGAATAGGAAGGGGGAGACTTTAATAAGAGAGCATAGCAAGAGGATGTTTAACCATAGTGAGGTGCTGACGCTAAGTATCAAGGGCCAGTTGAAAGATCAGGCAGAATTATTGATTCTACGGGGGCTGTCTATCATGAAGGGCTATAACTGTAGCTTGTTACTTGGCCGTCTTACGGTTTTGAAATTCAACTACTGCTGTAAGTTAGTGCCCAATTCAATGTAAAGTATATTTCTACTGTCCTCAATTAATACAGTACTCATCGCATAGAAATAAACCTTTCTCAATAAAACTATTTGAACACAACCAATTTCTGCCCGAAAGGTTGTATCTACAAACCTCCTAAAGTGTAAATTTGACTTGTGGAATTAAAATGATTTTGATGTCGCCTGTTAGAGTGGTATAACCTGATTAAGCATTTTCAACACCACCACTGAGGTTAACCAGTAGACTGCACACTCCGTGTGAACAGTAGGCTACACACTCCCAGTGACCAGTAGGCTACACACTCTCAGTGACCAGTAGGCTACACACTTCGTGTGAACAGTAGGCTACACACTCTCAGTGACCAGTAGGCTACACACTCCCAGTGACCAGTAGGCTACACACTCCCAGTGACCAGTAGGCTACACACTCTCAGTGACCAGTAGGCTGCACACTCCCAGTGACCAGTAGGCTACACACTCTCAGTGACCAGTAGACTGCACACTCCGTGTGAACAGTAGGCTACACACTCCCAGTGACCAGTAGGCTACACACTCTCAGTGACCAGTAGGCTGCACACTCCCAGTGGCCAGTAGGCTACACAATCCCAGTGACCAGTAGGCTACACACTCCCAGTGACCAGTAGGCTACACACTCCCAGTAACCAGTAGGCTACACACTCTCAGTGAACAGTAGGCTACACACTCCCAGTGACCAGCGAGACCAGTTGACCAGTAGGCTACACACTCCCAGTGACCAGTAGGCTACACACTCCCAGTGACCAGCGAGACCAGTTGACCAGTAGGCTACACACTCCCAGTGACCAGTAGGCTACACACTCCCAGTGACCAGTAGGCTACACACTCCCAGTGACCAGTAGGCTACACACTCCCAGTGACCAGCGAGACCAGTTGACCAGTTAACTACGCAAACATACCACTGTACCTTCCCCTTACCAAAATCACCTCTGTGGTAATCTAATATTCAATGATGAGCTCTGACCACTGTCAAGTGATGGCGTGAGCTCCCCTTGGACTAGGCTTGGACTTGGCTAGGGGTCAGGGCACAGCTGGAAAAGACTATAGCCTTTCACTCTTCACCTGTACGATGAACCCTGTCACCCCCATTAACATAACCCAACACTGGGCAATTAGAGATCATTTAACACTTCAGCAATTAGGTCACATCTCTGGAAACACATCCATTGAGGTCCTGTAACTAACGGTAACTTTCTTCCCCCACCATAGGGATGTGTTTGGACAGGTTTTAGTGTGTGTGTGTGTGTGTGTGTGTGTGTTTGTGGTGTGTGTGGGGTGGGGGGGCTCTGTGTTACCGAGGAGGAAATTAGGCTGTATGACATGCTCCACTCCTACCTGTTCTCCAATTACCTCTGTATAAACACACTAAAGCCAGCCACTCGCATGCACACGCATAACATAAACCCGGTCAGCAGCCTGACATCCCCATCAGGGATTAATGGCAGATTATAATGTGGATTATAGGCCACCAAGAAACTGGCACTGGGATACTAAATCCAGGGAAAGAATTCAGTTGGTCTCATAAGAGGATTTATATCAGTTTGAATGGCATGGGGGTTATGGGCTGTAAGACAAATGTTGAACATGGTACATAAATGCACACATAATAAACTATTAATAAAATGATAGTATCTTAGTTTGAAGCAAACTCTCCCAAAATATCATTGCATAATGGTGGCGGATGGACACCTCTGGCTTGTTGAAGTGGTCCTACAGGAAATGGTGACGGACTGGAAGGTATTCTTCTGAGAGAAAACCTGAAGATGCATCACGCTCACCACGCTGTGCGTCTGGTCTCAGAGCAAGACCTCAGAGATAACAAGGAAAGGTCACAGGAACTCTTCCACCGTCACAGAAACTCTTTAACCAACCCATAATCATCTGTCCTGCTCCACAACATAACAGCACTGACCTCAGTTTGCTGACTCATCCCAACAGGCTCCTCGCAATCTGGGATCCTTGGGCCAATCCTACCCCATGAAAGTTTACATTTAAAATGATTCGGGTAAGGTTAGGGTTAGGTAAGGGTTATGATTAAGGTTAGGGTTTATCTTTACATCCCAAGGAGTCATAGCGCTAACATGTCCCCTGTCACTACTCAACATAGACAGGTAGCCGTCTTAGTTTCTCCCTATGTGGTCCACCCAGCACCACGGTCAATGCCACCGCCACCTACCACCATGTGGGCGGATGCCATCATGAGCCAGGGACGGAAAGCCGTGTCACCAAGTCAACACCGAGACAAAACAACAACCCGACTCTGTCTCAAATCTAGCTATTCATCCACCCACCTCTACCGCCTCCATCACCCCCCCATTTGTCACTGGTGCAGGGATCCTCTTGTTTAAACACAGTAGGCCCCATGCCTGTCACTGAGGTGTATTAGGAAAATCTGTTATATTCTACACAGTCACAAGAGTCAAAGCATCTCATTATATTTAGACAAAAACCCTATCACGTTGTTTCAGTCATGACATGCTGGTACACATCCCTTGAACTCATACGTGTTGGAGGTACATTTTAGTTTGTAGCCTGGTGAAAACATCTGAAGTGGCAACAGGTTCTTCACACTCAAGAATGTGAAAAGTGATACTGTAAAAAAGTACAAAATAAAGGCTTGCGAAAGCATTCACACTGCAAGAATGTGCTGCAGCCTCAGAAACAAAGAAGAACAGGGGATCCCAAAAATAACATGGAGATTTTTTAGTTTTTTATCCAATCTGAGAATTCTAAACATGGTGTTCCAGAGGCGTCACTGGGTGCATTTCTGACCCACAGGACAGTGATTACACTTGGTCCAGCCATACACCCCTCTATAGGTAACATGGAACAGCCACAGGTCACGTGGAGTCTGTCCGGAAACCACAGGGATAACAACCACACACACACACACACACACCTCAAGCCCACAAAGAGGCAAACTATAGCACCTTCACACTTAGAATCATGAACAGGCATCTTGTGAACCTGTAACCCACTGTAACCCCCTGCAACCCCCTGTAACCCCCTGTAGCCCTCTGTAACCCCCTGTAACCCCCTGTAACCCACTGTAACCCCTGCAGCCCCTGTAACCCCCTGTAGCCCCCTGTAACCCCCTGTAACCCCCTGCAACCCCTGTAACCCACTGTAACCCCTATAACCCACTGTAACCCCCTGTAACCCCCTGTAACGCCCTGTAACCCCTGTATAACCCCTGTAACCCCTGTAACCCCTGCAACCCCTTTAACCCCCTGTAACCCCTGTAACCCCCTGCAACCCCCTGTAACCCCTGCAACCCCCTGTAACCCCCTGTAGCCCCGGTAACCCCCTGTAACCCACTGTAACCCCCTGCAACCCCTGTAACCCCCTGTAGCCCCCTGTATGTAACCCCCTGTAACCCCTGCAACCCCTGTAACCCACTGTAACCCCTGTAACCCCTGTAACCCACTGTAACCCCTGTAGCCCCTGTAACCCCCTGTAACCCCTGTAACCCCTGTAACCCCCTGTAACCCCTGTAACCCCTGTAACCCCTGTAACCCACTGTAACCCCTGTAACCCCTGTAACCCTCTGTAACCCCCTGTAACCCCTGTAACCCGCTGCAACCCTCTGTAACCCCCTGTAACCCCATGTAACCCCTGTAACCCTGTAACCCCCTGTAACCCACTGTAACCCCCTGTAACCCCCTGTAACCCACTGTAACCCCCTGTAACCCCTGTAAAGCCCCCTGTAACCCCCTGTAACCCCCTGTAACCCCTGTAACCCCCTGTAACCCACTGTAACCCCCTGTAGCCCCGCCCCCCCCCTGTAGCCCCCACTGTAACCCCTGTAACCCCCCTGTAAACCCCTGTAACCCCTGTAACCCCTGTAACCCCCTGTAACCCCCTGTAACCCCTGTAACCACTGTAACCCCTGTAACCCCCTGTAACCCCCTGTAACCCCCTGTATAACCCCTGTAACCCCTGCAACCCCTGTAACCCCTGTAACCCCTGCAACCCCCTGTAACCCCTGTAACCCCTGTAGCCCCCTGTAACCCCTGTAACCCCTGCAACCCCCTGTAACCCCTGTAACCCCCTGTATGTAACCCACTGTAACCCCTGTAACCCCTGTAACCCACTGTAACCCCTGTAGCCCCCTGTAACCCCTGTAACCCACTGTAACCCCTGTAACCCCCTGTAACCCCTGCAACCCCCTGTAACCCACTGTAACCCCTGTAACCCCCTGTAACCCCTGTAAGCCCCTGTAACCCCCTGTAACCCCCTCTAACCCCCTGTAGCCCCCTGCAACCCCCTGTAACCCACTGTAACCCCTGTAACCCCTGTAAGCCCCCTGCAACCCCCTGTAGCCCCCTGTAACCCCCTGTAACCCCCTGCAACCCCTGTAACCCCCTGTAACCCCATGTAACCCCCCTGTAACCCCCTGTAACCCCTGTAGCCCCCTGTAACCCCCTGTAACCCCCTGCAACCCCTGTAACCCCCTGTAACCCACTGTAACCCCCCTGTAACCCCTGTAACGCCCTGTAACCCCTGTAGCCCCTGTAACCCCCTGTAACCCACTGTAACCCCTGTAACCCCCTCTAACCCCCTGTAACCCACTGTAGCCCCCTGTAACCCCTGTAACCCACTGTAACCCCTGTAACCCCTGCAACCCCTGTAACCCACTGTAACCCCTGTAACCCCTGTAACGCCCTGTAACCCCTGTAACCCGCTGCAACCCTCTGTAGCCCCCTGTAACCCCATGTAACCCCCTGCAACCCCTTGTAACCCACTGTAACCCCCTGTAACCCACTGTAACCCCCTGTAACCCCCTGTAACGCCCTGTAACCCCCTGTAGCCCCCTGTAACCCCCCCCTGTAGCCCCCTGTAACCCCCTGTAACCCCTGCCCCTAACCCCCTGTAACCCACTGTAACCCCTGTAACCCCTGTAACCCCTGTATAACCCCTGTAACCCCTGTAACCCCTGTGCAGCCCCTGTAACCCCCAGCCCCCTGTAACCCCTGTAACCCCCTGCAACCCCTGTAACCCACTGTAACCCCCTGTAACCCCTGTAACTGTAACCCCTGTAACCCTGTAACCCCTGTATACCCCCCCTGTAACCCCTGCAACCCCCCTGTAACCCCCTGTAACCCCTGCAACCCCTGTAACCCCTGTAACCCCCCTGTAAGCCCCCTGTAACCCCTGTAACCCCCTGCAACCCCCAACCCCCTGTAACCCCTGTAACCCCCTGTAACCCCTGTAACCCCTGTAACCCCTGTAACCCACTGTAACCCCCTGTAACCCCCTGTAACCCCTGTAACCCACTGTAACCCCTGTAACCCCCTGTAACCCCTGCAACCCCTGTAACCCACTGTAACCCCTGTAACCCCTGTAACCCCTGTAACCCCCTGTAACCCCTGTAACCCCCTGTAACCCCCTGTAACCCCCTGTAACCCCTGTAACCCCTGTAACCCCTGTAACCCCTGTAACCCCCTGCAACCCCTGTAACCCCCTGTAACCCCTGTAACCCCCTGCAACCCCCCTGTAACCCCTGTAACCCCCTGTAACCCCTGTAACCCCTGTAGCCCCCTGTAACCCCTGTAACCCCCTGCAACCCCTGTAACCCCTGTAACCCCCTGTATGTAACCCCTGTAACCCCTGTAACCCCTGTAACCCCTGCAACCCCCTGTAACCCACTGTAACCCCTGTAATCCCCTGTAAACTGCAACCCCCTGTAACCCACTGTAACCCCTGTAACGCCCTGTAACCCCCCCCCTGTAACCCCCTGTAACCCCTGTAACCCCTGTAGCCCCCTGCAACCCCTGTAACCCACTGTAACCCCCTGTAACCCACTGTAACCCACTGTAGCAACCCCTGTAACCCCCAGCCCCCTGTAACCCCTGTAACCCACTGTAACCCCTGTAACCCCTGTAACCCCTGTAACCCCTGTAACGCCCTGTAACCCCCCTGCAACCCCCTATAACCCCCTGTAACCCCCTGTAACCCCTGTAACCCCCTGTAACCCCTGTAACCCCTGTAACCCCTGTAACCCCCTGTAACCCCTGTAACCCCTGTAACCCACTGTAACCCCCTGTAACCCCCTGTAACCCCTGTAAGCCCCCTGTAACCCCCTGTAACCCACTGTAACCCCCTGTAACCCACTGTAACCCCCTGTAACCCCTGTAACCCCTGTAACCCCCTAACCCCCCTGTAATAACCCCTGTAACCCCTGTAACCCACTGTAACCCCTGTAACCCCTGTAACCCCTGTAACCCCTGTAACCCCCTGTAACCCCCTGCAACCCCTGTAACCCCCCCTGTAACCCCCTGTAACCCCTGTAACCCCTGTAACCCCCTGTAACCCCCTGTAACCCCCTGTAACCCCCACTGTAACCCCCCCTGTAACCCCTGTAACCCACTGTAACCCCTGTAACCCCTGTAACCCCCTGCAACCCCCTGTAACCCCTGTAACCCCTGTAACCCCTGTAGCCCCTGTAACCCCCTGTAACCCCCTGTAACCCCATGTAGCCCCCTGCAACCCCTGTAACCCCCTGTAACCCCCCCTGTAACCCCTGTAACCCCTGTAGCCCCCTGCAACCCCCTGTAACCCCTGTAACCCCCCCTGTAACCCCCTGTATACTGTAACCCCCCCTGTAACCCCCTGCAACCCCTGTAACCCCTGTAACCCCATGTAACCCCTGTAACCCCCTGTAACCCCTGTAACCCCCTGTAACCCCTGTAACCCCTGTAACCCCCCTGCCCCCAACCCCCTGTAACCCCTGCAACCCACTGTAACCCCTGTAACCCCTGTAACTGTAACCCCTGTAACCCCCTGCAACCCCTGTAACCCACTGTAACCCCCTGTAACCCCTGTAACGTCCTGTAACCCCTGTAGCCCCCTGTAACCCCCTGTAACCCCCTGTAGCCCCCTGCAACCCCCTGTAACCCACTGTAACCCCCTGTAACCCCTGTAACCCACTGTAGCCCCCTGTAAACCCCTGCAACCCCTGTAACCCACTGTAACCCCTGTAACCCACTGTAACCCCTGTAACCCCTGTAACGCCCTGTAACCCCCTGTATAAACCCTGTAACCCCCTGCAACCCCTGTAACCCCCTGTAACCCCTGTAAAGCCCCTGTAACCCACTGTAACCCCTGCAACCCCCTGTAACCCCTGTGTAGCCCCTGTAACCCCTGTAACCCCTGTAACCCACTGTAACCCCCTGTAACCCCCTGTAACCTCCTGTAACCCACTGTAACTGTAACCCCTGTAAGCCCCCTGTAACCCCCCTGTAACCCCTGTAACCCCTGTAACCCCTGCAGCCCCCCCACTGTAACCCCTGTAACCCCTGTAACCCCCTGTAACCCCTGTAACCCCTGTAACCCCTGTAACCCCTGTAAGCCCCTGTAACCCCTGTAACCCCCTGCAACCCCCTGTAACCCCCTGTAACCCTCTAACCCCTGTAGCCCCCTCTAACCCCTGTAACCCCTGCAACCCCCTGTAACCCCCTAACCCCCTGTAGCCCCTGTAACCCACTGTAAGCCCCTGCAACCCCTGTAACCCCCTGTAACCCCCTGTAACCCCTGTATAACCCCTGTAACCCCCTGTAACCCCCATGCAGCCCCCTGTAACCCCCTGTAACCCACTGTAACCCCCTGTAACCCCTGTAACCCCCTGTAACCCCCTGCAACCCCCTGTAACCCCCTGTAACCCCCTGTAACCCCCCTGTAACCCCTGTAACCCACTGTAACCCCTGTAACCCCCTGTAACCCCTGTAACCCACTGTAACCCCCTGTAACCCCCTGTAACCCACTGTAACCCCCTGTAACCCCTGTAACCCACTGTAACCCCCTGTAACCCACTGTAACCCCTGTAACCCCTGCAACCCCTGTAACCCACTGTAACCCCCTGTAACCCACTGTAACCCCCTGTAAACCCCTGTAGCCCCCTGTATAACCCACTGTAACCCCTGTAACCCCTGTAGCCCCCTGCAACTCCCTGTAACCCACTGTAACCCCCTGTAACCCCCTGTAACCCACTGTAGCCCCCTGTAAACCCCAAGGTCAGCTCGGTTAGCCAGTTAGCCACGAGACCATCCCCTGATTACAGCCTGCAGCCCTGTCAGTCTGCCCTCGTGTAGTTTTTTTTTCGAGGAGTGGCAGGGGACTTTTTAATTAAGCCGCCATCTTCTGGCTAGCCAATGACAACGGGTGGTCACGAGGCCCGGGAGCTATAGTGCTACAGCCATCTCAATGAGAAGTGCAGTACACAGAGGGGAATGCTGTCACACTAGTGAAGAATGAGCCGATAGAACGATAGAACAGAACGTTACTTTGTCAAACAGATGTAGTTAACAAGAGCCTTGCTCTTTATTCCTCAGTCTGTATTAAACTGTTTGTTTGACGCTGCAGGAGGGAAACAGCATAACAAATGGCGCAATCTTGTCAGCAGGAGTTTCGAAATACTTGTAGAATACTGGTGCATTCCATCTAGATTTGTGTGTGTGTGTGAGTGTGAGTGCGAGTGTGTGTGTGTGTGTGTGTGTGTGTGTGTGAGTGTGTGAGCAATGAGAAGTCTTCAAGTAACGTTGGGGAAGAAAAGCAATAAGCTCAGAGTTAGCGCGTTGATTTGTCAGTGTGTTCCTTCACGTGTGTCTTTTTAAACTGCAATCGGTGACCTACACACACGTCTGCATGCTCCCAGGGGCACCTACGGCCGTACGGCGGTAGGTGCGACACCACGCAATACGATGTCGAACCCAGGAGATGGAATGCAGGGAGACCCTTGGCCTCAGTGGGAGGGCCGCAGTCTGTGTGGAGGGCCTCATCGTGTGGAGACGCAAACACAGACTTCCACATAGATACTCGGGCCCTCTCCGAACAACACGGCCGGATGAAGACCCAATACCTTCCTGGTTACTGTGTTCTTTCGCCTCAAAAACACACTGGTTTGACACAATCTGCTGTGAATTTAAAGAGAGAGAGAGTGAAGTAGCAAGAAGGACGATATCGAACGAGAGCGAATATTAAACTGTTTAACACCCAGCGCTAAACCCCTTCTGTATCTCTTCCTCTATTTCCACTATCGTATATCACCCTCAAGACACGGAGGATAAAAAGGATAAAAACATATAACGCTCTGTGGGAGAGCCAGAATGAGAGAGAACAAGAGGGAGAAGAGACTGAGAGGCAACACAATGGAGTGTCTCCTGAACAGCTTGAGCAGGGGGGTGGTGGGGGTGTTAATGTGCTTATACTGGCACCCAGTCTCGGGCCTCACAGTGGGCTGGCTGGGTTATGGATGGGAGAGGGAGGAAAGGCATCTTCATCTGGAAAGAATGGCTGTGCTGACTGACAGTAAACACCCACAGCCTCAGAGACCTGTCTGGGGGTCTGGGGGTCTCCTGAAGGCCAATTACTACACCTCGAATTCTCCTCTTTTGCTTGTTCTTCTCTCTTGAATTCTCTCCCTCTTCATAACCTTGTCTCTGGTTAGATGTCTTGTGATCTGCCTCTCTCTACCCACCTCTCCTCTCCTCCCTCTCTCCTCTCCTCTCTAACTCTCTCCTCCCTCTCCTCTCATCTCTTCTCTCTCCCCCAACTCTCCTTTCCTCTATCCTCTCCCCTCTCCTTTCCTCTCTCCTCTCCTCTCTCCTTTCCTCTCTCCTCCCTCCCTCCTCTCCTTCCTCTCTGCTCTCCTCCCTCTCTGCTCTCCTGTCTCTTCTCTTCTCCCTCTCTCCTCTCCTCCCACTTTCCTATCCTCTCCCCTCTCCTCTCTCCTCTCTCTTCCCTCTCTTCTCCATCTCTTCTCTCTCCTCCCATCTCCTCCTCTCTCCTCACCTCTCTCCTCCCTCTCTCCTCTCCCCTACCTTTCTCTTCTCTACTCTCCTCCCTCTTTCATCTCCTCTCTCCTCTCATCTCCTGACGGTCCCACCCAGAATGCAAATTAAACCGTGACGTTCAGGGCATCTCAATTCTTTTCACGGTACTTCCCCCCCAAAAATGATGGGCCCAATAGTAAAGATATTTATTTTAGCGGTGAACATGTATTAACTTTTAATGTAGCATGACCACAACCAGTCATGATGTTTTCATCTGACTGTGAAACGTCTGTGCACCAGCCGTTGGATGAATGAAAAGAGACATCTGTTACAAAACAGCAAAATATGTAATGACAGTCTATACTATTGTAGCCTGAATTAATTGATGCAACTTGCTGACAAATGTACCCTTTAAATAAATAAAATAAAAAAGTCAAGACACCTGATAAAGGGGTTGAAATACGGGAAGCAAATACAGCTGTGTCTGTCTCGGGCACATCGGTTCGATAGCAGGCTGGATGGACCACGTTGATAATGTTTCAAGTTCGCTAGCGGGTTGAACCCAGTCGATACAATGTTACAAGTTTGCTAGCGAAAGCTCAAGACGGACAGAGTGAGAGGCGGAGTAGAAAGATGAATGTGATTGAAAGGACCAGAACCAACTGTCACTGGTTTAACCGATAGAGAGGTGGGAGTGTTTGTTTCATTTGGAATAAGCTTTTTTATGTTCATGTTTACCAATGTGTCAGTATTTTTTTTTTTTTTTACAAATCAGAGAATGGTTCAATTAGAGACCCCCTAAATTTGACTTTTGTTGCATTTAGGGCAGTTCATGTCTCAGTTGGAGGGTGTGAGCCCCCCCTTGGTCCCCCTGTAGTTCGCACACTGCCCCCGCCTCCACCTCTGTTGCTCCGTCTCTCTCTCCCAAATCCAGCACCCTGTTCTTATATTCCACTGATCATGCTCATTCATCACTCCATGTACACCCACCCACCCAATCGCCCCCTCAAGCTTACACTGCCACCTCTCTCTTCCTTTTCACCCTTATCCCACTGCTGACTCACCTCCCTCCTCCCTCCCTCCATCCCACCCTCCATCTCCCTCCCTCCCTCCATCCGTCTCTACATCCCTCCCTCCTCCCTCCATCCCTCCCTCCATCTCCCTCCATCCGTCTCTACATCCCTCCCTCCTCCCTCCCTCCATCTCCCTCCATCCATCTCTACATCCCTCCCTCCTCCCTCCCTCCATCTCCCTCCATCTCCCTCCATCCGTCTCTACATCCCTCCCTCCTCCCTCCCTCCTCCCTCCATCCGTCTCTACATCCCTTCCTCCATCCCTCCCTCCTCCATCTCCCTCCATCCGTCTCTACATCCCTCCCTCCTCCCTCCATCCCTCCCTCCATCTCCCTCCATCCGTCTCTACATCCCTCCCTCCATCCCTCCCTCCTCCCTCCCTCCATCTCCCTCCATCCGTCTCTACATCCCTCCCTCCATCTCCCTCCATCTCCCTCCATCCGTCTCTACATCACTCCCTCCTCCCTCCCTCCTCCCTCCTCCCTCCCTCCATCTCCCTCCATCCGTCTCTACATCCCTCCCTCCTCCCTCCTCCCTCCCTCCATCTCCCTCCATCCGTCTCTACATCCCTCCCTCCATCCCTCCCTCCATCCCTCCCTCCATCCCTCCCTCCTCCCTCCCTCCTCCCTCCCTCCATCTCCCTCCATCCGTCTCTACATCAGCGGTGGGCGTGTCGGGATCCTGTGGGAGACCGCTGTCGACATCTCTAACTTGGCCACATCTGTAGCCTGAGGTCCCATAATGAGTGGGCCCAGCCCAGAACCCATACCCCAGATCCAGGGAACCCAGGCCAGAGCCCAGAACCTGGGCTAGAACCCAGCAGCCAAGCCAGCTGCTCTGTGAACCAAAAGCAAAGCCCATTTGGGTTAGTGTTATGCTTAATGCTGGTTTTACAGTACCAATGCACAGAAAGCCAGAAGGAGGAACCGACCAGGCTTGCCACGTGCTCCCACCGCAAGAACGAAAACACATAGACGAAAACCGTCTGAATGCAATATCCATACAGTCTAGTCAGGATGTAAGGGCACTCTAAATGTGCCCTAATGCACAGTCAAATTGTTATTTTTGACAGGTTAGTGTTCAGAGGGGGAATGTACTGTAGTCTGTCTCGTATAATGAGAGACACTAACCCGCCACTGCACGGTCTCTCTCCGCCAAGCCAGGATTTGTGAGTGATTGGTGGCCAGCGCTTATGACTACTGCGAATAATATATTTTCAATTTCACACCTACGTATCATCTAAATAATATTAAGATGTTTAGTAAGTGTGGCCAAAAAAAGGGAGGGGGCGGGGACGTCTGGCACAGGAGGGGTACAACAATCTATTCAGGGCAGAGAAGAGAGAGAGAGAGAGAGAGAGAGAGAGAGAGAGAGAGAGAGAGAGAGAGAGAGAGAGAGAGAGAGAGAGAGAGAGAGAGAGAGAGAGAGAGAGAGAAAGAGAAAGAGAGAGAGAGAGAGAGAGAGAGAGAGAGAGAGAAAGAGAGAGAGAGAGAGAGAGAGAGAGAGAGAGAGAGAGAGAGAGAGAGAGAGAGAGAGAGAGAGAGAGAGAGAGAGAGAGAGAGAGAGAGAGAGAGAGAGAGAGAGAGAGAGAGAGAGAGAGAGAGAGAGAGAAAGAGAGAGAGAGAGAGAGAGAGAGAGAGAGAGAGAGAGAGAGAGAAAGGCTGTGTAATATACTGTAATGTACAATATGGAAACAATTACTACTTGGCAAGGCTGGATTTGGCATGGCTTAGAAAATCTGCTGCGGCCAGGACTGGAACTGTGTGTGTGTGTGTGTGTGTGTGTGTGTGTGTGTGTGTGTGTGTGTGTGTGTGTGTGTGTGTGTGTGTGTGTGTGTGTGTGTGTGTGTGTGTGTGTGTGTGTGTGTGTGTGTGTGTGTGTGTGTGTGTGTGTGTGTGAGAGAGAGAGAGAGAACGAGAATGAGAGATAGAAAGAAGGGGGACGAGACAGAGAAAAAAAGGTAGGGGTGCTTTAAGCTCCCCTCTCTCTGCAGGACCTAGCCACCAGAACACAGCTCTCTCATGTCTGGCTGGACCTGTGCCATCTCAACTGTTCTATAGGTGCGGGTCGGTACAGATGTGTCAATTTTTTGGGGGGCCCTGTTGATTTCACCAAATAATATGTTATTGTCAAATATTTGTACGACTTTTAACATGTAAATGTGAGTCAATAGCTTCCTCACTCTCCCTTCTCATACTGCACACACTGTCATAGCCTCTCAAACCTACTGTACCTTGGCCATCAGATATTATCCTGCTCTAGGTAGAATTATTTTACCAGGTCAGTTGACTGAGAACACATTCTCATTTACAGCAACAACCTAGGGAATAGTTACAGGGGAGAGGAGGGGGGATGAATCAGCCAAAGCTGGGGATGATTAGGTGGTCCTTATGATCTGGAAGAACTGCTTAGGCACAGATCTAGGAACATAATTACTCCCTCAATCCTAACCTTAACAATTAGCATAACAACACAAAGCTGATCTCAGAATCTGGTAACTATAGAACATCCCACTCCTGGCCATCCAGCTATCCCAGCTGCCCCTCAGCACCCCACGGCCCTGTTACCCCGCCCACAGAAGCCAGAGAGGAAATGAGGGGGTTCTGATTGGCTCTGAGTCTTCCTGGCCCGGGATGACAGGCCGCCAATATGCAAGGGGAGGATGCGCCAGTTCCAGGATGATCAACAGGGGGTGGTGTTCAGAACAGAGGCTGCCTGCCCTCCCCCCGTCCCCCCCTGTCACTTGGCTGGAGGACGATCACGAGTTAACAGCCCCAAAGGCTTGGTGGGATTAGTAGGCTGGAGGACATAGAGGCCTGATAAAGTCACTTGTGCTCAGGAAAAATCAACAGGCTAGGCCTGGGCAACATTCACTAATCAGACAGAAGTGTGGCGTGGTGTGGCGTGACTCTAACTGAGAGAGAACAGTGATTTTCTGTTAGGCTGTCACAGTTATCACAAGGGAAATGATTGGATTTACTCTAGGATAAGGAGTATGAGCGGTCGTCAGCTAAATATGACCTAGTTTAACCTCCTGAATGAAACCACAATTAACAGGAAACAGATTGTGAACGTCGATACGTTACATATTCATGAAGCACAAATGAAAAGAAGAAGCAGAGAAACAAAATGATCCATGTTGAAAGTGCCTCAGTTCACTGAGGCAGGACACTGAGGCACACGCCACAGTCAGACTCCAGGGGTGCTCTGATCCACCGGTAGGCTACTGTAGGGGAGCAACCAGAAGTCAGAGGGGGGGAACCTTCTGATCCACCGGTAGGCTACTGTAGGGGAGCAACCAGAGGTCAGAGGGGTGGAACCTTCTGATCCACCGGTAGGCTACTGTAGGGGAGCAACCAGAAGGCAGGGGGGGGGAACCTTCTGATCCACCGGTAGGCTACTGTAGGGGAGCAACCAGAAGTCAGAGGGGGGGAACCTTCAGACAGGGAGATGACATTTGAACCCATGGTCAGCCATCTAGGGTTACTACTTCATTGGTGTCTGTCAGACGAGCCACACAGAGAATGATGAAAAGGGCTGTGTAGACAGGAGGAAAAAAGATGGGCGGGTGGGCGAGGTTGGACCGTGCATTCTCGGGAATTACCGGGGTATGTGACAGCATTTTCGCAGGAAATTAGCATGTAAAAGTGCCCTTCTGGGTACAGGGATGGCGAGGGTCCTGCTGAAGTGCTGTCCTGTTACACCCTGTGGCTCTCCGCCACTCTCCTTTGTCCTCCTGGCGTTTATGCTACTCCAACAGATGGATGTGATTGGACCAATCTTCCAGGCTCGCTGAGAGAGACGATGTATTTGTTTCCCAGAACATGGCGCTCCCCCCAAGAAAACTGCATTTGACAACTGACCGCATGTTAGTCCAGAGAACTGAAATTGCAGCAGAAAGAAATGAATTCAGTGGCTACTACTTGACCATTACCTGTGGTGTGGCAGCTATGGTCTAATTTCTCTGCTCTGCTGTGTGTCTTTGTCCCACCCCTTTATCACCACCCAGATGCGTCAATCAAACCTGGATAAACATTAGGCAGATTGAGAGGTGAAGAGGGAGTTAAAGGGAACTGGAGCGTTGAGTCTGCTGCGTAGAATATACGTCCTTTACAGTGAAAATGGCTCACAAAATGTCTGAGAAATGATAGAGATTGAGGGAAAGGGGATGGTGAAAGAGAAAATCCATATCGAACCATAAAAAGAAATTCCGAAAATAAACCACAAAATCATGGCAGCCCCTGGGAAACGTATTAAAAGCTTGTAAAATAAAAGTTCACTAACACATAAAGCCGTAATGGCTATCCCTTCCAGTGTTTTGGGGGCTTTTTTTAACAGGACGTGGCAACATGAGACTGGAAGCCTGGAGAGTACAGTACATGGCTCTGTAAATTAGGCCCAGTGGCTCTGGGACCCTACTGTAAGTTTGACCTTTGAACCCAGTGACCATTGGAGGACAGAGAGACTGACCACACACACTATGCATGTGTAGCGTTTTGTTACCCTGACAACACACAACATGGATCCGGGCTATTACCATCATTGGATCCCACCGCTGCCACCAACGTCGACCCCTATTTGTAATTAAGGCCAAAAAGCGTCCCCTGCCCTCCTTCCCCCAACCCCGTCAGACACACACACACACACACTAAATATGACCCCCTCCAAAAAAAATCAACATGCAGCAGTCCATGTCTGGACAAATTGGAGTTAAGTAGCCGCTGAGGAAAAAAAGGCAGGGGGAATTAGCTACTGGGATCTGGTCTCCGTTCAGCCTAAACGCTTGTGATTGGCTTCGCTTAAAAAAACGACATGTCGCGAAACGGCCGAAAATCAACCAGTGGGGTAATGTGCCGTTTGAATGACAGCTGGGGGGACTCCCCGATTCATCAGAAAATTCCTTGATGCACTGAAAAGTGCATAAGCTGACGATTTGTATAGCCTTGTTTTAGTCTTTGAGTTGAAGTACCCTGTGCACTCTTTCGAAGCTGATTGCATCCACTAAAACGTTCTCTGTCCCTAGAACAGAAACCTGAGGTGCTACCCCGTGTGACAAACCAAGTGTCCTAGACAACGTCTCAATTCTTCCCCCCTCAAGGGTGATGAAAGTAGCAATTTATCACGTTTTACACTAGGAAATGAGAGGCATCTCAGGAAGCCTGTCAAAATACAGGGCTTGGGTTACCGAGTCGTTCCAGGATCCCCTTCATGTTAGAGACTTGCCCACGGCATACAGTCATAGTTCCCTCACAGGCCACATCCCAAGGTGTTTCCCATGTGTACTGCTCCCACAGAAGGTGATGTCTAAATATTTTCCCAGGCTGAGGTAATGGCGTCTTTTGGGATAAGGTGAAAGCTCAGTTACAGGGGTTTTTCCTATGTATGTCTTTTAGTTACACAACACCAACACTGGTGACAGACACTGCCACTGAGGGCCTGGGCCGTATTCAACCACAACAGGTTGCAGAATGTCTGGGGTGAAAGTAAAGAACACTGCAGTAGACTGATGTTTGAGCCAGCAGTACAGGGAGATCCTCATATCCTCTCTGGCAAACCAATAATAATAATCGAAAGGAACAATTATTTTTCCCTTTAGGCTGTGAGAGCCTGGCCTGTGAGGCAGCCCGTTAGCAGCTAGCTGTTAGCGTAATGTTTGGCGGCACTAACACTTTCCCAACACTTCTCCACATCTACATCCAAACTTCTAATGAAACAACTCCGCTAGCGACCGTCCAGCTAGCGGCCGGGGAGAAGTCTACTCTGAGAGGAAATTTAACCAAAGACCTAGCACTTTCTGACATCTACATTTATTGCCAGGCTTAAAATACACCTTATATTGACAATTACAAGTTCCTCGAAAAGAAAAAAAAAATGAAGAAAATAAAAGAATGTGGATGAAATGGAGATCATTCAAACCAGACATCTGCGCATTTGTGGCTGAAGTCTGTGTCTGAGAGAAAACTAAGCTTCGTGCAGGATACAGGGAAATAGGACAACGTATTAACCCCCACCACTACTGAATATTAATCAGTAGTTAATAAAAGGAAAATAAAGCGATGGCCATTCCAAATATTATGAAAGTGACACTACCTTTATTTTAATTTTGCAGCTTTTTAAAAATCTAAAATCAACAGCTGAGCATTCAGCAGTCCTGAAAGAGGGAGGAGGGGGGATACAATCAGGAAATCAAAATAACAGGGTTGGTGGAGAGAGGCCTTTTGACATGCCTCGCCGTGGCTTGTTCAGGTTTCAGATGGATCTGTTGTGGATTTGGATTTCTGTGAGAGTCTGAGACCTCGGGTTTCCATGTTCATAAAAAGGTTTGCCGCTGCGAAAAACTCCACGAGGAACATTTAACTGTCCGTCTAAATTCTTGTTTTGTGTCCTCCCTTGAAAACCATTGTCTTTTGAAACGGAGAAACCCTCCAGTCGTTGAATTTGATCCACTTTACTGCTGATTTTTTCCTAAACGAAATTGTAAAATTGCAATTTCGCAAAAATATTGTTAACAAGATGTTGAAAATAAGAGGCTGTACTATACAGATCCCCCTTTTTCATACGTACTGTACATCTGAGGCACACAGTTCTCTGTCCTCAGGTTGATATAGAGTTACCTGTTTTCCTTCGTGTGAGTGTAAAATGTATTCATATGCTCCTGAGAGGGCTCGGATGGGAAGGAGACTGTTTTGCGAGCGATAAAATCAGTTGGCACCTAGCGAGGAGCCGGCATCACTGTTCTCTGGCAGTGCATTAGTGTACATAGGCAAGATGAGAACAAGTCACACATGGGACCAGGAATAATACTGTATGAGGCCTCCGCTTCTACCACTACCAAAATATTCTACCTCTTATTTGAAGGAAAAAGTGGGTACGTAAGAAAAATAAACAGAAAAATTGACTGAAATCACTTCTTTTATATATTTCAAGAAAATTCTAACACAAAATATGAAAATTGTATTTGGTCATTTCTAAGTGCTCCAATGTATCCTCGCTACTGTGTTTTACAAAAATCAGACTTTTTTTTGTCAAGATTAGTCTTTGGTTTGAGTGTTGCACAGAGCAGCTTCTCAATGACTGTGAAAGATAGCCTAGAGGTTCGAACGTTGGGCCGTTAACTGAAAGGTTGCTGGTTCAAATACCTGAGCTGACAAGGTGAAAAATCTGTTGATGTACTCTTGAGCAAGGCACTTAACCATCATTTGCTCCATGAACTACTATGGCTGACCCTGTAAAACAATCCATTTCACTACACCTAACTGATGCATGTGATAATAAAACACATGTGTGTAAGAAATCCTTATGTGGTTCTGTATTATGCTACGGAAAGGTGTCTAAGCTACCTAAAAGCCTCCTTAGCCAGTCCGACGTCAAAAGTTATTAGCCAATGTTTATCGTGTGGATTAACACCGTGTACAGTACAGAATGAGTTTATTTATTAAAAATGGCTAATTCCAGGAACAACCGATAATTACTAATAAAGGGACTTTCGGAGAACCCTTTTTTGAGGTTATTTATTTTGCAATTACGTTTCATTTTTGGGACGGCAACATTTAACTGAGGGTGTGGGCTGATGGTAACAGACAGCTTTGGCGCTGTTCTGGAATAGACTGACATTCATCAGCGTTTATTTGCCCAGTCAGCTGATACCAGGCGGCTCGCAGAAGGAGCCTGTTTTGAAAAGCTCAGGCCTGGATTTTTGTTATTGGAAATTCAAACTTAGTTGCATGACAAGTCTAAAGCACGGCACAACGCTGCGTGCAGGCCCAGGTCGAGGGTTAAAAGGAGTACGCAGGCACCTAGCCCGTGTGTTCCGAACACACACGCACACAGAAATATGTGCATATTATGTATACACACATACAGTAGCAACCTCAGCCCCTCGCCATCAGCCCATCAAACATTGGTCCTCTGTCCGTGGCCCTGTGGCCAACCACTGTGCTGTGCCCCTCTCTCATTCCCACCTACAGTGCCGCTCAACCTGCCAAACCACACAGTGGAATGAGCCTCCGACTCACACAGGCAGCAGATACATCTCCTTCCCTCTCACACGACGCCTAACAATGGAGGGCTTCCCGATGACAAGGGGTATCGGGGCTTTCCGATAACAAGGGCATCATGTCAGAGTGAAAGTGGCTGCTTTCAGACTTGACATTCGAGAAGGGGTTAATGCTAGAGTTGGAAGACTCAGTCGCAGTTTAAGTTCAATTCCTGTCCAGTTGCATTGGATACGGAATTGATCTATATGAAGTAACCTCCGGAATTGACTGGGATTTAGATGGAATTAACCGATTATGACAGTGTGCGGGGAGCTCAATCTACTTCTCTTTAAATCCTACTAAACTTCACTCCTTTTGAGATTGCTCTGTTTTCTTTTTGCATCAAGCTGCAATATTTGAATCCTCTGGTGGAACTCTCTCTTCCTTCCTGACACATCCTTCTTACCCTCTAGCTCATCAGCAATATATTACCATGGAGACAGAGAGCCTCTGAACATTCCTGCGTTCCTCCCAGAGTCTAAAATACTGCTTTAATGATGGCCCCTGAGACTGGGACCCCTGATAACGCCAAGGCCTCTCTTCACACACGTATTCTTCACACATGCAAACATGCACAGCTAACACACCCTAGCATGCACACATGAAAGCACACACACATATGGATACAAACACACACATTCATATAAAGACACATACATGGATAGACACAAGAAGACGCATGCACGGCCACATACATGCACACAAACATATCCTTGCATGCACTGCCATACACACGCACGCACACACTGTCAATAGCATTAACAGTACTCCTTGCAACTCGGCTCCAGGACAGTCGTACTGGGTATAAGTGGCCCCGGTAGCTTGGAACAGTCGAGGCCTTGCGTTGGCATCGTCCATGCCAGGTGTTTACCTGGCACCCACTGATGCAGCTGTTTTACATGCTCACATCCACCCACCCCTTCAACCTTGAGTCAACACCCCCTTAAAGAGTAACAACATACACCAGGTAAGCAGGCCAAGTTCCTTCCATCCACCATGAGGCCAAGTTCCTCTCCCGGTCTCCCCAGAGCTCCTTCTCTAACCCTGGGCGTTATTAAGCCTCGAGGCAGGGGTCAGCGGAGGTAAGGACAGTGTAACTCTATCTTTTTTAATTACAGGCCTCAGCGGTGCGATAAGCAGGTCAGCTCATACCGCTACAGCCAGGGAGCTGTGAGGGAAGCGGCAGGACTCCTGGCATAGTATCAGACCAGCCTGTCGACCTTTCTCTTTCAGATCACTATCTGTTTTGAGATTGAGGCACGTCGACATACCATCATATCAGCGCATCAGAGCCATCCACAGATGTGCCATGCCTCACTTGCTAAAGCATTGTCATCACAGCACAGTGCACAGACGCTAACAACAGATCTAGGGTAACTGAAACTGAGTGGATGACCTCTCTCCGTCCCGCCCTCTCTCTCTCTCTCTCTCTACAGATCCAGTTCTACTGTAATACTCCCACTACTCAGGAACTATGGATGTCAGGAAATCAGGCAGGACAATTTCCTCTTGCGGTAAGTAATGCCAGCATGTTGGAGCGTAGGTGCAGAGGGGAGCAGCAGGTCAGATGGGTAGGATACTGTACTGGGACAATCTGATTCCACTGACCCCATGCTGCTGTCTCCAGTCCTGGGCCTGGGCTTGTCATGCTGAGCAGCGTCAGGGTTATGGATCTAAGAGAGGCTGCGGGCTGGATGTGGATGGCTGAGGGATGCCTGGGGATCCCTGGGATACTGTACTCAGCAGCACACACTACTGTATATACGGCCTCCTCCTGGAACACCACTCTCATCCCCACTTAGCAAAGAGCTCTACAGACAGAACGGCGGGAGTGGTAGAAGTGACTGGACAAGCGGGCAGAAGAGGATGGAGGGAGGAATGGAGAAGGGGATGGCAGATGAGGCGAAAGGGAGGAAGAGTTGAGCAGACTCCCATAGGCTCACCCTAACAGTCAGTTTAATAACGGAGGGCAGAAAAAACACAAACAGGACATATACAGTAGGATATGGCACTGGAGTAACTCTGGAGTACACAGACGGCTTCATTTCACCTGACATTTACATTTTTATTGAATATTAAAACATACAACCTACCTCCTGCAGTGAAGCCTCTCAACATTTACAATACATTCAGTCATCTAGCAGACACCCATCCAGAGAGACCCACAGGAGCAATCAGGCCCAAGCTCCCAACCGCCAGGACACCAGTCATCCAAGACCCCCCCCCCCCCTCCCACACACACACACACACAGTTCCGAGAGCTGCCCCTCAATCATCCGAGACCCCCCTCCCACACACACACAGTTCCGAGAGCTGCCCCTCAACCATCTGAGACCCCCCCTCCCACACACACACACAGTTCCGAGAGCTGCCCTCAACCATCCAAGACCCCCTCCCACACACACACACAGTTCCGAGAGCTGCCCCTCAACCATCCGAGACCCCCTCCCCACACACACACACACAGTTCCGAGAGCTGCCCCTCAACCATCTGAGACCCCCTCCCACACACACACAGTTCCGAGAGCTGCCCCTCAATCATCCGAGACCCCCCCCTCACACACACACACAGTTCCGAGAGCTGCCCCTCAACCATCCGAGCCCCCCTCCCCACACACACACACACAGTTCCGAGAGCTGCCCCTCAACCATCTGAGACCCCCCCCCACACACACACACAGTTCCGAGAGCTGCCCCTCAACCATCCAAGACCCCCCTCCCACACACACACACAGTTCCGAGAGCTGCCCCTCAACCATCCAAGACCCCCTCCCACACACACACACACACACAGTTCCGAGAGCTGCCCCTCAACCATCCAAGACCCCCTCCCACACACACACACAGTTCCGAGAGCTGCCCCTCAACCATCTGAAACCCCCCCACACACACACACGGAGTATCAAATCATTTTTAGGTAACAATTAAGTACCTTACTAAGATTGTTTTTAATAAAAAAACTAGCTGTTATTGGCAGAGAGGTTTGGAACTCTCTTTCTTATTGGTCTATTAACAAATTGTCACCAGGCAAGCCAAAACTCAATCCCACCAAAACAGGCTGAAATTTCAGGCGGTCTTTTCAAACAGCTCTTACATTAAAAGGGCATTGTCTTCTTCACACTATTATTTCAACCTCATAGTGTGGAAATATAAAACACACGGAAAACACTCATTTCTGACTGCACTGGGCCTTTAATAATGTGTTGTCTCAGCATGTCCACTTCTGATTCAAGGCCTCTCAGGCTGTGGTTTGGGGTGCAGAGTGGAAGACACCTACGCACAACACTTCAGGCATTGGTTTGAATAGCTGCCTTTTAGCCTCCGTTCGTCCATCATACAAATACTTGTCTTAACAACATCTCTTAAATCATTTGGACATCATCGCTATAACATGTTTTTCTTGTGGAATACTGTAAATACCAGCTCTTACTTTGACATCATGTCCCTTCCTTTTGGAGAGGGTCCCTGGCGGGGGTTTTGGGAGGGCAGGAGTGGGAAGTACACGGAAGGAGAGACGCTGCACCCGGCCAAAGCAATCCGATATCATCACTCTTTCATTTGGCTGGCAGGCTTTCCCAGGTAGTATCACAGTGACTGTGCAGAAAGAGTAGGGCTTTTCATTACGCTTGGAAACCCTGAGGGTCACAGAGAGGAGGGGAGGGAGATGGAAGCTACGATGCCGTCATTCACCTATAAGGAACTAGTCAAAATTGCAAAACAACGTCCTAAAACCCATTATAGGCCTACGTAGCTATTCTGAGGCAGATTGAGCACTGTCTATGAGTCAACAATGACGATGTGGTTAAACTACTACACCATGCGTGTTTTCAAAGGTAGAGCGGTTCTAATAACAGTTGCTCTGGCAGGTCATTTAGTGCCTACGTCAGTGTGACAGTGCTAACTATATTTAGCCACCTTGCTGTGGTTACGGAGAACAGAAACAGGGAGGAGAGGGTTTGGACGAGGGTCCAACTCAATGGCCCGTAACACAGGTGCTCCGCTTGGAACCAGCCAAGTACAGACGGTGACATCATCCCTGGTTAAACGTTGATAGCTCCTCGAGTCTACTGGATTACTGAGCTTGGTCAGTACGGGTGAGTCACTGAAACACAACAGTCCAAGTGTGGGGCGAACATTCACACACGAGCACGCACGTAGGCGCACACACAAATGCATGCATGTTAGGGTACACACACACACACACACACACACACACACACACACACACACACACACACACACACACTGGGGTCAAAGCAAGAGAAAATGGACGTATGTAAATTGGACTTGTGTAAAACTACATATGCATTGCGGTTTCATCCTTCGACACCAAATAATGACATAATGAACCACATCGGTTAGCGGGAAGCAAACACATGTAAACAGTAAGCCCACCGCATGGCAGCAATTAACATAAATCTCAGCCATAAAAGGCATAGAAAACAGCCGTGAAACGTAATTGAGCAGAACCACGGGTAACTGTAGGTTACAAAGCGCTAGGCTAGGAGGACATGCAGATCGAGAAATCATTTCAGAAAAGCGTCTAGCATCTCTGTCTGCACTGCACAATTCAATAAGCTGTGAAAGATGTGCTGCGTTATGGTTGGAGCCTCTTCCAGTCCGACTAACATTTCACTGTGTCAGAGGGTTTTCGCTCTCTGCCTTGGGTGCTCTCTCTCTCTCTCTCTCTCTCTCTCTCTCTCTATCTCTCTCTCTCACTCTCTCACAATTTGTTTTCTCTCTCTCTCTCTTTTCTCTCTCTCTCACTCCAGCTCTCCATCCTTAAAGAGAAAGTTTTCCATTGGCATAGACCTCCCTCTGAGAAACCATTCTCCTCTCCCCCCTGTTAAAACCAAACAACTGCTCAGCATTAAGGTGTGGATCTGTCATTAGTTAACTCTCCCTGGCAGAGGAGACCATTGTTATTGTACAGAGTGGTATTTGCACAAGTCGTATCTTTGGAGAGAAACAGTATTTCTGCGGCTTTTCCCCTTTCCCGGTCTGAGTGGATCCAGTTTCCCCTGGCCTGCCCCTGGCTCGGTCACCTAATTCACATTTTGTAATCAGGGTTCTGAATTCCCTGGAAACTTGACCCGGCAATGAAGGCCTCACAGTGATTCTCTGGATGATCACACTGGATCTGTGCTGGACAAATTCTGCACCATTCCAAGGAAACAACAGAGATGATGGTGGAGGTTTGGTTTGTGTCTGGCAGGAGGGTGAGAGAGAGGGAGAGAGAGAGCAAGAGAGAGAGGGGGGGGGAGAAGGTGTCGGGCAAGTAGGATGGAAAGAGAAACGGAGGGCATGCAGTAGGAGAAAAGGGGAGAGAAAGAGAGTGAGAGAAAGAGCGATAGAGGGCGAGAGGTATACAGTGCCTTTGGAAAGTATTCAGACCCCTTGACTTTTTTCACATTGTGTTCTGTTACAGCCTTATTCTAAAATATATATTTTTTTAATCCTCAGCAACCTACACACAATAACCCGTAGTGACAAAGTGAATTTTTGCAAATGCATTCAAAATAAAAAACTGAAATACTTTATGTACATAAGTATTCAGATCCTTTGCTATGAGACTCGAAATTGAGCTCAGGTGCATCCTGTTTCCATTGATCATCCGTGATGTTTCTTCAACCTGATTGGAGTCCACCGGTGGTAAATTCAACTGTTTGGACATGATTTGGAAAGGCACACACCTGTCTATATAAGGTCCCGCAGCTGACAGTGCATGTCAGAGGAAAAACCAAGACATGAGGTGGAAGGAATTGTCCGTAGAGCTCCGAGACAGGATTGTGTCGAGGCACAGATCTGGGGAAGGGTACCAAAACATTTCTGAGGCATTGAAGGTCCCCAAGAACACAATGCCTCCATCATGCTTAAATGAAAGGAGTTTGGAACCACCACGACTCTTCCTAGAGCTGGCAGCCCAGTCAAACTGAGCAATCGGGAGAGAAGGGCCTTGGTCAGAGCTCTAGAGTTCCTCTGTGGAGATGGGAGAACCTTCCAGAAGGTCAACCATCTCTGCAGCACTCCACCAATCAGGCTGTCACGGCTGTCTTCCTGGCTGGAATAAGTGGACCAAAGCGCAGGGTGGTGAGCGTGCATTACTTTATTTCTAATTTCGCAACAAAACAATAAACAGTACAACGAAATGACTGTGAAGCTTAACTTAGGCTACGATGCCTCTAACAAAGTCAACTACCCACACTGAAAGGAGGGAAAAGGGGCTACCTAAGTATGAAATCCCAATCAGAGACAACGATAGACAGCTGTCCCTGATTGAGAACCATACCCGGCCAAAACTTAGAAATAAAGAAACATAGAAATCAAAACATGGATTGCCCACCCCACATCACACCCTGACCAAACCAAATAGAGAAACGGCTCTCTAAGGTCAGGGCGTGACACAGGCCTTTACGGTAGAGTGGGCAGACAGAAGCCACTCCTAAGTAAAAGGCACATGACAGCATACTTGGAATATGCCAAAAGGCACCTAAAGAATCTTAGACCATAAGAAACAAGATTCTCTGGTCTGATGAAACCAAGATTGAACTCTTTGGCCTGAATGCCAAGCGTCACTTATGGAGGAAACCTGGCACCATCCCTACGGTGAAGCATAGTGGTGGCAGCCTCATGCTGTGGGGATGTTTTTCAGCGGCAGGGGAGACTAGTCAGGATCGAGGCAAAGATTAACGGAGCAAAGTACAGAGAGATCATTGATGAAAACCTGCTCCAGAGCACTCAGGTCCTCAGACTGGGTTCACCTTTCAACAGGACCCTAAGCACACAGCCAAGACAACGCAGGAGTGGCTCTGAATGTCCTTGAGTTGCCCAGCCAGAGCCAGGACTTGATCCCAATTGAACATCTCTGGAGAGACCTGCAAATAGCAGTGCCGCAATGCTCCCCATCCAACCTCACAGAGGTTGAGATGATCTGCAGAGAAGAATGGGAGATACTCCCCAAATACAGGTGTGCCAAGCTTGTAGCGTCATACCCAAGAAGACTCAATGCTGTAATCGCTACTAAAGGTGATTCAACAAAGTTTTGAGTAAAGGGTCTGAATGTTTATGTAAATGTCATATTTCCTTTCTTATTTTTAATAAATTAGGAAAGAAATCTGAACCTGTTTTCGCTTTGTAATTATGTGGTATTGTGTGTAGATTGTCTTTTCCCCTCATCAATGTAATCATTGAATAAGGCTGTAACATAACAAAATTTGGAAAGAGTCAAGGGGTCTGAATAATTTCCAAATGCTCTGTAAGGGGGGGGGGGGGTTGCGAGGGAAAGAAGCCTTGCCTTTGTCTTGCCTTGACCTTAGAGATCCTTTTTATGTCTCTATTTTGGTTTGGTCAGGGCGTGAGTTGGGGTGGGCATTCTATGTTTTTATTTCTATGTTTTGGCCGGGTATGTTTCTCCATCAGGGACAGCTATCTATTGTTGTCTCTGATTGGGAACCATACTTAGGTACCCTTTTTCCCACCTGTGTTTGTGGGAAGTTAACTTTGTTTGATGGCACATAGCCTTAAGCTTCACGGTTTGTTTTCTATTGTTTATTGTTTTGTCGGGCGTCATTTCGAATAAAAGAGAAAATGTACGCTCACAACGCTGCTCCTTGGTCCAGATCTTGTAACGGCCGTGACAGCCTTAGCTTGGAGGTGTCAGGGACCAGATAAGTCCTGTTTAAACATTGACTGAAACAGACTGGGGAATGTCAACAGACACCCAGTACCCAGGTCTCTGTGATGTGAGCAGGGCTTCTAGGCAGGCAGGCAGGCACACAGTCCTGCCGGAACTATTAATCACTGCCACTAGACAACAAACAGTGACAACAAGTTGAAGTGATCGACTGAATTGGTGGCCAGTTAATCAGAGACCATACTAGGGCTTACTGTATAAGATGGTGAGGAAGGCATGGATCTCTCACACAGTGTGTTGATTATCACTGATACAGTGGGGAGAACAAGTATTTATATCACAGTTGAAGTGTACCTATGATAGAAAATTATAGACCTCTACATGCTTTGTAAGTATGAAAACCTGCAAAATCGGCAGTGTATCAAATACTTGTTCTCCCCACTATATATATATATATATATATATATATATATATATATATATATATATATATATAAACTGGGTGGTTTGAGCCCTGAATGCTGATTGGCTGACAGCTGTGGTATATCAGACTGTATACCATGGGTATGACAAAACATTTATTTTTACTGCTCTAATTAAGTTGGTAACTAGTTTATAACAGCAATAAGGCACCTCAGCGGGTTGTGTTACATGTGCTGTATCCAGGCACTCAGCGTTGCGTTGTGCATAAGAACAGTCCTTAGCTGTGGTATATTGGCCCATATAATACACCTCCTTGTGCCTTGTTGCTTAAATAGATATATGGACCAGGTGAATCAAATTCAAATGTATTTGTCACGTGCGCCGAATACAACAGGTGTAGACACTACAGTGAAATGCTTACTTACAGGCTCTAACCAATAGCGCAAAAAAGGTATTAGGTGAACAATAGGTAAGTAAAGAAATAAAACAACAGTAAAAAGACAGTGAAAAATAACAGTAGCGAGGAATCCGGGTGAAAGCTATGGTCCCTTAGTGATGTCACCTGTTAAATGAACTTTAAATTAGTGTAGAAGAAATGGAGGAGACAGGTTAAAGAAGTATTTTTAAGCCTCGAGAAAATTGAGACATGAATTGTGTCTGTGTGTCATTCAGAGGGTGAATGGGCAAGACAAAAGATTTAAGTGCCTTTGAACAGTGTATGGTAGTAGGTGCCAGGCACACCGGTTTGAGTGTGTCAAAAACTGCAACGCTGCTCGATTTTTCACGCTCAACAGTTTCCTATTTGTATCAAGAATGGTCCACCACCCGAAGGATATCCAGCCAACTTGACACAACTGTGGAAAGCATTGGAGTCAACATGGGCCAGCATTCCTGTGAAATGCTTTCAACATGCAATATTAGAAAGGTGTTCCTAAGCTTTTGTACACTCAGTGAGCCACCCTCAATGTCCAAGCAAGGAATTTAAGCTAATTTCCTGCAATTCTACACATATTGCCATGGGGAAGGGAGAACAATGTTCACTGTTTTATATCTAATCTCATGCCATTCTACACATTTTGCCATGAGGCTGAGAGAAAATGTTATAGTTTTACAGCTCATTTCGTGAGCCTCTGCACACTTTGAACTCAATACACAATCATTGCATCTAGATGTGTCCCAGCCAGGACATCCTTTAGATCAGCTAAACCACAACCTGGCTGGACAGACCGAACGCTAAGACCAGGGGAGTCCTCCCAGAACTCCCCTCTGACAGCCCAGTGAGTTTCTCAGGGAAAGGCCTACACGTTTTAGGGATTGACTCCCACTGTTTGCCCAGAATTTTGACGCTGCGACTCAAAGTCAAGATGAGAAGTTTCCCAAGGCATCTCAGCCATAACTATCTCTGGCCTGTTTAGCCCAGAGTAATTCCTTATGTATGACCGACACACATCGCTCATGGGCTGGAGTAGTTATGGTGTATTACATAGTGGAGTGTAAGGAATTCAGACCCTGCATAATGTGGTTGTTTCACAATGAGGCACTTACTGTACTGTATGGAAGAATGCTAAACCCAAGACACATTTAGTTGAGGACAATCCAGTCTGTTTGGAATGAAAACAATGTATTATTTAATCCTTATACATAAGCCCACAGCTCAGTGACTCTTATCAGTGACTTATCCTAACCTTCAATAGGCAGTCTGTATTCTACATTGTACAACAAACAGAATGAGGCGTATGGATCTCGTCGCATATCTTACAGTCAAGAGAATTCAGTAGTGTTTGAATTCCAATCCATCATTGAACAGTTGCAGACTTGCACTTTGAATGCAACTATGTAGTTGGCAGAGTGTGTGATATGTGGGGGAGTATGTTAAGTGTAAGTACATCAGACCATATGTTTTGTTAGTTTGTTACGTGCCAATTTTGTAGACTTTATTATCTTTGACAGGATGTGGCGTGGGAGTAGGTCTACCGTAGCAGTAGCTCATCTGTACTCACTCTGACGGAGGGGGGCTAACCCACATGGTGCTATGGTTACCAGTGGTGTCATGATTAGTCCAAAGCATTTAGCAAAGGAACTCCAAACGAAAACGTTTTGCAACGAAAACAATACTTTCTATTGGACAAATTCAGGTAGGGTCCTCCCCATTTCATTAGCTTCTGTTTTGTTCTGTTTGTATTCTAGTTAATTCCCCCCTGGGCTTCAGGTGTGTCGAGCTAGTCTGCTATCTTGGTGCTGAGCCGGTGGCTGCAATTACAGGCAAACAGAAAGAGAGGGGAGGGGTTGCGGGGTGAGTCACATACCTCCATCTCAACTGGTTGGGACTGTTAATGATGATTCTGTTCCGTTCATTGGTGGATTGCTGATGCTATGTATTTGCTATTGAGAGGCTTTGAAGACACCGGTCGGCCATATTGACACTCCCCAGTAGGATCAGTCCATAGGAATGAATGGAATTCTACAGTATTTTAATTAAATGTTTCAAGGGCAAAATTACATGTATTTAAGCATGTTCTTGTCATTGAGCGGATAGTAACATTAGTCATCTAAAAAAATTATACTTTAAAAGGAAGATCAATATTTGTATTTTATTATTTGTATGTTTAGCTCAAATAATATAATTTAATTTAAAAATATGCATTAAGGTGTCTGTAATAGAATAAATATGGCAAAAACAAAAGTACACGTTAATACATCAATTTCTAAAGCTTCCAAAATATTTATTGTAAATGGTGGGGGAATGCCAAGATGAAGGCATGGTGTCTTCTACACAGCGCCCACTATCAGTCATCTAGTGTATATAAACAATTGGTTTCGCTGTATCCTCCACAACCTTCTAAGGTAGAACTATTCTTCTGAGACAGCAAAATATATAAAAACACGTTTTATATCAGATGGCTGTCTATCCTGTCTTTCTGTTTATAATCTAATGTTACACTGTAGGTTTTGCAGAATATATTGTTGTTGACTCCAGGTATTTGCCCCTCTATTTCTTCAAGTGATATTCTGATTTAGATTTTTTTTTTCTGGTTGGATTCAGTCTCTCCCCTTTAACTGTGCTAATTGCACAATTTTTATTAACTCTGATGATCAGCGATTGAGTCTGTTGGACAGGATCAGTTTGAGCAAAGTGAGATGTAGAATCACTGTTCTAAAAATAGTATTCTCTGCCAAATAATAGGCTTTGCGCAATTAAGACTCTTTCCTACTCCTAACCTGGTTTAGGAGATCCCCCCCACCACCAAACACTCACGCACAACCAGACATTGAATGATTCATTGGAGACAGCTTGCTCAATTGAAGAGCATTACCTAGAAGTTTCTGCCTGCAGCAAACCCAGTGGATAATGCTGGAAATACTGGTCAAAGATAAATTAAATTAAATAATAAAATGTAAAAAACGCCTGGCCATATTTGTAACAACATACCTCCTTATCTTCCTCACCATCATCATCATTGGAGTTGAAAGGCAATATCTTGTTGTTCCAGGGGAGCCCTGTTAGTGAATGCATTCAGTGATGAATCTATTCATTTTAGGCCTATAAACAAACCAACCAGGACACATTTTAGTGGCCTAATCGTGCATGCTGCTTGCTCAACCGCAGTAAGGGATCGGGAGTTATTGACAAAAGTCTAAAATGCTCCGTTCTGTGTATTTTCAGAGTGAATGAACATCTTAAATAAGCAGGCTACATGTAACCAAACAGTTTCGCTAGAGTGGAGACTCGAATAAGGTGTTTCTGTATTTGGAACCAGAGCTCTAGAGCGTTTCGCGGCAGGTTGACATGATGCAATTTTACAACATCCAGAGTCTTGCTTTCACTAATGAAGCAACCCGCTATATGCACAGAGAGAGAGAGAGAGAGAGAGAGAGAGAGAGAGAGAGAGAGAGAGAGAGATTATAAACAGCGTAGTGGTAGAAATTACCCATAGAGACATCTGTGAAGTCTCTATGGGTAATTATATGGGTAATATTATATATGAAACTTCAGGTAGCTCAGAAAAACACGTTGCACACATTACAACGAAAATGACATTTCCACGACTTTAGAAAAAGCCAAATAAACAACCAAACGACATGGGTTCGTTTGCAAGGCACTACGAACGACTAAGCCGTCCCTGATGTGGACAGACTTGATTATAAAGGTGAGAGACATACATATTCAAACGTATGTGTTTTAAAGGAGGACGTAAACACGGTGAGGAAATACTCCTTCTAAATGATGTGACCATGTGGACTGTGTTTCTCTCCGGCGCTGTCAGTACAACAACAAAAAGGCATCCTCCTCAACAGTTGCAGTGCAACTGTTTCAACCGTGTCTTGAGTACACGTTGTAAATGTAAGTTCCTGGGCTGCTGTCTCCCCCTATGGGCATGTACATTTTTAGCCAGTAAAACAATAATTGACTTGGTATGAATCGAATAAACATTATTATATGTCTTAGTAACTTATCTGTTGTGGCCTTTGTTTTGCCGCACGTAAAAATAGCCTATGGGCGGGGTCACTACAGAATATCATAGATTGTATGAAATACTTGCGATATGGGATTTCTCGTGCACACAATTTCAGTTATAATGGACAGGTTACTGCTAGACCTATTTGCATGACTTCATCCCCAATGGGGTTTTTTCGTCAACTATTTGCTTTTTATTTTCCGTTTTCACTGGTTTAACTTTGAAGGTGCGAGTAAAAAAAACGTGAATCGCCTGGTCTGTGATTTAAGCACATAAACACATCTTTAAAAACCTAAATCTATTTCAGTGCGTGAATTATTATGCCTATATCAATATTGTACACGACATGTAGAAATGTATATGCATAGCCTGTGTGTGTGTGTGTGTGTGTGTGTGTGTGTGTGTGTGGTGGAGGGAGGGATCAAATTCCTTCAGTTCGTCATTCTCAGTCGGTCGACCAATCATATTCGTGTATTCTCGGGCATTCTGTAGCCGCACAGTAACTCACTTATAAAGTCCGCTTGCAAAGGATTTCAGTTCAAAGCACGTACACGTTTTGGGGATACTATTTGACTGGATCATTTTCTCTTTTTACCTAAAAGTTACAGCAAACTATCAGCTGTTGCTCGAGTGTGGAGACGCCTGCAAACAAGACAAGGTTATTATACAATTTTTCAGAAAGACATATGCATAAAAACATTATTTCTCCCAACGGCGTTGTGCAGTTGACAGCCTCTTTGCAGGAGCAAAGAGCGTCTACTGTTACTTTTTCTCCACTTTTGGACATTTGAAAGACTTTGGCCGTACTTTCATATTTCGTGCGTAATTGTTAGACAACATTTTTCGTATGAATCTACTCGACCCCTTCTTGAAAATGACAGACGAACAAGACAAATGTCTCTCAGACGCACCGAGTCCGAGCATGTCAGAGGACTCTGTGGGATCTCCGTGCCCGTCCGGGTCTGGCTCCGACACCGAGAACACCAGACCGTCAGAGAACGGACTGCTGATGGGTCCGGACGGTCCCCTCGTCGAGTTCAAGAAGGACGACGATGACAAATTCCCCGTATGCATCCGCGACGCGGTGTCCCAGGTCCTGAAAGGCTACGACTGGACCCTGGTGCCAATGCCAGTCCGAATGAACGGATCTAGTAAGAACAAGCCCCACGTCAAGAGACCGATGAACGCGTTTATGGTTTGGGCGCAAGCCGCCCGGAGAAAGCTGGCTGATCAGTACCCGCATCTCCATAACGCTGAGCTGAGCAAAACTCTGGGGAAACTGTGGAGGTGAGTCTCAGTACTCTCTATCATTACTCCCACATTTGTATTTCGAGTGGCAACGCGTCTGTGGTTTTATTACTGAAACAAGTTTCTACTCCATTCTACTTTTACGCATGCCTTTTACGCACACATGTTAACTCGACACTGTGATCTTACGTAATTGAACCTTTGAAATAAAAAAGGTATGTTATCCTGCTTTAAAATAGGAAACTATTTTGCTGTCAATTTAATATTTTATTTACTCATGTATCCATTTGCCTTTTACGCACAGGCTACTCAATGAGGGTGAGAAGCGTCCGTTCGTGGAGGAGGCAGAGCGATTGAGGGTACAGCACAAGAAAGACCACCCCGACTACAAGTACCAGCCCCGGCGGAGGAAGTCCATGAAGAACGGACAAAGCGAGTCTGATGACGGCAGCGAGCAGACGCACATATCGCCAGGCGCGATCTTCAAGGTGCTCCAGCAAGCTGACTCTCCAGCCTCTAGCATGGGAGAGATGCACTCCCCCGGAGAACACTCCGGTAAGAAGAGAGATAATGCTTTGTGCCTATTGCAATGGTCTCATTCAGCATGTGTTCATCAATGTATACACAGTATTTGACACATTTACTGCTGCTCGACTTTTTATAACAATACATGTGTGTGAAGGTATATTATGTGAACAGTTTAAGAGTAATACTATCAGATATGTTCTCTGTGAGTTTAACTTGGTATCTAGATTAATTTGACCTCTTGCAAGGCTCTTATGTTTTCCTATTCAATTACATCCACGGGTCTGCTCTTGCTCTGAGATTTGCATTGCAGAAAGCCTATATGTATTCTATATGTAACCCATTCTCTCCCTCGCTCTCTTAGGCCAGTCCCAAGGGCCCCCCACCCCTCCTACCACCCCCCCTACCAAGACGGACATCCAGGTGGGCAAGGTGGACCTGAAGCGGGAGGGTCGCCCCTTACATGAAGGCACGGGTCGCCAGCTCAACATCGACTTCCGGGACGTGGACATCGGCGAGCTGAGTAGCGACGTCATCTCTCACATCGAGACCTTCGATGTCAACGAGTTTGATCAGTACCTGCCTCCCAACGGTCACCCAGGTGCTCCTGGCACTGCCACTGGCCAAGTCTCCTACACCGGTACCTACGGCATCAGCAGCTCTGTGGTCAGCCAGGCAGCAGGGGGTGCCACAGGGCACAGCTGGATGACCAAGAGCCAGCAGCAGCAGCAGCAGCAGCAGCACTCCTTGACCACACTGGGTAGTGGAGGGGAGCAGGGCCAGAACCAGAGGACCCCCACACACATCAAGACAGAGCAGCTGAGCCCCAGCCACTACAACGATCAGCAGAGCTCCTCCCCTCCGCAGCACGTCAACTACGGCTCCTTCAACCTGCAGCACTTCAGCTCGTCCTCCTACCCCTCCATCACCCGGGGCCAGTATGACTTTTCTGACCACCAGGGCGGCACCAACTCCTACTATAGCCACACAGCCGGGGGCCAGGGCTCAGGGCTCTACTCCTTCAGCAGCTACATGAGCCCCAGCCAGAGGCCCATGTACACCCCCATCGCAGACACAACTGGGGTGCCCTCCGTACCCCAGACCCACAGTCCCCAGCATCACTGGGACCAGCAGCCAGTGTACACACAGCTCTCCCGGCCCTGAGGACACAATCATCTACACGAACACACACTTACATAGACTGATAGGCATGTCCATCTTGCAGAGGGAGACTTTGTCACAACATTCCAACATTAGTTCCCAGGAAACAGACACTTGAATTTCCAACAGAAGAAGAACACGACAGAGTAGGTGAAGGAGAGCTGGACCTGTAGGAACTGAAACTAGATCAGAATAGCTCACAAAAGGCCTTTTTAATTTTTATTTGATGAAATATATTTTTTAGCAAGAACAGAAAAAAGCATTGAGAAATCCTCTGTGAGGACTTATTAAATTGTTGATATTTTTAATAGGTACTGTGTATGTTTTCTTACCTTTTTTACTCTGGCAGTTTGTTTTTTGGGGGGATATTTTTGTAGAAAAAAGCTTTATTTGTATCCAGTTCTGCAGGAAACCACTCTCAGTAGTGCAGTTCTCTATTCCATGGCTTCAATTCTCTGGTGAAATTTTGTACAGGCAGTAAAACTCTATCCTTTTTTGGTTGTGTTTGTTTCCTGCAGTGCATTCTGCTTACAGTATATGTTCTGTGCTATCGAACAAAATAAATTACATTTGTATTTGTGCAGTTTAGGGTTTCTCCATCAATGATTTCTCATGATTATAACACGTTCTTAGATGTAAGAGACACATGCTGTGAATGGCAACGAAAGAAGTTTTGACGTTATCGTTTTGTGCAGGAATATTCCAGCCTTTTGCACCATTCGTGCCTAGTATATCAGAGGTTGGGTGGAAGGGTGTTTGTGGGTGTGCTACAGCACATATTATAGAAGAGAGAAGCCACAGCTGAGATTACACTTACCGTCTGACAGCGTGTGTTTGACAGCCACAGGAAGTGCCCTTTGACCTCTCGGGTGTCCCCTGCAGTCCATCACCACACCAGTGTCATTTTACAGCCCTCCTGCCTGCTCCGACCCCCTCTGTCTTAACCCTTTAATTTATTTTTTTTAATTATTATTTAGCATTTTCTTCTTTAATTGATACTTTTTACAACAAATTAATTTGTCTTAAAAATAAATTATCTTCTGGATATTAAATGTCATATAAATCTGTCTTTTTAGCCGAGTGGGTACTTTAAAAATGGTACAAACAGTAATCATATTTTATTTATCGTATGTAAAATGTTTTATTTGTCATCTTTTTGCTATCTAGTTGTGTACGGATTATTTTTAATTGTGAATTTCTTGAGTTTGGATTCTAAACTATGGCTGAAAGAACTGGAAATACGATTTTTTTTCTCATATGGACAAAGTTTTTACAGTTATTGTTATGCTGTGGCTGATATGCTTTATTAGAGGTACGTACCAGCATTCCTGTCTTCTCTGAGGAACAGTTCTTTTCTACTTCCTGCCACATACTATCTCAGTAATGATGTTTCTTTCTAATGCGTCTGAAGGACTTCTCGTTTTCTTCAGCTAGCTTAACATGTTACTGTACTTTCTTAAAAATAAGCTTACCTTTTGTATTGTATTTGCAATAAAAGAGAAAATACTTTCGAAACAAAATGGTTGCTGATATTTTATTGCACATAACATGACCTACTTATTAAATAGGGTTGGGGGACAAACACTCTCTAGTTAAATGGATAAGCATTATGTTACATAACATGGCATCTATATTTTGGAATTCATAACATTTATACCAACCATAACGTTTAACATTTATCCCCCCACATTCTGAAATTGCTGCACTTCCCCCCAGTTTTATCATTGGAAAGTGATATAAAATGAGGCAACCGTGTGTTTTAGGACCATGAGGATGCCTCCGAGCGGTCGGGCAGGCTGTTAGGAGTGCTTATTCGACTGGATAAAAATAAAAAAATGTATATATTATGTCCCCCCCACTTCTAAAAAAAAAAAAAAAAAAGTTGTGCCCCTGATACCAACCCAATATCAACATCATCGTTTTATTGAGACAGAGAGGTAGACAGAAAGAGTTAAAGATGAAGACACTGAAAGAAAGGCTCTTTTTCTCATTTATTTTCTCATGCTTTCTCTTCTGTCAGCTGTCGCAGCAGGGGGTCCCTCCCTCCCTCCAGTCTGCATGTTGTTAGACTCTGGATCTTTGCTGGGGGAGGCTACTCGGCAGAAAAACAGTAAAACCGTGAAAAAAACTAGAATTAATTTCAAATTTAAAGCAGGGGACTTTGCGTCCCTGCCAAAGCTCTCTTTGCTGCCATCCTTTAAAGGTCAAATGAAGGAAATGTTGACTAGCATCACCACACCAGTGAACTAAGTGCCATTTTCTTATTTTTTAATACTATAAATCACACCTTTTGGAAGCTATTGTCATTGTTGAAACCACAATGTAATAGTATATACACATGGCATAGGATGGCCATAAAACGATTTGATCCATGTTATTGTATGTTTTTAATATCAGCATCATTATCAGCCTCATTGTTTGACCCAATTTAGTTTTATATGGCCTCCATCCTTGTTTTTGATCCATCTAATCCTTTGCATCTTTTTGAGAGATGTTGATTCTGGCAACTGTGTTTTTTTGTTTGTTTTTACTTTGCAAACATCATGCAAAGCCAAATCCCCCGTGGCTTAGGGTAGAGAAATGAGAGTGACATCGACATTGCGTTCGGCCTTTTAGTGTAAGAGAAAAATGGCACTTGCTAAAGTGAAACTACCACTGTATCTGAAGTATCCACTTGCCCTTGTATGTAATGTAATTACCATACTATTGTGCTGTCAATGACATGTACATAGTTATTATTATTATCATATTACATGATCTTGCTGTACACTTATGATCTTGCTGTACACAAACTCATTGGCTGATCAAGGTGGGAGGAGATTATCTAGCACCTATATCCAGCAATCCGATTGGAAGACAGTTTGGCACCAGACAGGTAGGAAAGAGGGGAGACAGAGAAGAGAGGGAACATTGAGCAACAGAAAGGGTGTGAGAGGGAGAGAGATGACTTCAGTTGAAAGCAGCAGCAGGACACATCTGAAAAAGACATCAGTATCCCTGCTCTTCTAACGGGGAAATTGTAGGACTTGGGAGTGGACATATGACAGGTACTAAACGATATCTTAACCGCCATTGATAAAAAAACATTACTGTGCAGCCGTATTCATTGATCTGGCCAAGGCTTTCGACTCTGTCAATCAAAACATCCTCATCGGCAGACTCGACAGCCTTGGTTTCTCAAATGATTGCCTCGCCTGGTTCACCAACTACTTCTCTGATAGAGTTCAGTGTGCCAAATCGGAGGGTCTGTTGTCCGGAACTCTGGCAGTCTCTATGGGGGTGCCACAGGGTTCAATTCTTGGACCAACTCTATTCTCTGTATACATCAATGATGTCGCTCTTGCTGCTTGTGAGTCTCTGATCCACCTCTACGCAGACGACACCATTCTGGATACTTCTGGCCCTTCTTTGGACACAACCCTCCAGGCAAGCTTCAATGCCATACAACTCTCCTTCCGTGGCCTCCAGTTGCTCTTAAATACAAGTAAAACTAAATGCATGCTCTTCAACCGATCGCTGCCTGCACCTGCCCGCCTGTCCAACATCACTACTCTGGACTGCTCTGACTTAGAATACGTGGACAACTACAAATACCTGGGTGTCTGGTTAGACTGTAAACTCTCCTTCCAGACCCACATCAAACATCTCCAATCCAAAGTTAAATCTAGAATTGGCTTCCTATTTCGCAACAAAGCATCCTTCACTCATGCTGCCAAACATACCCTTGTAAAACTGACCATGCTACCAATCCTCAACTTCGGCGATGTCATTTACAAAATAGCCTCCAACACCCTACTCAACAAATTGGATGCAGTCTATCACAGTGCCATCCGTTTTGTCACCAAAGCCCCATATACTACCCACCATTGCGACCTGTATGCTCTCGTTGGCTGGCCCTCGCTTCATACTCGTCGCCAAACCCACTGGCTCCATGTCATCTACAAGACTCTGCTAGGTAAAGTCCCCCCTTATCTCAGCTCGCTGGTCACCATAGCATCACACACCTGTAGCACACGCTCCAGCAGGTATATCTCTCTGGTCATCCCCAAAACCAATTATTTATTTGGCCGCCTCTCCTTCCAGTTCTCTGCTGCCAATGACTGGAACGAACTACAAAAATCTCTGAAACTGGAAACACTTATCTCCCTCACTAGCTTTAAGCTCCAGCTGTCAGAGCAGCTCACAGATTACTGCACATGTACATAGCCCACCTATAATTTAGCCCAAACAACTACCTCTTTCCCTACTGTATTTATTTTATTTATTTATTTATTTTGCTCCTTTGCACCCCATTCTTTTTATTTCTACTTTGCACATTCTTCCACTGCAAATCTAACATTCCAGTGTTTTACTTGCTATATTGTATTTACTTTGCCACCATGGCCTTTTTTTGCCTTTACCTCCCTTATCTCACCTCATTTGCTCACATCGTACATAGACTTGTTTCTACTGTATTATTGACTGTATGTTTGTTTTACTCCATGTGTAACTCTGTGTCGTTGTATGTGTCGAACTGCTTTGCTTTATCTTGGCCAGGTTGCAATTGTAAATGAGAACTTGTTCTCAACTTGCCTACCTGGTTAAATAAAGGTGAAATAAAAAATAATAATACATTTTTTTTTACACGTGTGTTTTCCCCGCCAGTGCGGTCCCAGGCCAAGTCACATGCTAGGGTGTATGGGCTCAGTCCCAACAGCGCACTGAAATAAGATGAATGGGCTTGCCCTGTGACAAGACATGTTGCTTAGCATAATCCTCAACCCATCAACCAATCTTTATCGGGCTGCCTTGTCGGCGTAGACCTATGCCTTATTTCTGACCAATCGTAGTGCGAGTAGAGCATGACCATATGCAGCTGTCCAATCCAATCCTCCAACGAGAAGAGACTCAGTAGCGTAGATCTGTTAACTATAGAAATCATCACTCCAGCTATGGAGTTCCCATGTTGCTTTGTGTGTTAAGTATGACAGTGTAAAAACATTTTTATTATGGAAATAGTTACATTTATTTGATTGGCACCACCGCTTGAAAGGGGAACTCAGGGCAACTCAAGAGACTGAGATCACGGGTGACTAACCAGAAACCTAACCGTTTGAGTGGAACTAATCATATAGTCAGCTGCTCTGAGGGACAGGTCTAACTACAGCCCCACTACTGATAACCATACGATACCCTATAGCCATGATACTGGTGACAGTGAAGGACCAAATCAAATCAAATGTATTTATAAAGCCCTTCTTACATCAGCAGATGTCACAGAAACCCAGCCTGAAACTGCAAGCAATGCAGATGTAGAAGCATGTTGGCAATGAAAAAAGTCCCTAGAAAGGCAGGAACCTAGGAAGAAACCTAGAGAGGGGTGGATACTGCCCCCTAGTCACAAAAGGCTAGGAAGAAACCTAGAGAGGGGTGGCCAGTCCTCTTCTGGCTGTGCTAGGTGGAGATGATAAGAGTGCATGGACATTATTAAAGCCAGATCCTTATTCAAGATGTTCAAGAGTTCATAGATGACCAGCAGGGTCAAATAATAATCACAGTGGTTGTAGAGGGTGCAACAGGTCAGCACCTCAGGAGTAAATGTCAGTTGGCTTTTCATAGCCGCGCAATCAGAGGTCGAGACAGCTGGTGTGGTAGAGAGAGAGAGAGAGAGAGAGAGAGAGAGAGAGAGAGAGAGAGAGAGAGGGGAGGGAGAAGAAGGGATAAAGAGAGAGAGAGTGTCGAAAACAGCAGGTCCAGGACAAGGTAGCATGTCCGGTGAACAGGTCAGGGTTCCATAGCCGCAGGCAGAACAGTTGTAACTGTAGCAGCAGCACAACAAGGTAGAACGTCTGGTGAGCAGGTCAGAATTCTATAGCCACAGGCAAAACAACAGAAACTGGATCAGCAACAAGACCAGGTAGATTGGGGACAACCAGGAGTCATCAGGCCAGGTAGTCCCGAGGCATGGTCTTAGGGCTCAGGTGGGAGAGGGGGGGGATTAGAGGGGGGATTAGAGGGGGGGGTTAGAGTGAGCATACTTAAATTCACACAGGACACCAGATAAGACAGGAGAATTTCACCAGATAGGACAGACTGACCCTAGCCCTCCAGACCATAGACTATTTCAGCATAGATACTGGAGGCTGAGACGGGGGGGTTGGTGGATACTGTGGCCCTGTAGGTACAGGGCCAAACAGGCAGGATATAACCCCACCCACTTTGCCAAAGCACAGCCCCCACACCACTAGAGGGATATCAATAGACCATCAACATACAGTACTACGAGACAAGGCTGAGACAAGGCCCACGAAGATCTCCTCCCCCGCACAATCCAGAAGGGGGGTGCAAAACGGACAGAAAGATCACTTCAGTGACTCAACCCACTCAAGTCGAATATAGCAAAAAGCCACATCAGTTCCTGTTCACTTCAGGATCTCTGGTTGAGTAGAAAGGAAGTTGGCTGGGTCTGAAAAGCTCCCAAGGCACCTATTGGTGGTGGAGGGAGTGAGTTACCCCCTAACAAAGAAAATGCCATCTTAAATTATATCCATTATGATTGTGTCAATAGGCTTGTGCAGCATTCAACTCGCACAGACACACAAACCTTCTCTCCATCTTTATATGTACTGTGTCCTATAATTACCCCAACATTCATCTAGCACAGACACACAAACCTTCTCTCCATCTTTATATGTACTGTGTCCTATAATTACCCCAGCGTTCATCTAGCACAGACACACAAACCTTCTCTCCATCTTTATATGTACTGTGTCCTATAATTACCCCAGAGTTCATCTAGCACAGACACACAAACCTTCTCTCCATCTTTATATGTACTGTGTCCTATAATTACCCCAGAGTTCATCTAGCACAGACACACAAACCTTCTCTCCATCTTTATATGTACTGTGTCCTATAATTACCCCAGAGTTCATCTAGCACAGACACACAAACCTTCTCTCCATCTTTATATGTACTGTGTCCTATAATTACCCCAGAGTTCATCTAGCACAGACACACAAACCTTCTCTCCATCTTTATATGTACTGTGTCCTATAATTACCCCAGAGTTCATCTAGCACAGACACACAAACCTTCTCTCCATCTTTATATGTACTGTGTCCTATAATTACCCCAGAGTTCATCTAGCACAGACACACAAACCTTCTCTCCATCTTTATATGTACTGTGTCCTATAATTACCCCAGAGTTCATCTAGCACAGACACACAAACCTTCTCTCCATCTTTATATGTACTGTGTCCTATAATTACCCCAGCGTTCATCTAGCACAGACACACAAACCTTCTCTCCATCTTTATATGTACTGTGTCCTATAATTACCCCATTTCTGAGTTATGCGCTAGCTAACTGTGTGGGTGCAGAGCACATGACGGACTGGGTGAGGACCAGACCCCAAACTTGGCTCATGCACACACACACTCTTACACACACACACACACACACACACACACTTCCCAGAGGCCTGCAACAGCGGCGGAAGCAGGGACACTGGGTTTGGAGTGGCTCAATCCGTGGGCAGTTTTCCCAGGAGAAGTCCATTAATATTCCGAACAGACGTCTCTATGGTAATCTGCCCCCTCCGAGCCCAATGGGTGGTCCTTTTAAATGCAAAATTCCTCACAATAAGAGCGAGATCCTGCCAACTTCCAACCCTTGGAAACTGAACGGCTATAGAATGCACAAATAAATAGATGAATAAGTGATTGGTTTTATGTGGGGAAAATACCAACAGAAATTGTGGAAATATTAATAAGTTGTTAACCCTTAGCCAACAGTCTTCGCACCCCCGTGGAAATCTAATTAACATAATACAATATCCCCATCAAAATCCGTCTGTTTAAGCTAGAGATATCAGTTGTTTTGCATGGGCTGCGTCTCAATCCCCCATATCCGCCGATAGTGCCCCCCTGCAACTGCAGTGAAATGTGGCAATGCTAGAGCGATGTTTGTCAGACCATGAGACACCCCAAAAATCGGCCTTCTCACAAAAACCTCTGTAGCGTCTGAACGGTCTGGCATGCACGAACACGATGGCGTTCTCCGTTTTGCTCTAGGACACCCACAAGTCTCACAAGAGTCATTCTGAAGGTCCCCGGTACCATTTAAAAAATGAATGGAAGTACAGTCTATTTAATTTATTGCCCAAAATATGGTGATAAATACATGTAAATAATATATATATATATATATATATATATATATATATATATATATATATATATATTTTCCTGATCTTTCTTATATCTCTCAGATATAGGACAGACACTTCAGAACAAATTTCCTTCAGATTTTTGGGGGGACTGTTACAGGGTTTCTTCTTCCTCCACTGAGGAGGAGTAGTAAGGAAGGATCGGAGGACCAAAATGCAGCGTGGTATGTATCCATAATGTAATTTAATGGAAAATGAATACAAAATACAAAAGAACAAGAGAATCAAAATGAAAACCGAAACAGTCCCAAATGCTGCAAACACTGAAACGGAAAAATAATCACCCACAAATCAAGGGTGAAAACAGGCTGCCTAAGTATGGTTCTCAATCAGGGACAACGATTGACAGCTGCCTCTTTTTGAGAACCATACCAGACCAAACACAGAAATACCAACTCATAGAAAAACAAACAAAGACAACCCACCCAACTCACGCCCTGACCATACTTAAACAAAGACAACCCACCCAACTCACGCCCTGACCATACTTAAACAAAGACAACCCACCCAACTCACGCCCTGACCATACTTAAACAAAGACAACCCACCCAACTCACGCCCTGACCTGACCATACTAAAACAAAGACAACCCACCCAACTCACGCCCTGACCATACTTAAACAAAGACAACCCACCCAACTCACGCCCTGACCATACTTAAACAAAGACAACCCACCCAACTCACGCCCTGACCATACTTAAACAAAGACAACCCACCCAACTCACGCCCTGACCATACTAAAACAAAGACAACCCACCCAACTCACGCCCTGACCATACTTAAACAAAGACAACCCACCCAACTCACGCCCTGACCATACTTAAACAAAGACAACCCACCCAACTCACGCCCTGACCATACTTAAACAAAGACATAACAAAAGAACTAAGGTCAGAACATGACAGGGACTATCTGTTGTTCCAAGCGATATTTTATTTAATGTGTTTCTATTGGCTAATAGCGGTAATGCCAAATTCAATGTTTCATCCAGTAATTTTCAATACATTTTTTATACCTTGAGGGGTCCCCAATTCAAAATCAAATAGTTAAATGAGCCTTGGTATGACCATCTTAAAACAATTCCATATAGCTACAGTACTGTAATTAGCCTTTAACTGCTTATGTATGAGAAAACGTTGACTAAATAAGAAAATGTCCTAATGAAATAAACATATAATCGGTGTTCCATGGCCTAATAATAATAATAACTAAACAAATAAAAATTGTTAACCATTTTTAAAACTTTTATTTTTATTTTTAAACAATACAAAGTCTGAAGTGAACTCATTAAAACAATGGGAAGTAGCATTTAAGAATTCAGTAACAACCCTAAGGGCAAACTTATTTGCTTATGTTGTTGTGCAAAGCCCACTGTATGAAAATCACATTGACTTTATGACGCTCTTGGGCTGTATTACTTACTGTATTCAGTCCAGTTCTCTTCACATTATCCAACTGCTTTCTGCTGTTGGCAACTTCCCCGTTCCCCCACCCCCTCTTGGAAACATTTAACCCCTCTGTCCCAGGGATGTTATCCCCACTGCCCCCTCATTGCAGCAGGCCACTGTCATTGTCCCTAGGGACCAGCACAATGGGGGCGACTTGACCCCCCCCCCATTTCCCCTCCTTTCAAAATGGCCTGGCCTCCAGAAGGCACTGCCTGGACACAGAGGAAACTTACAGGCTTTTTTACTGCACTTTGCACAGAGGCCTATGGAGAGGGCCGCTGGTCTCCCACGGCAACAGACACCCACACGAGCCAGAAGCAGTAGCCTATTAGACCAAAGTCTGGATATTGTGAGGACCATCAGGTGCTAGGCCTGTTTTTGTCTGGGCTCTTACACATGTGGTAGGATTTATAGGGTCTTGGTCCTTTTTGCTCTGTTTCTTACAATGTGGCTTTGAAAATCCTTGCTTGTTGGGGGTTGCATTAGGGTGGTTTGTTTGAGTCCTGGAGCTGTGATGGTTCAACAGAGCCCACGGCATTTTCTTTTGAGGAGCTTTGCCAGCATCATGATGGTACCTAGCTACCATAACTGAAAGTTAGCTAACTACTGTACCAGGATGTTAGCTAACTTGTGTACCAGGATGTTAGCTAACTACTGTACTAGGGCGTTATGTAGCTAGTGTACCAGGAAGTTAGCTAGTTAGTATACCAGGAAGTTAGCCAGCTAGTATACCAGGAAGTAAGCTAGTTACTGTAACAGAAAGTTAGCTAGCTAGTATGCCAGGAATTAGCTAGTTAGTATACCAGGAAGTTAGCTAGCTTGTATACCAGGAAGTTAGCTAGCTTGTATACCAGGACGTTAGCTAGCTACTGTACCTGGAAGTTCCAAACCCTTCTCCCCCTGTTTCTCTGTATCAATTCTGATAAAACTTGAGAGCGGACTGAACTTTTTAGAATTGACATTCAACTTCTGTTTTGGGTCATAGCTCCCTATCCAGAAAGATAGGTCAGAGATTAGTCAGAAGATAGCTTTATGGGGAAATGTTGCAGCGAGGGAGTAGGGTGAGAGGAGGAATTAGGGGGGCTCTTGGGGACTCTGAATGTTTGGGCGAGGGTCTAACACCATGACAAGTGCTGGGGTTTTCTGTGCTTTAGGAGTTAAGACAAATGGTCAATGGTAAATATCCCTGAGTTATTTCACAGTCGCCCAGCATTTCCCAAAAGACAGGCAGACCAGGGACCTGGCAGTGCTCTCCCAGGACTGGAGTTTATGGAGAGGAAAGACACACACACACACACACACACACACACACACACACACACACACACACACACACACACACACACACACACACACACACACACACACACACACTCTCCCCCTTGCTGTAGCCATATATCTCTTTCACTCTTGCCAAATCTGACCATTTATTGCTTTCATTCCTAGTCTGATTCCTTAACTTACTGTTCATACTTTTGCATGGTGTGGGCTGTTCCTCTTTAACCCACCAACCTACAACTTACTCCAACACCCTTCCCCCTTCATACACCCTCAAACACCCACTGACAGACAGTCACACACAAACTCAGCCACCACATGAAACCATGGGTTGTTGTCCTTATAGATCAGTTGGGGTTTGGACTCTTGACATTTCCTATACATCACTATGGCTGAACCCAGTCTGTGTGGCTCTGGGTAGCCACATTTAGCCTCTGGTTCTGTACCGGATCTGTGGGTTCTGCTCACCACCTGGTATACTGCACTGCACCAGCGGCCCCATCAGAGGAGTGTGTGTGTGTGTGTGTGTGTGTGTGTGTGTGTGTGTGTGTGTGTGTGTGTGTGTGTGTGTGTGTGTGTGTGTGTGTGTGTGTGTGTGTGTGTGTGTGTGTGTGTGTGTTAGAGAGTCTGTGTGTGTGTGGGAGGAGGGATATGTAAACTTTGTTATAGTATCTATGTGCCACTGACACGGCCTGCAACGAAAACATGCGGTCTCTCCTTCACTGCAGCCGAGGTGAGTAAGACATTTAAACGTGTTAACCCTCGCAAGGCTGCAGGCCCAGACGGCATCCCCAGCCGCGCCCTCAGAGCATGCGCAGACCAGCTGGCCGGTGTGTTTACGGACATATTCAATCAATCCCTATACCAGTCTGCTGTTCCCACATGCTTCAAGAGGGCCACCATTGTTCCTGTTCCCAAGAAAGCTAAGGTAACTGAGCTAAACGACTACCGCCCCGTAGCACTCACTTCCGTCATCATGAAGTGCTTTGAGAGACTAGTCAAGGACCATATCACCTCCACCCTACCTGACACCCTAGACCCACTCCAATTTGCTTACCGCCCAAATAGGTCCACAGACGATGCAATCTCAACCACACTGCACACTGCCCTAACCCACCTGGACAAGAGGAATACCTATGTGAGAATGCTGTTCATCGACTACAGCTCGGCATTCAACACCATAGTACCCTCCAAGCTCGTCATCAAGCTCGAGACCCTGGGTCTCGCCCCGCCCTGTGCAACTGGGTACTGGACTTCCTGACGGGCCGCCCCCAGGTGGTGAGGGTAGGCAACAACATCTCCTCCCCGCTGATCCTCAACACGGGGGCCCCACAAGGGTGCGTTCTGAGCCCTCTCCTGTACTCCCTGTTCACCCACGACTGCGTGGCCATGCACGCCTCCAACTCAATCATCAAGTTTGCGGACGACACAACAGTGGTAGGCTTGATTACCAACAACGACGAGACGGCCTACAGGGAGGAGGTGAGGGCCCTCGGAGTGTGGTGTCAGGAAAATAACCTCACACTCAACGTCAACAAAACTAAGGAGATGATTGTGGACTTCAGGAAACAGCAGAGGGAACACCCCTATCCACATCGATGGATCAGTAGTGGAGAGGGTAGCAAGTTTTAAGTTCCTCGGCATACACATCACAGACAAACTGAATTGGTCCACTCACTCTGACAGCGTCGTGAAGAAGGCGCAGCAGCGCCTCTTCAACCTCAGGAGGCTGAAGAAATTCGGCTTGTCACCAAAAGCACTCACAAACTTCTACAGATGCACAATCGAGAGCATCCTGGCGGGCTGTATCACCGCCTGGTACGGCAACTGCTCCGCCCTCAACCGTAAGGCTCTCCAGAGGGTAGTGAGGTCTGCACAACGCATCACCGGGGCAAACTACCTGCCCTCCAGGACACCTACACCACCCGATGTTACAGGAAGGCCATAAAGATCATCAAGGACATCAACCACCCGAACCACTGCCTGTTCACCCCGCTATCATCCAGAAGGCGAGGTCAGTACAGGTGCATCAAAGCTGGGACCGAGAGACTGAAAACAGCTTCTACCTCAAGGCCATCAGACTGTTAAACAGCCACCACTAACATTGAATGACTGCTGCCAACACACTGTCATTGACACTGACCCAACTCCAGCCACTTTAATAATGGGAATTGATGGGAAATGATGTAAATATATCACTAGCCACTTTAAACAATGCTACCTTATATAATGTTACTTACCCTACATTATTCATCTCATATGCATATGTATATACTGTACTCTAGATCATCGACTGCATTCTTATGTCACTAGCCACTTTAACTATGCCACTTTGTTTACTTTGTCTACATACTCATCTCATATGTATATACTGTACTCGATACCATCTACTGTATGCTGCTCTGTACCATCACTCATTCATATATCCTTATGTACATATTCCTTATCCCCTTACACTGTGTATAAGACAGTAGTTTTGGAATTGTTAGTTAGATTACTTGTTGGTTATCACTGCATTGTCGGAACTAGAAGCACAAGCATTTCGCTACACTCGCATTAACATCTGCTAACCATGTGTATGTGACAAATAAAATTTGATTTGATTGGATTTATGGTATCTGGTATTGCACACACACACGTTGATCAAACAGCACAGAGTTATCACAGTGCTAGCACCCTCCAGCCCTTCAAAAAAGGAGCTTATTGCTATCGTACGACAGTGGTACAGGGCTCTGAATCACGCTATGGTAATTCCTTAACGTTTTTTAGAGCGAGTAAGGATCGATCAGAGAGTGACTGAATTGGAAGTAGGCCAACATGTCTTCAGCAGTCACTCCGTGCGGAGATAAGACATTAACCAAAGCAGGACTGTCTCATCTTTGTAATGTGCCTGATCTTTATTGGCTGTATTTTCATGGAATTACACCAATGTCGAGAGAAATGCCTCTTATACAATCCAAACCTTAGCGTAGGCATATTACTCTGTAATGACTAATGACAACATAATGGCAGAATAAATCATTCAGAAGAGTGAAAAAAAAGAAGCAATGGCCTCAACATTTTTGATGCACCAAAAAACTATTCCCAATGATATTTATCCTGTTATTTCAACACTTGATATAACTACAGTGATGTGATGCCGAGGGAGTGGAGCATTCCTCCGTTCTGACTGCACAGTCTCAGTCTAACTAACAAGACCTGCCACATGGGAAAAGATGCGAGAGAGAGAAAGAGAGAGAAGTGAGAGAGAGAGAAAAAGAGAGAGAGAAAGAGAAAAAGAGAGTAGGGGGGAGAGAGAGCACAAGCCAAAGGAGAGAGGAAGAGAGATGTGAGAAACGGAGTTTGTTAGAGTCTGCTAATGCAGCGTTAGAGGACGGCTCTGTTTTTTACATTGAGGAATGAAGTTCAATAACCTGCTGTGAAATTCTAGTAGAGGAGTCTGAGCGATGGAGGACAGAGACAGCGAGACACCGACAGACAGGATTGAGGGATAAAAACTCCAAACAGTCTACCCGACCGCTTGAAGGCATCCGCATGGTCCTAAAGCACACTGTTGCCCTGTTTTGTATCACATTACAATGACAAAACTTGGGTGGACAAAAATGCAATTTCCCAGTGTGGGGGGGGACATGTACCCCCTGTCTCCAATGAAAGCTGCACCCCTGGGAATAAGTGTAGCAGATATTACACCACCTAAGCATGGTGGGTGGGAACTCTTTCCATTAAAATACAACACACGGGTACTTTAACCTTTGGTGGGAGCTTGCAACCTGGTTCACACAGGAGACTGAGACGGGAATAACATACTACAAGGTCTCTTTTTAAAACATGATCGCAAATATTAAAAGGTACTTGGAAAAAGGAAAAATAATCAAGTATTGAAAGCTCCCACTGTGATGTAGGCCTGTAGTGCAGATTCAGTTGTAGTGCACTCAATGGGCCGTGGCAAGAGATCAGAGTTCTGGAGGAGTAGCGTCAAAGCCACCTGTAACATCCTCATAAGAACTGCAAGACAGAAAATGGGTGAAAGTATGATGTCTGAATCATTGACAACCTCTGTTTGTAAGTCTATAGCAGGGCTCTCAACCCCTCTTCCTGGAAAGCTGCCATCCTGTAGGTTCACTTCAACCTTAATCTAGCACACCTGATTCTAACAATTAGCTGGTTGATAAGCTGAACCTGCCAAAAGAGTGCAAAGCTGTCATCAAGGAAAGGGGTGGCTATTTGAAGAATCTCAAATATAAAATGTATTTTGATTTGTTTAACACTTTTCTGGTTACTACATGATTCCATATGTGTTATTTCATAGTTTTGATGTCTTCACTATTATTCTACAATGTAGAAAATAGTAAAAATAAAGAAAAACCCTTGAATGAGTAGTTGTTCTACCATTTTTGACCGGTAGTGTAAGTCAAAACTGTAACTTGGCCACTCAGGAACATTTACTGTCTACTTGATGAGCAACTCCAGCGTAGATTTGTCCTTGTGTTTTAGGTTATTGTCCTGCTGAAAGGTGAATTAATCTCCCAGTGTCTGGTGGAAAGCAAACTGAACCAGGTTTTCCTCTAGGATTTTCTCTGTGCTTAGCTCCATTTAGTTTATTTTTATCCTGAAAAACCCCACATTCCTTAACAATTACAAGCATACCCATGACATGATGCAGCCACCACCATGCTTGAAAATATGGAGAGATGCTACTCAGTAATGTGTTGTATTGGATTTGCCTCAAACATAACACTTTGTATTCAGGACAAAAAGTGAATTGCTTTGCCACATTTTTTTGCAGTATTACTTTAATGCCTTATTGCAAATTTTTGTTGTTGTACAGGCTTCCTTCTTTTCACTCAGTCTATTAGGTTAGTATTGTGGAGTAACTACAATGTTGTTGATCCATCCTCAGTTTTCTCCTCCTTTAAACTCTGTAACTGTTTTAAAGTCACCATTGGCCTTGTTGTGAAATGCCTGAGCGGTTTCCTTCCTCTCTGGCTACTGAGTTAGGAAGGATGACTGTATCTTTCTAGTGACTGGGTGTATTTATAGACCATCCAAAGTGTAATGAATAACTTCATCATGCTCAAAGGGACATTCAATGTCTGTTTTTTGTTCTTTTCTTTCTTCATCTACCAATAGGTGCCCTTCTTTCAGAGGCATTGGAAAACCTCCCTGGTCTTTGTGGTTGAATCTGTGTCTGAAATTCATTGCTCGACTGAGGGACTTTACAGATAATTGTTTGTGTGGGGTACAGAGATTAGGTAGTCATTCACAAATCATGTTTAGCACTTATTGCACACAGAGTGAGTCCATGCAACTTATAATGTGACTTGTTAAGCACATGTTTCTGCTGAACATATTTCCTGCTTGCCATAACAAAGGGCTTGAATTTCAGCTTTTCATTTTTCATTCATTTGTAAACATTTAGAAAAACTTAACTCCACTTTGACATTATGGGGTATTATTGTGTGTAGGCCAGTGACCAAAAATAGCAATTTAATTCATTTTAAATTCAAGCTGAGACACAACAAAATGTGGGAAAAGTCAAGGGGTGTGAATACTTTCCGAAGGTAAAAATGTATTTCTTTGGACTCATACCTTATATTGTTCAGTTGCAGTCTTTCTCAAATTTGCATCATGTTACGACAAAAAATCCACTTAATTATATTATTATAATTTCCTGCATGCGGTAGATATGCCTGTCTTCAGTTGGTAAAGACTGAAGTCACACCGTGTAGTGATTGTGTGGCTAAGGCTAGAGGTTGGAATTTGGTGGCCCTCAAGGACCAGGTGAAGGTGGTCTATAAACACTAGAACAATCTAAGGGCCTGGGAAAGGGCTGACTTCCCCTGGGTTGGTGGTTGACCAGGGGACCTGAGCAAACTTCAAATTACCTATCTGTGAGCTGTCAAACACTAGACCGACGTGTTCCCAGTCAAGCCTAACCCCTGACTATCGAATACCCAGCTGGTCTGTGGTGCTGCAACACTCATGACTCATGTCTTTCTCACTCTGATTACTCTCTTTTCCCCCTGCCCTTTGCCCCTTCCTTGCTCCTCTATCCTCTCTACCTGACTACGTGATATAGAGCTTCAACCAGGAAGTTACTTTTTCATAGTCACATCCGGCCTTAGCTGTACTCCATCTAGTCACAACCCTCTACCCTCTCAATATGTATCTATCAATTCCGCACTCTCTCCTCTACCCTCTCTTTCTCTCATCTACCCTCTCTCCTCTACCCTCTCCCTCTACCCTCTCCCTCTCCCCTTTCTCCTTCTCCACTACACTTTCTCCTCTACCCTCTCCCTCTCCCCTTTCTCCTTCTCCACTACCCTCTCCCCTATCTCTTTATCCTCTACAGTTTCTCTCTCTCCTTTACCCTCACTCTTCTACCCTCTCCCTCTAACCTTTCTCTCTCTCCTTTACCCTCTCTCTTCTACCCTCTCCCTCTAACCTTTCTCTCTCTCCTTTACCCTCTCTCCTCTACCCTCTCCCTGTACTCTTTCTCCTTCTCTTCTACCCTTTCTCTATCTCTTCTACCCTCTCCCTCTCCCCTTTCTCCGACTCCACTACCCTCTCCCCTATCTGTTTATCCTCTACAGTTTCTCTCTCTCCTTTACCCTCACTCTTCTACCCTCTCCCTCTAACCTTGCTCTCTCTCCTTTACCCTCTCTCTTCTACCCTCTCCCCCTAACCTTTCTCTATCTCCTCTACCCTCTCCCTCTCCCCTTTCTCCTTCTCCTCTACCCTCTCCCCTATCTCTTTATCCTCTACAGTTTCTCTCTCTCCTTTACCCTCACTCTTCTACCCTCTCCCTCTAACCTTGCTCTCTCTCCTTTACCCTCTCTCTTCTACCCCTCTCCCCTAACCTTTCTCTATCTCCCTCTACCCTCTCCCTCTCCCCTTTCTCCTTCTCCTCTACCCTCTCCCCTATCTCTTTATCCTCTACAGTTTCTCTCTCTCCTTTACCCTCACTCTTCTACCCTCTCCCTCTAACCTTGCTCTCTCTCCTACCCTCCCTCTCCTCTACCCTCTCCCTCTCCCCTTTATACTTCTCCTCTACCCTCTCCCCTATCTCTTTATCCTCTACAGTTTCTCTCTCTCCTTTACCCTCACTCTTCTACCCTCTCCCTCTAACCTTGCTCTCTCTCCTTTACCTCTCTCTTCTACCCTCTCCCCCTAACCTTTCTCTATCTCCTCTACCCTCTCCCTCTCCCTTTCTCCTTCTCCTCTACCCTCTCCCCTATCTCTTTATCCTCTACAGTTTCTCTCTCTCCTTTACCCTCACTCTTCTACCCTCTCCCTCTAACCTTGCTCTCTCTCCTTTACCCTCTCTCTTCTACCCTCTCCCCTAACCTTTCTCTATCTCCTCTACCCTCTCCCTCTCCCCCTTTCTCCTTCTCCTCTACCCTCTCCCCTATCTCTTTATCCTCTACAGTTTCTCTCTCTCCTTTACCCTCACTCTTCTACCCTCTCCCTCTAACCTTGCTCTCTCTCCTCTACCCTCTCCCTCTCCCCTTTATACTTCTCCTCTACCCTCTCCCCTATCTCTTTATCCTCTACAGTTTCTCTCTCTCCTTTACCCTCACTCTTCTACCCTCTCCCTCTAACCTTGCTCTCTCTCCTTTACCCTCTCTCTTCTACCCTCTCCCCTAACCTTTCTATCTCCTCTACCCTCTCCCTCTCCCCTTTCTCCTTCTCCTCTACCCTCTCCCCTATCTCTTTATCCTCTACAGTTTCTCTCTCTCCTTTACCCTCACTCTTCTACCCTCTCCCTCTAACCTTGCTCTCTCTCCTTTACCCTCTCTCTTCTACCCTCTCCCTCTACTCTTTCTCCTTCTCCTCTATACTCTCCCTCTACCCTTTCTCCATCTCCATTACTCTCTCCCTCTCACTCTACCCTTTCTCCTTCTCTTCTACCCTCGCCCTCTACTATTTCTCCTTCTCCTCTACCCTCTCCTCTACCCACTCCCTTTACCCTTTCTCCTTCTCCTCTACCCTCTACATTTTCTGCTATCCCATGCATCAACCCTGCAACCTCGTCTTGCCCCTCTGTCTCTCTCATCTTCTCCTATCTGTCCCTTTCTCAATCTGTGTCTATCTATTCCCCTCTCTCTCTCCTCTACCAACTCTCCTCTACATTTTCTCATTCTCCTCTACCTCTACCCTTTCTACTTCTCATCTACCCTCTCCCTCTCCCTCTACCCTTTCTTCTTCTCCTCTACCTTCTCCCTCTCACTCTATCCTTTCTCCTTCTCTTCAACCCTCTCTCTCTTTTTTCTCCTCTACCTTCTGGTGTTTCTCCTTCTCCTCTACCCCTTTTCTCTCTCCTCTACCCTCTCCCTCTACTGTTTATCCTTCACCTCTACCCTTTTTCTCTCTCCTCTACCATCTCCTTCTACCCTTTCTCCTTCTCCTCTACCCTCTTCCTCTCCCTCTACCCTTTCTCCTTCTCCTCTACCATCTCCTTCAACCCTTTCTCCTTCTCCTCTACCCTCTTCCTCTCCCTCTACCCTTTCTCCTTCTCATCTACCTTCTCCCTCTACCCTTTCCCCTTCTCCTCTACCCTACCCTCTCCCTCTACCCTTTCTCATCTACCTTCTCCCTCTACCCTTTCTCCTTCTCCTCTACCCTACCCTCTCCCTCTACCCTTTCTCCTTCTCATCTACCTTCTCCCTCTACCCTTTCCCCTTCTCCTCTACCCTACCCTCTCCCTCTACCCTTTCTCATCTACCTTCTCCCTCTACCCTTTCTCCTTCTCCTCTACCCTACCCTCTCCCTCTACCCTTTCTCCTTCTCCTCTACCCTACCCTCTCCCTCTACCCTTTCTCCTTCTCATCTACCTTCTCCCTCTACATTTTCCCCTTCTACTCTACCCTACCCTCTCCCTCTACCCTTTCTCCTTCTCATCTACCTTCTCCCTCTACCCTTTCTCCTTCTCCTCTACCCTCTCCCTCTACCATTTCTCCTTCTCCTCTACCCTCTACCCTTTCTCATCTACCTTCTCCCTCTACCCTTTCTCCTTCTCCTCTACCCTACCCTCTCCCTCTACCCTTTCTCCTTCTCATCTACCTTCTCCCTCTACCCTTTCCCCTTCTCCTCTACCCTACCCTCTCCCTCTACCCTTTCTCATCTACCTTCTCCCTCTACCCTTTCTCCTTCTCCTCTACCCTACCCTCTCCCTCTACCCTTTCTCCTTCTCCTCTACCCTACCCTCTCCCTCTACCCTTTCTCCTTCTCATCTACCTTCTCCCTCTACCCTTTCTCCTTCTCCTCTACCCTACCCTCTCCCTCTACCCTTTCTCCTTCTCCTCTACCCTCTCCCTCTACCCTTTCTCCTTCTCCTCTACCCTACCCTCTCCCTCTACCCTTTCTCCTTCTCCTCTACCCTCTCCCTCTACCCTTTCTCCTTCTCCTCTACCCTCTCCCCTTTCTCCTTATCTTTCACAGTCTCCCTTTACCCCTATAGGCTCATATTGCTGACCTCAGCCCTCCTGGCAGCAGAGGCACGGGCAGGCAGGCAGGCAGGCAGGCAGGCAGGCAGGCAGGCAGGCAGGCAGCGGTAACATTTGGTCAACAGATTTCCCTCTCTGCCTTCCTCTCCCCTCATAGAGTTCACTCAGCACAGAGAGAAACGGATGGTGATGGGCAAAAGAAGAGATTGGGTTAACGTGTTTGAGGACAAGATCAGACAGTCACAATCACACAGTTACTTTATCAGACCACATCCAGGTGGAAAGAATATCAGACAGACAGATAAGTAGAAAAACTGGGGGTGACTTAGAGAGGGAGAGTTTGAGAGGGAGGAGAAGCTGAGAGATATAAAGGAAGAGATGAGAGATTCCCCACAGGAATAAGATCTACCATCCCTGCTTGGAGTGGGAGGAGGACCTGCCGGGAGGTAAAAAGACGAGTCATACTGTTGCAATCTTATCTCGTGGTCATTAATTGTATTCTGCTGTTTCTTCCTCCTCTTCCTGCAACGTGTGTACAGATGTATGATCTTAATTTGACCACCCTGTTGCAGGCAACTCAACATTAGAAAGGTGTTTCTATTGTTTGGTATACTCTGTGTATTATAATCCACATAATAATTCACATTTCCCTGCCGTAACAAACTGGCTCAAATTAAGATCCAACATCTGTAGAACACTTCCCTCACTCCTGAGCTTTCAACACACCAAGACCAAGGACATCCTTCATAGTACCCTACAGGATGGGTGGTTATATTGTAGCTCTCAGAACACCTCCGATATAGAGAACAATACAGACAATTTATAAATAAATGTACTTTGCAATGAATCAATTGACTTATTAAACGCCTCCCATACATGTGCCTGACGTCCGGTAATGTCTGAGGCTGGAAGCAACAGGTCAGCTGTCAGAACACCATCAAGCTCAGCGTAGAGTGATAAGGACAGGGGGAATGGGGGTTAGTATGAAGGTGTAGAGGAATTCAGGGGTGAAGTGACCCCCCCCACACCTCCCCGTCAGGAAACCTCTGGTCCCCTGAGTGGAAATCAGAGCTCTCATCCCTCTCTGCTGCATGTTGTGGTGAGATCCCCCTGTCTCCTCCCTCCTCGCCCCTCCAGAGTCCCTCACTTCCCCCAACTCCCCGCCCCCACCATGCTCCCACACCTACCATTAGAGGGGCCAATGATGTAATCAAGTGCTCATTTGTCATTGTGAGTGAAAGGTGCCGGTGCATGGGGTTGGGCGGGATGAGCGACGGGGCAGCCAGTTGCTGTAGTCCCGACGTCTTGATTCAAATTCACTCCACGTGCACCCCCGAAGTGTCAGGAACCCCCCGATCATTGGCAGATACACACACATATAGTCACAGAAATTGGTCTGGTCTGGTCTGGTGTGTGTGTGTGTGTGTGTGTGTGAACTCATCAGTCAGGCCACGATGGCATGTCCAGGGGTGTGAAGCACAGCCCATTGACTCCACTGAGACAAGGACACTGGAGAACTGTCTGGATATCACTGGCAAACCAGACAAAGACAAATGAGACATTAGTTACTGACGGATCTCGCCTTCAATCATAGATGAATAGTGAATCTGATAGACTTCATACAGGTTTCTGAAGAGAACCAGAGCATACACTTATACAAAGACGTCAAAGAGTGGAAGAAGTCAAACCATTTCAATGACAGGCCGATTTCATTTACATTTCATGTCTACACATTTAAGGAATGAAATTGGATACAAAGTTTGAAAATATATATATACATGACGTACTAGGCTCCTAGGAGTGAGTGTATGTCTAGTTTAGTTAACCAGGCTATTGGTAGACTGATCCTGGCTCTAGTTTGATTGGCAGGTGGAAAGCCAAGGTCTAAACCTGTGTCTGATGCTGTGCTGGGAGTCTGTAGCATGCTGAGATGCATCTGTCTCTGTCACACAGCACAGCACACTGCATCTGGTTTGCTTTGTACAGAATATATCCAAAACTATGAGGTGGACTTTTTTGGGATGAATTTAGGTTTACTTCAAAGAAACATTTTCAAGGTCGCACTATGAATTTGTTTTTGTACTGGTAACACACAACACTCTCTTACACACACACACACACACACACACATATATAGAATGCATATACATTTTGATCACCCTGTTGTTACAGTAAACGTCATGTTGCTGCAGGACTCTATTCCTGCTGTGTGGTACTGGTCAAATTAAGATCCTACATCTGTATAACAGTTTCTATCACTGATTGATGTGACTTGAATTGTCCTAAATTCAATGAAGAGTGTCATGTGACTTGACCCGAAATAGTGATACATCACACAAACATTCAATCAATCACACTTCAAGCAATCAAAGCTGTCAAATCCAACATGAGTCATTAATCATACATGTCACCGTACAGTGTAGATGGGCTGGGTCCCCAGGTCTTCTTGTAGCTGAGGTACCAGGGGCCCCAGTAGGGCATGATGGTGGCCCCATCTCTGGGCCCTGGGATCCTGTCATAGGTTGACCCCTGGGGGTCACGGAGGAGGCAGAGCCTTCAGTCACATGTCCGCAAGCTACGGCATGCTGAGAGGGCCATTTATCAACATCAGATCTCCCTCCTTTCCTCTTTTCATCCTCTCCATCCTTCACTGTCTCTCTGTCTCTATCCATCTTTCCTAGCCACTCATCTGTCCATTAACCTCTCCAACGCTCCTTCAATCACTTGATTATTACCCCACCTTCAACCTTCCCTTTGACTTTCTCTCTCCGTGTGGGCGGTGTCTCTCCATCTATCACCTCTGCTGTTGATCTTTTTTCATGTTCCTCACAGTTGAGAAATAAACCTAATTGACATTTTTTAATTGACATTTTCTTACACCCAGAGAACTGCACACCAAACACTTGAGTTAGTTAGCGAGCTCTCGTCATGTTAAGAGATGGGATTTGTGGCACCTTATTGTGGGTAGAGTATGTATTGCACACTGTAGCTTCTAGCAATAACCCTAAACAACAACACTGTTGAAACCTCTCCATGGAAACACAGGTGACGTCAACATCTCTGACCTACCCCAAGGTCATTGTGATTACATTTACCATAGACCATGATAACATCCTGATGGCGTCACCAACCCGGCCATCCATCCGATGATTGTTCCCACGTTATTGTGGTGATGGTGATTACACAGTGCTGTGGACTGGTGATGTTGTCTTGATTGTGATGAGAACTTGATTATAGTGAGTGGTGCTGGCTGTAATTTTGCAGTCCACCGACCCTGAGGACAGTGAATTAAAGTCTACTTAGTCAGCCTTGATGATGGGTTCACATCCAGCCCCAGAACCTGATTACCATGGCGAACCGTGGCGAGGTTCTCTTCCTCATCCTTTCTCCCTCTCCTTCCTGAGATATTTCCTTTCTCTGGTCTTCATCCTCCTCCTTCTCTTCCCCGTAGCCTACGGCCTGCACACAATCCCTCCCTCATGCCATCTTCAGCTCCCCTTATTCCTTCACCCTCTTTCCCCTCTCCCTCTCCCCTGACGACCCCACTCCCTTCTCCCCCTCTCTTCTGACGACCCCACTGCCTCTATCTCCTCCTCTCTCCCGATCTCTCTCCCCTTCTCCCCTGGCCAAGTCTCCTATTGCCTCTAATTGCGCTTGTATCAGCCGCTGTCAGCGGACACGCTGACAGTTGTAGATGTGATATTTGGGGAGGGGGTGGTGGTAGCCGACTACTTCCTCACGCCAGCTCAGTGTGCCCCCACTGCCAGAGCCAGCATCTGACTGATCACTTCCATCTGGGCCCTGTTCATCGCTCCAGACAACCTTACCTTTTTTTCTCTGTCTCATTCCCCTTCTTTCTATCTCTCGTTCTCTTACACACACACACACACACACACACACACACACACACACACACACACACACACACACACACACACACACACACACACACACACTACCAGTCAAAAGTTTGGACACACCTACTCATTCAAGGGTTTTTCATTATTTTTACTATTTTCTACATTGAATAGTGAAGACATCAAAACTATGAAATAACACATATGGAATCATGTAGTAACCAAAAAAGTGTTAAACAAAATAAATAAATAAAATTATATTTGAGATTCTTTAAAGTAGCCGCCCTTTGCCTTGGTGATAGCTTTGCACACTCTTGGCATTCTCTCAACCAGCTTCATGAGGTAGTCACATGAAAATGCATTCAATTAACAGGTGTGCCTTGTTAAAAGTTAATTTGTGGAATTTATTTCCTTTTTAATGTGTTTGAGCCAATCAGGTGTGTTGTTACAAGGTAGGGTTAGTATACAGAAGATGTCTTTATTTGGTAAAAGACCAAGTCCATATTATGGAAAGAACAGCTCAAATAAGCAAAGAGAAATGACAGTCCATCATTACTTAAAGACATGAAGGTCAATCAATACGGAAAAGTTTAAAGTGCAGTCGCAAAAACCATCAAGAACTGTGATGAAACTGTCTCTCATGAGAACCGCCACAGGAAAGGAAGACACAGGATAAGGATAAGTTCATTAGAGTTACCAGCCTCAGAAATTGCAGCCGAAAAAATTATTCACAGAGTTCAAGTAACATGCACATCTCAACATCAACTGTTCAGAGGAGACTGCGTGAATCAGGCCTTCATGGTTGAATTGTTACAAAGAAACAACTACTAAAGGACACCAATAATAAGAAGAGACTTGCTAGGGCCAAGAAACACGAGCAATGGACATTAGACCAGTGGAAATCTGTCTTTTGGTCTGATGAGTCCAAATTAGAGATTTTTGGTTCCAACCTTTGTGAGACACAGAGTAGAACGGATGATCTCTGCATGTGCGGTTCCCACCGTGAAGCATGGAGGAGGACGTGTGATGGTGTGCTTTGCTGGCAACACTGTCAGTGATTTTTTTTAAATTCAAGGCACACTTAACCAGCATGGCTACCACAGCATTCTGCAGCAATAAGCCATCCCATCTGGTTTGCACTTTGTGGGACTATAATTTGTTTTTCAACAGGACAATGACCCAACACACCTTCAGGCTGTGTAAGGGCTATTTGACCAAGAAGGACAGTGATAGAGTGCTGCATCAGATGACCTGGCCTCCACAATCACCCAACCTCAACCCAATTGAGATGGTTTGGGATGAGTTGGACCGCAGAGTGAAGGAAAAGCAGCCAACAAGTGCTCAGCAAATGTGATAACTCCTTCAAGACTGTTGGAAAAGCATTCCAGGTGACGACCTCATGAAGCTGGTTGAGAGAATGCCAAGAGTGTGCAAAGCTGTCATTAAGGCAAAGGGTGGCTACTTTGAAGAATCTCACATATTAAATATTTTGGTTATTACATTATTCCAAATGTGTTATTTAATAGTTTTGATGTCTTCACTATTATTCTACAATGTAGAAAAGAGTAAAAATAAAGAAAAACCCTTGAATGAGTAGGTGTGTCAAAACTTTTGACTGGTACAGTATATACATACACATGCACAATTAAGGTGCATGTGGTCTTGACTTTCTAGTTATAACTCAGCTATTATTAACTTGCTTAATGAGACGGCCCTCCTATGATGGGAAGGAAGCAACCTAGAAGATTAAACTGCGATGTGATTGCAAATCACACTGCTCTGAAAGGTGTTTGGTTTGTATCACTAGGATTGTAAGGCTAGCACTGTAAATATTAACACTAGACATTCTAAACACCTCAGCCCCAAACCTTATATCCCCTTTGCCCCAACCCATATTTTAAAATGTTTTATTTCAACTTTATTTAACCAGGTCGGCCAGTTGAGAACAAGTTCTCATTTACAACTGCGACCTGGCCAAGATAAAGCAAAGCAGTTTGACAAAAACAACAACACAGAGTTGCCCATGGGGTAAACAAACGTACAGTCAATAACACAATAGAAAAATCTGTATACAGTGTGTGCAAATGAAGTAAGGAAGTAAGGCCATAAATAGACCACAGTGGCCTAAAGTAATTACAATTAAGCAATTAACACTGGAGTGATAGATTTGCAGATGAGGATGTGCAAGTAGAAATACTGGTGTACAAAAGAGCAGAAAAAAATATATATATATGGGATGAGGTAGGTAGTTGGTTGGATGGGCTCTATATCCCTCAAACTCAACTCTGGACATCGAAGCCAGTTCCACTACATTTTTTAATTGTTCCCCTCTAATCAGGCACTGATTTAGACCTGGGGCACCAGGTGTGTGCAATTAATTATCAAGTAGAATAGAAAACCAGCAGGCTCCGGACCTCGTAGGGTCAGAGGTTGAAAACGTACATCTGCCATATAACCTTACAGACTCCCATAAGCAGCCCTCTCTATGCCAAAAAACAATACTCCCAAAGCAAATAAAATATCAGCTTCATCCCCTCCTAACTCACTGCTTAGAACAAATACTTCCGCCCCAATAAAAACACAGACGCTGGACAGTGGTGAAGTCTCCAAACACTGGATACATCATCCGGCCTTGCTCCCAGTTCCCCCCCATGGGCAAGGTGGAGCGGAGGAGAAGTGATGGCGAGATTAACAGAATTCCGTCAGTGGTGTTGGTTTTTGTGGAAGTGTGTAAGCTGAACCCCCCTGGGCTTTCTTTGGATGAACCGGACTATACTCCGCCAACGAACGTTTCCATCTTGTCCCCGAAATTCTCTGTGAAGACGTGAATACAAATCCCCCATGATCCTCATGCCATATCCCTCTCTAAATACAGTGTTTTGCACAATAACATCCCCCTCTCCTTCCCCCTCTTCCAACTCTTCGCCTTACCCCCTAGCCCCGCCGCCCGTCCACACCACCCTGACTCTCCTGTGCCTCTTTTCACCAGTTGTGGGTGGAAGTGATACCTTGCTGTGGGCCAAATGGTCTGTTTGCTTTGAGTAGGTTAAAGTCAATTATTTGGGTGACTGGCGAACGTGCATAAGGATGGCAGAATTCAGATATTACATCGTTTTTTTTGCACTATTTTTTAAACTACGTTGCACTACATGGTTCAATGTGCCAGTCTTAAACTATGATGCACTACACTGTTCAATGTGCCAGTCTTAAACTATGATGCACTACACTGTTCAATGTGCCAGTCTTAAACTATGATGCACTACACTGTTCAATGTGCCAGTCTTAAACTATGATGCACTACACTGTTCAATGTGCCAGTCTTAAACTATGATGCACTACACTGTTCAATGTGCCAGTCTTAAACTATGATGCACTACACTGTTCAATGTGCCAGTCTTAAACTATGATGCACTACACTGTTCAATGTGCCAGTCTTAAACTATGATGCACTACACTGTTCAATGTGCCAGTCTTAAACTATGATGCACTACACTGTTCAATGTGCCAGTCTTAAATTACGTTGCACTACATGGTTCAATGTGCCAGTCTTAAACTATGATGCACTACACTGTTCAATGTGCCAGTCTTAAATTACGGTGCACTACATGGTTCAATGTTCCAGTCTTAAACATGGTTCAATGTGCCAGTCTTAAACATGGTTCAATGTGATAGTCTTAAACATGGTTCAATGTGCCAGTCTTAAACATGGTTCAATGTGTCAGTCTTAAACATGGTTCAATGTGCCAGTCTTAAACATGGTTCAATGTGCCAGTCTTAAACATGGTTCAATGTGCCAGTCTTAAACATGGTTCAATGTGCCAGTCTTAAACATGGTTCAATGTGTCAGTCTTAAACATGGTTCAATGTGCCAGTCTTAAACATGGTTCAATGTGACAGTCTTAAACATGGTTCAATGTGCCAGTCTTAAACATGGTTCAATGTGCCAGTCTTAAACATGGTTCAATGTGCCAGTCTTAAACATGGTTCAATGTGCCAGTCTTAAACACGGTTGAATGTGCCAGTCTTAAACATGGTTCAATGTGCCAGTCTTAAACACGGTTTAATGTGCCAGTCTTAAACATGGTTCAATGTGCCAGTCTTAAATTACGGTGCACTACATGGTTCAATGTGCCAGTCTTAAACACGGTTGAATGTGCCAGTCTTAAACATGGTTCAATGTGCCAGTCTTAAACACGGTTGAATGTGCCAGTCTTAAACATGGTTCAATGTGCCAGTCTTAAACACGGTTGAATGTGCCAGTCTTAAACATGGTTCAATGTGTCAGTCTTAAACATGGTTCAATGTGCCAGTCTTAAACATGGTTCAATGTGCCAGTCTTAAACACGGTTGAATGTGCCAGTCTTAAACACGGTTGAATGTGCCAGTCTTAAACATGGTTCAATGTGTCAGTCTTAAACATGGTTCAATGTGCCAGTCTTAAACATGGTTCAATGTGTCAGTCTTAAACATGGTTCAATGTGCCAGTCTTAAACATGGTTCAATGTGTCAGTCTTAAACATGGTTCAATGTGCCAGTCTTAAACATGGTTCAATGTGTCAGTCTTAAACATGGTTCAATATGTCAGTCTTAAACATGGTTCAATGTGCCAGTCTTAAACATGGTTCAATGTGACAGTCTTAAACATGGTTCAATGTGCCAGTCTTAAACATGGTTCAATGTGCCAGTCTTAAACATGGTTCAATGTGCCAGTCTTAAACACGGTTGAATGTGCCAGTCTTAAACATGGTTCAATGTGCCAGTCTTAAACATGGTTCAATGTGTCAGTCTTAAACACGGTTTAATGTGCCAGTCTTAAACATGGTTCAATGTGCCAGTCTTAAATTACGGTGCACTACACGGTTCAATGTGCCAGTCTTAAACATGGTTCAATGTGTCAGTCTTAAACATGGTTGAATGTGCCAGTCTTAAACATGGTTCAATGTGCCAGTCTTAAACACGGTTGAATGTGCCAGTCTTAAACATGGTTCAATGTGCCAGTCTTAAACATGGTTCAATGTGCCAGTCTTAAATTACGGTGCACTACATGGTTCAATGTTCCAGTCTTAAACAGGGTTTAATGTGCCAGTCTTAAACATGGTTCAATGTGCCAGTCTTAAACATGGTTCAATGTTCCAGTCTTAAACAGGGTTTAATGTGCCAGTCTTAAACATGGTTCAATGTGCCAGTCTTAAACACGGTTGAATGTGCCAGTCTTAAACATGGTTCAATGTGCCAGTCTTAAACATGGTTCAATGTGCCAGTCTTAAACTACAGTGCACTACACGGTCCCATGTGCTAGTCTTAAACTACAGTGCACTACATGGTTCAATGTGCCAGTCTTAAACTACAGTGCACTACATGGTTCAATGTGCCAGTCTTAAACTACAGTGCACTACATGGTTCAATGTGCCAGTCTTAAACTACAGTGCACTACATGGTTCAATGTGCCAGTCTTAAACTACAGTGCACTACATGGTTCAATGTGCCAGTCTTAAACTACAGTGCACTACATGGTTCAATGTGCCAGTCTTAAACTACAGTGCACTACATGGTTCAATGTGCCAGTCTTAAACTACAGTGCACTACATGGTTCAATGTGCCAGTCTTAAACTACAGTGCACTACATGGTTCAATGTGCCAGTCTTAAACTACAGTGCACTACATGGTTCAATGTGCCAGTCTTAAACTAAGGTCACTACATGTTTCAATGTGCCAGTCTTAAACTACAGTGCACTACATGGTTCAATGTGCCAGTCTTAAACTACAGTGCACTACATGGTTCAATGTGCCAGTCTTTAAACATGGTTCAATGTGCCAGTCTTAAACTACAGTGCACTACATGGTTCAATGTGCCAGTCTTAAACTAAGGTCACTACATGTTTCAATGTGCCAGTCTTAAACTAAGGTCACTACATGGTTCAATGTGCCAGTCTTAAACTAAGGTCACTACATGTTTCAATGTGCCAGTCTTAAACTACAGTGCACTACATGGTTCAATGTGCCAGTCTTAAACTACAGTGCACTACATGGTTCAATGTGCCAGTCTTAAACTAAGGTCACTACATGTTTCAATGTGCCAGTCTTAAACTAAGGTCACTACATGTTTCAATGTGCCAGTCTTAAACTACAGTGCACTACATGGTTCAATGTGCCAGTCTTAAACTACAGTGCACTACATGGTTCAATGTGCCAGTCTTAAACTAAGGTCACTACATGGTTCAATGTGCCAGTCTTAAACTACAGTGCACTACATGGTTCAATGTGCCAGTCTTAAACTACAGTGCACTACATGGTTCAATGTGCCAGTCTTAAACTACAGTGCACTACATGGTTCAATGTGCCAGTCTTAAACTACAGTGCACTACATGGTTCAATGTGCCAGTCTTAAACTACAGTGCACTACATGGTTCAATGTGCCAGTCTTAAACTACAGTGCACTACATGGTTCAATGTGCCAGTCTTAAACTACAGTGCACTACATGGTTCAATGTGCCAGTCTTAAACTAAGGTCACTACATGGTTCAATGTGCCAGTCTTAAACTAAGGTCACTACATGGTTCAATGTGCCAGTCTTAAACTACAGTGCACTACATGGTTCAATGTGCCAGTCTTAAACTACAGTGCACTACATGGTTCAATGTGCCAGTCTTAAACTACAGTGCACTACATGGTTCAATGTGCCAGTCTTAAACTAAGGTCACTACATGTTTCAATGTGCCAGTCTTAAACTAAGGTCACTACATGTTTCAATGTGCCAGTCTTAAACTAAGGTCACTACATGGTTCAATGTGCCAGTCTTAAACTAAGGTCACTACATGTTTCAATGTGCCAGTCTTAAACTACAGTGCACTACATGGTTCAATGTCTTAAACTGCACTACATGGTTCTTGCCAGTCTTAAACTAAGTCACTACATGGTTCAATGTGCCAGTCTTAAACTAAGGTCACTACATGGTTCAATGTGCCAGTCTTAAACTAAGGTCACTACATGGTTCAATGTGCCAGTCTTAAACTACAGTGCACTACATGGTTCAATGTGCCAGTCTTAAACTACAGTGCACTACATGGTTCAATGTGCCAGTCTTAAATGGTTCAACAGTGTAAACATGGTTCTGCCACATGGTTCATGGTTCAATGTGCCAGTCTTAAACATGGTTCAATGTGCCAGGTCACTACATGGTTCAATGTGCCAGTCTTAAACTACAGTGCACTACATGGTTCAATGTGCCAGTCTTAAACTACAGTGCACTACATGGTTCAATGTGCCAGGCTTAAACTACAGTGCACTACATGGTTCAATGTGCCAGTCTTAAACTACAGTGCACTACATGGTTCAATGTGCCAGGCTTAAACTACAGTGCACTACATGGTTCAATGTGCCAGTCTTAAACTACAGTGCACTACATGGTTCAATGTGCCAGTCTTAAACTAAGGTCACTACATGGTTCAATGTGCCAGTCTTAAACTAAGGTCACTACATGGTTCAATGTGCCAGGCTTAAACTACAGTGCACTACATGGTTCAATGTGCCAGTCTTAAACTACAGTGCACTACATGGTTCAATGTGCCAGTCTTTAAACATGGTTCAATGTGCCAGTCTTAAACTAAGGTCACTACATGGTTCAATGTGCCAGGCTTAAACTAAGGTCACTACATGGTTCAATGTGCCAGTCTTAAACTAAGGTCACTACATGGTTCAATGTGCCAGTCTTAAACTAAGGTCACTACATGGTTCAATGTGCCAGGCTTAAACTAAGGTCACTACATGGTTCAATGTGCCAGTCTTAAACTACAGTGCACTACATGGTTCAATGTGCCAGGCTTAAACTACAGTGCACTACATGGTTCAATGTGCCAGTCTTAAACTACAGTGCACTACATGGTTCAATGTGCCAGGCTTAAACTAAGGTCACTACATGGTTCAATGTGCCAGTCTTAAACTAAGGTCACTACATGGTTCAATGTGCCAGGCTTAAACTAAGGTCACTACATGGTTCAATGTGCCAGTCTTAAACTAAGGTCACTACATGGTTCAATGTGCCAGTCTTAAACTAAGGTCACTACATGGTTCAATGTGCCAGTCTTAAACTAAGGTCACTACATGTTTCAATGTGCCAGTCTTAAACTAAGGTCACTACATGGTTCAATGCCAGTCTTAAACTGCCAGTCTTAAACTAAGGTCACTACATGGTTCAATGTGCCAGTCTTAAACTAAGGTCACTACATGGTTCAATGTGCCAGTCTTAAACTAAGGTCACTACATGTTTCAATGTGTTTCAATGTGCCAGTCTTAAACTATGTGCCAGGTCACTACATGGTTCAATGTGCCAGTCTTAAACTAAGGTCACTACATGGTTCAATGTGCCAGTCTTAAACTAAGGTCACTACATGGTTCAATGTGCCAGTCTTAAACTAAGGTCACTACATGGTTCAATGTGCCAGTCTTAAACTAAGGTCACTACATGGTTCAATGTGCCAGTCTTAAACTACAGTGCACTACATGGTTCAATGTGCCAGGCTTAAACTACAGTGCACTACATGGTTCAATGTGCCAGTCTTAAACTAAGGTCACTACATGGTTCAATGTGCCAGTCTTAAACTTAAACTAAGGTCTTAAACTAACACTACATGGTTCAATGTGCCAGTCTTAAACAGTCACTCTTAAACTAAACTAAGTCACTACATGGTTCAATGTGCCAGTCTTAAACTATGTGCCAGTCTTAAACTGTCACTACATGGTTCAATAAGGTCACTACATGTTTCAATGTGTCTTAAACTAAGGTCACTACATGGTTCAATGTGCCAGTCTTTAAACATGGTTCAATGTGCCAGTCTTAAACTACATGGTTCAATGTGCCAGTCTTAAACTATGGTTCAAGGTCACTACATGGTTCAATGTGCCAGTCTTAAACTAAGGTCACTACATGGTTCAATGTGCCAGTCTTAAACTACAGCCAGTCTTAAACTAAGGTCACTACATGTTTCAATGTGCCAGTCTTAAACTAAGGTCACTACATGGTTCAATGTGCCAGTCTTAAACTAAGGTCACTACATGGTTCAATGTGCCAGTCTTAAACTAAGGTCACTACATGGTTCAATGTGCCAGTCTTAAACTAAGGTCACTACATGGTTCAATGTGCCAGTCTTAAACTAAGGTCACTACATGTTTCAATGTGCCAGTCTTAAACTAAGGTCACTACATGGTTCAATGTGCCAGTCTTAAACTAAGGTCACTACATGGTTCAATGTGCCAGGCTTAAACTAAGGTCACTACATGGTTTCAATGTGTCACCAGTTCAATGTGCCAGTCTTAAACTAAGGTACTACATGGTTCAATGTGCCAGTCATGGTTCAATGTGCCAGTCTTAAACTATGTGCCAGGTCACTACATGGTTCAATGTGCCAGTCTTAAACTAAGGTCACTACATGGTTCAATGTGCCAGTCTTAAACTAAGGTCACTACATGGTTCAATGTGCCAGTCTTAAACTAAGGTCACTACATGGTTCAATGTGCCAGTCTTAAACTAAGGTCACTACATGGTTCAATGTGCCAGTCTTAAACATGGTACTACAGTTGTGCCAGTCTACATGGTTCAATGTGCCAGTCTTAAACTAAGTGTCACTACATGGTTCAATGTGCCAGTCTTAAATAAGGTCACTACATGGTTCAATGTGCCAGTCTTAAACATGGTTCAATGTGCCAGTCTTTAAGCCAGTCAACATGGTTCAATGTGCCAGTCTTAAACTACAGTGCAGTCTTAAACTAATGTACATGGTTCAATGTGCCAGTCTTAAACATGGTTCAATGTCAGTCTTAAGTCACATGGTTCAATGGTTCAATGTGCCAGTCTTAAACATGGTACAAGTCACATGGTTCAATGTGCCAGTCTTAAACATGGTTCAATGTGCCAGTCTTAAACTACAGTGTCACTACATGGTTCAATGTGCCAGTCTACATGGTTCAATGTGCCAGTCTTAAACTAAGGTCACTACATGGTTCAATGTGCCAGTCTTAAACTATGGTTCAAGTGTCACTTACATGGTTCAATGTGCCAGTCTTAAACATGGTTCAATGTGCCAGTCTTAAACATGGTTCAATGTGCCAGTCTTAAACTATGGTACTACATGGTTCAATGTGCCAGTCAGTCACTACATGGTTCTAAACATGGTTCAATGTGCCAGTCTTAAACTAAGGTCACTACATGGTTCAATGTGCCAGTCTTAAACTAAGGTCACTACATGGTTCAATGTGCCAGTCTTTAAACATGTTTCAATGTGCCAGTCTTAAACTAATGTAAACTACAGTGCAGTCACTACATGGTTCAATGTGCCAGTCTTAAACAGTGCACTACATGGTTCAATGTGCCAGTCTTCAAGGTCACATGGTTCAATGTGCCAGTCTTAAACACATGGTTCAATGTGCCAGTCTTCACTACATGTGCCAGTCTTAAACTAAGGTCACTACATGGTTCAATGTGCCAGTCTTAAACTACAGTGCACTACATGGTTCAATGTGCCAGTCTTAAACTACAGTCACTACATGGTTCAATGTGCCAGTCTTAAACTACACATGGTTCAATGTGCCAGTCTTAAACTACATGGTTCAATGTGCCAGTCTTAAACTAAGTGCACTACATGGTTCAATGTGCCAGTCTTAAACTAAGTGCACTACATGGTTCAATGTGCCAGTCTTAAACTACAGTGCACTACATGGTTCAATGTGCCAGTCTTAAACTAAGGTCACTACATGGTTCAATGTGCCAGTCTTAAACTACAGGTCACTACATGTTTCAATGTGCCAGCCTTAAACTAAGGTCACTACATGTTTCAATGTGCCAGTCTTAAACTACAGTGCACTACATGGTTCAATGTGCCAGGCTTAAACTAAGGTCACTACATGGTTCAATGTGCCAGTCTTAAACTAAGGTCACTACATGGTTCAATGTGCCAGTCTTAAACTAAGGTCACTACATGGTTCAATGTGCCAGTCTTAAACTAAGGTCACTACATGGTTCAATGTGCCAGTCTTAAACTAAGATGTCACTACATGGTTCAATGTGCCAGTCTTAAACTAAGGTCACTACATGGTTCAATGTGCCAGTCTTAAACTAAGGTCACTACATGGTTCAATGTGCCAGTCTTAAACTACATGGTTCAATGGTTCTTAAAAGTGTCACTACATGGTTCAATGTGCCAGTCTTAAACTAAGGTCACTACATGGTTCAATGTGCCAGTCTTAAACTAAGGTCACTACATGGTTCAATGTGCCAGTCTTAAACTAAGGTCACTACATGGTTCAATGTGCCAGTCTTAAACTAAGGTCACTACATGGTTCAATGTGCCAGTCTTAAACTAAGGTCACTACATGGTTCAATGTGCCAGTCTTAAACTAAGGTCACTACATGGTTCAATGTGCCAGTCTTAAACTAAGGTCACTACATGGTTCAATGTGCCAGTCTTAAACACGGTTGAATGTGCCAGTCTTAAACATGGTTCAATGTGTCAGTCTTAAACTTAAATGGTTCAAGGTCACTACATGGTTCAATGTGCCAGTCTTAAACTAAGGTCACTACATGGTTCAATGTGCCAGTCTTAAACTACAGTGCACTACATGGTTCAATGTGCTTAAACAGTCTTAAACATGGTTCAAGTGCCACTACATGGTTCAATGTGCCAGTCTTAAACTCACTACATGGTTCAATGTGCCAGTCTTAAACATGGTTCAATGTGCCAGTCTTAAACTAAGGTCACTACATGGTTCAATGTGCCAGTCTTAAACTACAGGTCACTACATGGTTCAATGTGCCAGTCTTAAACTACAGTCTTCACTACATGGTTCAATGTGCCAGTCTTCAACACAATGTGCCAGTCTTAAACTACAGTGCACTACATGGTTCAATGTCACTACATGGTTCAATGTGCCAGTCTTAAACTAAGGTCACTACATGGTTCAATGTGCCAGTCTTAAACTAAGGTCACTACATGGTTCAATGTGCCAGGCTTAAACTAAGGTCACTACATGGTTCAATGTGCCAGTCTTAAACTAAGGTCACTACATGGTTCAATGTGCCAGTCTTAAACTAAGGTCACTACATGGTTCAATGTGCCAGTCTTAAACTAAGGTCACTACATGGTTCAATGTGCCAGTCTTAAACTACAGTGCACTACATGGTTCAATGTGCCAGGCTTAAACTACAGTGCACTACATGGTTCAATGTGCCAGTCTTAAACTACAGTGCACTACATGGTTCAATGTGCCAGGCTTAAACTAAGGTCACTACATGTTTCAATGTGCCAGTCTTAAACTAAGGTCACTACATGGTTCAATGTGCCAGTCTTAAACTACAGTGCACTACATGGTTCAATGTGCCAGGCTTAAACTAAGGTCACTACATGTTTCAATGTGCCAGTCTTAAACTACAGTGCACTACATGGTTCAATGTGCCAGGCTTAAACTAAGGTCACTACATGTTTCAATGTGCCAGTCTTAAACTAAGGTCACTCACTGCCACATGTCACTACATGGTTCAATGTGCCAGGCTTAAACTAAGGTCACTACATGTTTCAATGTGCCAGTCTTAAACTAAGGTCACTACATGGTTCAATGTGCCAGGCTTAAACTAAGGTCACTACATGGTTCAATGTGCCAGGCTTAAACTAAGGTCACTACATGTTTCAATGTGCCAGTCTTAAACTAAGGTCACTACATGTTTCAATGTGCCAGTCTTAAACTAAGGTCACTACATGGTTCAATGTGCCAGTCTTAAACTAAGGTCACTACATGTTTCAATGTGCCAGTCTTAAACTAAGGTCACTACATGGTTCAATGTGCCAGTCTTAAACTAAGGTCACTACATGTTTCAATGTGCCAGTCTTAAACTAAGGTCACTACATGTTTCAATGTGCCAGTCTTAAACTAAGGTCACTACATGGTTCAATGTGCCAGTCTTAAACTAAGGTCACTACATGGTTCAATGTGCCAGTCTTAAACTAAGGCTTCAAACTTAAGGTCACTACATGGTTCAATGTGCCAGTCTTAAACTAAGGTCACTGCCAGTCTTAAATGTCACTACATTTCAATGTGCCAGTCTTAAACTAAGGTCACTACATGGTTCAATGTGCCAGTCTTAAACTAAGGTCACTACATGGTTCAATGTGCCAGTCTTAAACTAAGGTCACTACATGGTTCAATGTGCCAGTCTTAAACTAAGGTCACTACATGGTTCAATGTGCCAGTCTTAAACTAAGGTCACTACATGGTTCAATGTCAATAAGTCAGTCCTCCCCAATTAAGGTGCCACCAACTTCCTGTAGTGCCAATTAACAAACAATAAAGGGTAACGCAGAGCAATGAACAATATGGCGAACTTAGCAGAAAGAGGAACTTGTGGTATGTGCATGGTTGCCCCCATCTTTATGCACCTCCTTTACTGCTCTCTGATACTGCACACTGACGTTCTTAAAGCAGGGAAGGAATACAAACGTTGGTAACACTATAGCTGTCCTTATGTGTGCATTCATAAATCCTTCATAACAGCTATATAACACATTATAAACTGAGTGGTTCGAGTCCTGAATGCTGATTGGCTGAAAGCTGTGGTATATCAGACCGTATACCCCAGGTATGACAAAACATTTATTTTTACTTCTATAATTACATTGGTAAACAGTTATTAATAGCAATAAGGCACCTCCGGGGTTTGTCATGTATGGCCAATATACCACGGCTAAGGGCTGTATCCAGGCACTCCGCATTGCGTCGTCCCTAAGAACAGCCCTTAGCCGGCGTATATTGGCCACATACTACACCTCCTCGGGCCTTATTGCTTAATTATACTTCTCATAAGCTGTCATAAGTAGGATTAAATAGTTACGAGTAACGACATAAGATGTCATAGATGACTGTTCTTGCTGTTGTCATGTAGTCTAATGTCAGCTGTTAATTACAACTGCTATTACACACTCCGCATGACAACTGATGTCATATGTTTCAGATTCAGAGATTCGGATTCAGAGTGTTTCATAGTCACATGTACAGGGTTGCAGGTCTGATTGCAGGGTAGAGTGAACATCTTCGAGCTCCAACATGCAGGACTAAGTGAAATAGAAGAATGAAAATGGTCACAAAACAAACAGCAATAGAAATAGAACTAAATAATTCATAACAACTGTAGCAGTGATTAATAAATACATGTCCTTTGGGGTGGAGGCAGAGTAAAGACTGTTGGAGGGGGGGGGGGGTAACCATAGGGAAAGCAGCATGAGCATGGTCATTACATGCTACATAAGAGTTTACATACCAGATGATATTACAGGGTGTTGTGATATTTGCCAACCTTCTGAGTCACATTATTACATTGAATGGAATGATGGGTGTCATAACCATGTCAGAAATCACTGCAAATTTAGCTAAAGGTTGGGCGTTTCATTTAGGCACAGATCTAGAGTAGAATCAGCTTATACTCCGCAACTCTAACCTTTAGGCCGAGAATGAACCTTGGCCCATGTGTGGCCCATGTCCTTTGCACTGGAGCATAGGCTGAAGCTATCTTTGCTCCAGCTGACCTGCTGCTGGTTCTAGTGCCTCAGCTGGGTAGATGGTTATCTGGATCATCCAACAGGATGCTAATATGCAGTTTCACGCTCCAATGGACGATAAGGTTTCAGAGAACCAATTTTGCAACGAGGGGTACTCTGCCAACACACAGTTTACTTGGACTTTTGATACTGCCAAGGGGTAATTTGAATTATGGGAAATCTCTTTATTTGCCAACAGATTTATCAATCATAATTGCACTGTTTTGAAATCATTGTCAGGTCTTGCACAACACTGTGTTTTTTGGGAAGGTACAAAGACAGAGGCTGAACTTTCCGATACATCCTTGTGATGCTATTCAAATACACTGAAGACGGCTATTTCTTTCAACCATGGAAAACATTCATGACATTTCTGGGATGAAGAGACTGTTGGATGAAAAGAGGAAGGGTTGGATTGAGGGGGGAGAGGAAGGAGGATGAAGAGAAATGGTTGGATTGGGGGGGAGGAAGGAGGATAAAGAGAAAGGGTTGGATTGAGGGGAGGGGGAGGAGGATGAAGAGAGGTTTGGATTGAGGGGGAGAGGAAGGAGGATGAAGAGAAATGGTTGGATTGGGGGAGAGGAAGGAGGATAAAGAGAAAGGGTTGGATTGAGGGGAGGGGGAGGAGGATGAAGAGAGGTTTGGATTGAGGGGGAGAGGAAGGAGGATGAAGAGAAATGGTTGGATTGGGGGGAGAGGAAGGAGGATAAAGAGAACGGGTTGGATTGAGGGGAGGGGGAGGAGGATGAAGAGAGGTTTGGATTGAGTGGGAGAGGAAGGAGGATGAAGAGAAATGGTTGGATTGGGGGAGAGGAAGGAGGATGAAGAGAAATGGTTGGATTGGGGGGAAGGAGGATGAAGAGAAATGGTTGGATTGGGGGGAGAGGAAGGAGGATGAAGAGAAAGGGTTGGATTGAGGGGGAGAGGAAGGAGGATGAAGAGAAAGAGTTGGATTGAGAGGGGAGAGGAAGGAGGATGAAGGGAAAGGGTTAGATCGAGGGGGTGAAGAGAAAGGGTTGGATTGAGGGGGAGAGGAAGGAGGATGAAGAGAAAGAGTTGGATTGAGAGGGGAGAGGACGGAGGATGAAGGGAAAGGGTTAGATCGAGGGGGGGGGTGAAGAGAAAGGGTTGCAGCGGTCTAAGGCACTACATCTCAGTGCAAGAGGTGTCACTACAGTCCCTGGTTCGATTCCAGGCTGTATCACATCCGGCTGTGATTGGGAGTCCCATTTCGGGGTAGGCCGTCATTGTAAATAAGAATTTGTTCTTAACTGACTTGCCTAGTTAAATAAAGGTTAAATAAAATAATAATAATAATAAATAAATACACACTTTTCAACAGCTAATGGGGATCCTAATAAAATCCTCAGAGAGAAATAAAATGATGAGGAGAAAGTGTAATGGCTCCGTTTAGTAAGCTACTTCAACAAACTCCACTGCTCTGATGAAGGGACTATGAAGTAGAGAAAGGAAGATCAGGTTTTTAGGCAAAGTCCCATTCAAACCCAGATAGCTCCCCAAACCTCACGTGAAATTAGGTCACTCGAGGAGTTGTGTCACATTGTGAATTCTCATGGACCGTTTTATGATGCTGTCCACCACACACCCACATACAAATTCCTCTGACCACAATTTCAAATGAAAACCCTACACTTTTTCCTCAGGTGCGCGTGGTAATGTAATAATGTGTGTCCAGTGCTGTAAGTATTATGATTAGGTACTGATCCTGCTGTTAACTTGTGCGACAGGGCCTACCTCCAAAACTCTGATGGACTGCTAAGCTAGCTCCAGGGGAGTCCCTTTATGGGAACACACCTCAAGTTTATAACTTAATGAGGCCAGGATCTGCCATCCCACACGCCATAAAGAACCTCTCTCACTGCCTGCTATGAATTAAGATTGCTGTAAACTGTGGGTGACTGTGTAGATGTTCAAAATGTTCATGTGTGTAGTACGTAGTTGGGCGCACACACATTTTTGGTTTTCCCTTTACTTAACATCGGCAAGTCAGTTAAGAACAAATTCTTATTTACAATGACGGCCTACACCGGCCAAACCCAGACGACGCTGAACCAATTATGCACCGCCCTATGGGAGTCCCAATCACAGCCAGTTGTGATACAGCCTGGATTCAAACCAGGGTATCTGTAGTGATGCCTCTAGCACTGAGATACAGTGCCTTAGCCCGCTGCGCCACTCAGGAGCCCTGTCCACTACTGGTATAAAGTTCTTAAGTAACAATAAGTCATCTTTGGAGGTATCTGTATTTTACTTTACTATTTATATTTTGGACAACTTTTACTTTTAATCCATTACAATCTTAAAAACAATAATCACTTTTTACACCCAGAAGTAGTTGTTACATTTCGAATGCTCAGCAGGACATGAAAATGGTCCAATTCACGCACTTATCAAGAGAACATCCCTGGTCATCCCTATTGGCTCTGATCTGGCGGACTCACTAAACACAAATGCTTCATTTGTAAATGATTTGAGTGTTGGAGTGTTTCCCTGGCTATCCTTACATGTTTAAAACAAGAAAATGGTGCCGTCCGGTTTGCTTAATATAAGGATTTTGAAATGATTTATACTTAGACTTTTGATACTTAAGTGTATTTAAAACCAAATACTTTTAGACTTTTACTCAAGTTGTATTTTACTGGGTGACTTTTACTTGAGTCATTTTCTAATAAAGGTACCTTCACTTGTACTCAAGTATGACAATTGGCTACCTTTTCCACCACTGCTGTCCACAATTGTTATCCACTGGATAACTAACTGTTAGAATGTAGCAATGGTCTCCCAGGGACAGGAGAGATGAGCCTGTTAGCCATGTACTTTCAGCTGTTCCCTCTGGGACGTTTAGATAAAGTCATTTGACAACCATTTGGAATCGAATGCAGAACATCTGTTGCACATTTCTCACTTGTCAGGATTCATGGAAGTTTTGCTTTTATTTGTTTGTTTCTCTTTTCTGCTCCCATCTTCTCAGTCATTTTTATTGACTACCAGCCTTACTTACTACTGCATTTCTGTCTTATGTGGGCATGTCCACATTTATGGGTTTTGCGTGAGCCATTTAGGGTTGAAATCAGCGGAGGCTGCTGTGGCAAGGACGGCTCATAATAATGCCAAGCTTGTAGCGTCATACCCAAGAAGACTCAAGGCTGTAATCGATGCCAAGGTGCTTCAATAAAGTACTGAGTAAATGGTCTGAATACTTATGTATATGTGAAATTTCAAAAGTGTATTTTTAAAAAAATCTAAAAACCGATTGTTGCTTTGTCATTGTGGGGTATTGTGTGTAGATTCATGAGGGGAAAACACTATTTTATCCATTTTAGAATAAGGCTGTAACGTAACAAAATGTTAAAGAAGTCAAGGGGTCTGAATACTTTCCGAATGGACTGTATTTGTTACCATTCCACCTATTCCGCTCCAGCCATTACCACGAGCCCGTCCTCCCCAATTAGGTGCCACCAACCTCCTGTGTTTGAAACTCCTTTTATGTGCATGTGTGTGCACGTGTGGGCACGTTTGTGTGTTTACAGAACTTTATGGCTGCGTTCACACAGGCAGCCCAATTCTGATCCATTTTCCACTATTTGGTCTTTTCACAAACCACAACAGATATTTTCACATCAGATCCTTTTTTGGAGCTCATCTGATTGGTCAAAAGACCAGTTCATGAAAACAAGATCAGAATTGGGCTGCCTGTGTAAACGCAGCCTATGTGTGTTGACACGTACAGTATGGACAATATGTGGGGTACTGCTAAAAAAGCATAGAGTGATCCTCACTGACTTCTTGTGTGTCAGCTTCCTTCCATGACCTCAATGATTTTGCATGGATCCGCTTTACAGGGTTAACCTAAGCCGGATCTATGCAGGGCAGACTGAGCGTGCTGCACCAGCACAGAAAATAATTGGGTTGATTTCCCTGTAATGGTCTGTTGGTCCCCGCCACACTGTTGCCAAGCACTAGCTGTAAACTTCAGCTTTGTCACTTAGACTAGGCCCGGGCCAGGCCTCAGACTGGAGTTAGAACGTATGGGGGAAGGGTGGGGTGGGATGTGGGGATTAAGATGGGACAGGGTGTGGGTGTTGGGTGTTGGATGTGTTCGACCACCCAGGCCTCTTTTTTACCAAGCTAGCACAGTTACTGTGTATGAGATTATGCGGTGGTTGAGTCGATTAACACACACACACACACATGACACCTGGCTCTTGGCATCAGCCTCTCTCTGACTGGTGGTTGAGTCGATTAACACACACACACACACACACACACACACACACACACACACACACACACGACACCATGCAGCAGGCTCACTTTTTACTGCTGGAGTCATGCTTTTGTGTCGAAGGGACACCGTGAGACTTCCCATGATCCCTGCTCGCCTCTGAGCTAACGAGCTAATGACGGAAATACTGTGACTGGTGCACTGGTGCACTCCCGCATGCTTTCCAGATAGAGCTAGAGTTCCAAAAAGTCTTAGAAAATAGGAACATCCTCTCTCTCTCTCTGTTGCTCCCTATCAAATCAAATTTATTTATATAGCCCTTCGTACATCAGCTGATATCTCAAAGTGCTGTACAGAAACCCAGCCTAAAACCCCAAACAGCAAACAATGCAGGTGTAAAAGCACGGTGGCTAGGAAAAACTCCCTAGAAAGGCCAAAACCTAGGAAGAAACCTAGAGAGGAACCAGGCTATGTGGGGTGGCCAGTCCTCTTCTGGCTGTGCCGGGTAGAGATTATAACAGAACATGACCAAGATGTTCAAATGTTCATAAATGACCAGCATGGTCGAATAATAATAAGGCAGAACAGTTGAAACTGGAGCAGCAGCACAGTCAGGTGGACTGGGGACAGCAAGGAGTCATCATGTCAGGTAGTCCTGGGGCACGGTCCTAGGGCTCAGGTCCTCCGAGAGAGAGAAAGAAAGAGAGAATTAGAGAGAGCATATGTGGGGTGGCCAGTCCTCTTCTGGCTGTGCCGGGTGGAGATTATAACAGAACGTGGCCAAGATGTTCAAATGTTCATAAATGACCAGCATGGTTGAATAATAGTAAGGCAGAACAGTTGAAACTGGAGCAGCAGCATGGCCAGGTGGACTGGGGACAGCAAGGAGTCATCATGTCAGGTAGTCCTGGGACATGGTCCTAGGGCCCAGGCCAGTTGAAACTGGAGCAGCAGCATGGCCAGGTGGACTGGGGACAGCAAGGAGTCATCATGTCAGGTAGTCCTGGGGCATGGTCCTAGGGCTCAGGTCCTCCGAGAGAGAGAAAGAAAGAGAGAAGGAGAGAATTAGAGAACGCACACTTAGATTCACACAGGACACCGAATAGGACAGGAGAAGTACTCCAGATATAACAAACTGACCCTAGCCCCCCGACACATAAACTAATGCAGCATAAATACTGGAGGCTGAGACATCTCTCTGTCTGTCTGTTGCTCTCTATCTATCTATCTCTGTCTGTCTGTTGCTCTCTCTCTGTGTTGCTCTCTATCTATCTCTCTGCCTGTCTGTTGCTCTCTTCCTATCTCGCTGTCTGTCTGTTGCTCTCTCTCTCTGTTGCTCTCTATCTCTCTCTCTCTCTGTCTGTCTGTTGCTCTCTATCTATCTCTCTGTCTGTCTGTCTGTTGCTCTCTATCTCTCTGTTGCTCTCTATCTATCGCTCTGTCTGTCTGTTGCTCTCTCTCTCACTGCTTGTTCTGCCCCACCCCAAAAATGGGTTCCATATTCTGGCATAACATCTCATGTCATGGGTGGGGGAGTTATTCGGTTGGATGTCATACTTTCCTTTTTAGAGAAAACAAGTCTATTTGTGAAGCAGCACTGTGACTGGCCGGGAGCAGAGCGTACCGAGTCCTGACTCCTGAGTCCTGAGCCCTGAGCCCTGAGCGGGAGAGAGAGAGAGAGCGAGAGAGAGGGAGAGTATGTGAGAGAGAGAGAGAGAGAGAAAGAGAAAGAGAGAGATAGTGAGAGAGAGAGAGAGAGAGAGAGAGAGAGAGAGAGAGAGAGAGAGAGAGAGAGTGAGAGAGAGAGAGAGAAAGAGAGTGGGTGAGATGGAGAACTAGAAAGTGGAAGGTAAAGAGAGCAAGAAAGAGAGGTGGAGAGAGAGCATGGGATTGAAGGGGCTTGGGAATACCGCAAATCAAATCGAGCCCCAGGCACCCTCTCTGTCACTTTTCCATTGGGTTTTGCCGTGGGTGTGTAGTACAGTATAATACTGCAGTATACCCACATCCCCACATCCATGGAGTCCACAGTCATAAAACTGAGGTCAACTGTTGGCACTCGGTACACACTCATAGCTGTCAGTCTGGCCCACTGGACCCGGGCACCATGACTGAAACCCAGAGAAAGGCCAAGGCTGGGCCCACTCTTTCCACTGCTCCTGGTCAACTACACTCATGTAAGAAACCAGCTAATCAGTTCAGAAAACACTAGCGCATTGTGCTCCATTGTCAAGGCCAATTAAGTTTGTTGTCCGTCATCTTTATGGTAGCAATGAACGCAATGCTCACCTTTTCCTCCACTCACAATCGTAGAAGTGCGACCACACACTAATGCACCTGCATTTGGATTTCAGACAGGATCATCCGTTTTCAGGTTATCATGGATCTTTCCCACCAAAGTGACAGGAAGTCCATATGAAACGTTGTAAAGCAGACGTTATGCACCATCCTCCGCTTCCTCTATTCTTCTTCCCTCCAACGTTTGCTGATTTAAGGGAACTGCCTCTGAGTTTTCCGCCATCATGTCAGGAAGATTCGTCCATCATCCTGTGATGATCAGACAGGTGGGAAACTCTCCTCCATACAGGGCAATGTGGCATCACTGGCTAGAGACATAGTGACGAGAATAAGCCATTGCGACAGAGAACAGAGAAGAGCATCACCTCAAGGACAAACTGGGGTTGGGCAAGAGAGTGAAGAGAGAGTGATTGAAGAGGAAGATGAAAGCACATTTCCTGGAAGACCAATTCTCTCATCCTCATCACAGAGTAGAAAGGGAAAAGTCTCAGAAGTACTTGTGTTTTTGCATTATGCAGTTCTATACTGAAGTGGACAGACGCCCAGACTGACCCTGACAGCACAGCCAGACATATAGACCGCCCACCAGCCCTTTCACCTTCTTCTCTGAGAGGTTTAGGTTCCAAGGGAAAGTCCCTCGCCCCTTCCGTTCTCACGCCTGGCAGTGTGGGACCACGAGGAGACAGAACAAGAGAGAAGTGGGACGCCACTTTGACTTTGAGACGTCACCTCCCCGCTGTACCCCTCCCCTTGAGGTTTGAAGGGTAGAAGCAACATGCTTGCAAAGCTCTAAACACTACGGACACAATCCTGGCTCGCAGCTCCTGAACGCCACTCTGTTTTAGCAACGTTTAACTCACTAAAGATCCTGGAGCCGTTTGAAAGACCCAGAACAGACCACAAGGGAGAGAAAAAAGAAGGGGGTGGCAGACGAAAGTGCTTCTTTTGAGATTCGTTTTAAAGTTGATTTCTCCCGACTTCCGTACAAATTAGGCACAATTAATGCCTGACAAATACAGGCTGTGCTTTCCAAGAGGAGGGTCTGGTTTGGACGCTGCACTCTTAAAAAAATAAAATAACGTAACAATGGCTTTTATTGTCGCGTTGGCGTACAAGCTCCTTGCCCACTACTTGGTTTCAGCCAAACTGCCGTCAAGACACACAAACTCAATTTAGCTGATTATGAACTTAAGTGCTCTTTCTGAGACATGGCTTCAATCCCTACGGCTTTTTTTCCACCGTTCTCTTGGACGATGGGAGGGGGGTAAAAGAGGGATGGAGGAAGAGAAGGAGAGCAGATGGAAGGAGTATTTTTGAAAGTGTATGTTTTTTCACAAAGCTCCCTAATTTATATTTTTTGAGCGGTCGGCCTGCCTCAGCCTGCCTGCACGTGTGAACATTAAACATCACTGGCTGCCCAGAGCTCTCTCTACTGGCACCACTTGTCAATCAGCGCAGTGGCAGAGTGGCGCTGGCCAAGCGCCGTGCGGTCGCTTTGGAAACGTTTCCCTGTGTGCGGTTAACCCCGCGCTCTCTGAGCAGGGCTCCACTCACTCTTCAAATTGCCAGTCTCCCATGGTATTGCATAAGGTTTCAGACACTCTGACGCATGAACACTCGTTCAAAGTGGCAATGTATGGATGGGTACATACATTAGGTGCTGGCGAGAACCCATAGCTAAGTTCATGTGGTAGAGTGTGTCTAGTAAGCAGATAAAGACGGACAACAAAGCCTGAGATAGATGAGATTCAAGGTGTTGCCCAATGCACATTGCTGTGTCAGCTACACTCTTAAAAAAGTCTTTCAAAAGGGATCTTTGGCTGCACCCATAGGAGAACCCATTTTGGTTTGAGGTAGAACCCTTTTGGGTTCCTTGTTGAACCTTCTGTGTAAAGGGTTCTACATTGAACACAAATGGGTTTTTACCTGGAACCAAAAGGGTTCTTCAAAGGGTTCCCATGAGGGAAAACAGCCGAAGAACCCTTTTAGGTTCTAGAAAGCACCTTTTTTTCTAAGAGTGTAGCATCACAACAAGGTGGGGGGAAAGGAGGAGTATGGAGGAAAACAGAACATCGGGGTCAAGCCAAACGAAGACATAATGATCGGTGAATATCAGAGGCAGGGAAGACAAGCAAAGATAATAAAGAAAGTAAAATGAAGACAAGTAAAGAGGATTCATCTTTGCCCTGGATACACTCCCACAGTCCCCACGCTGACAGAGAGCTCTCCCTCCTCCTGTTGAGCTCTGGGCTCAAGGTGAGTGTCTTCATTGGAACGCGATGAGAGTTTGCTGGGATGGCCTGGCAGCTGACCATGACATAGCTTACAGACTCCAGCCCCCTTACTGACAATCACACACACACACACACACACACACACACACACACACACACACACACACACACACACACACACACACACACACACACACACACACACACACACACACACACACACACACACACACACACACACCGTAGACAGCCTGTAAGGCCCCACACCTTTCATCTCAGAATGTAGAGAATATTGCAGAAGGCAGGCAGTGGAGAATGTGTTCTGCCAACAGGAGGGTTTTGATATTGTTTTTGTGTGAGTCTGGCAAGCAATCAAAAGGCAAAAAGAGTGTATACGTTATCACTTACATCCAAACTTGGCACAGGACAAAATGTAATATTCTCTCACTGCTCTTACAAGCGATCACATGTGACACAGTGCCATTGTCGACTGGCATGTGTGTACTTTCATGCACATGCATAGTGCAGACTTCCTTACCAGCTTCCCCAATCTAATGGAACCACACCGTTAACAGAACAACCCGGTGTGGTTGCGGCAGTACCACTCCTCTCTCTTTCTCTAGCCCACTGTTCTCTGTGTCAGTACTGTCCACTTGACTATCAGACGTGCTGAGATGTGCCGGCGTTGGAAGAAATATTACAGGGTTAAATGTTGCATAGCGTTTTGGTTACTGCGGCGAGGATCGGTCCCGGAGCAGCACGCTCAGATGGTCCGCCATCGGGACGGGGAAATATCGTCTGAGGGCACGGTTCCTGAAACCGCAGCGCCGTTTCTCACTGCAAATGGAGGAATGGAGACGAAAACCGCAAGCCTGCAGCTGTTCAGCTGGAAGAGAAAGGACACTTTTCTCAGTTTTAAAGGCAAAGTGTGTCAAATGGAGGCTTTTACGTCCAAAGTCTAAGAGCTCTGCTTCCTTAACCACACTTAGGGGTCTATTCAATCAGACATCCACATAGCTGTTGTTTTGGCTAGTCGGAGGTGGAACTGGGTTAGAGCTTTCAAATCCACAAGTGGCTCCTGGCATTACACCTAAAGCGGACATTGCCATTAACTGCACGGAGAAATCCCATGCATCCCAAACAAGTTCAAACACTGGAATGTGAGATGTAATCTACACCTCCTTTAGCCTGATAGAAATCCTCTTTTCATTTAATGATTTTAAATTTGAAACTTAAATGATTTCATAATTTCTATATATCCTACACTTTCTCGTTCTGAACTTCTAACGTGAGTGGGACGGGTGTGGCTTCGTGACAATGATCAAGAGCAGCTGCTCACTGATTTTGACAGGTCCGACACAGTTCACCTCCGAATGCTAGCTAGGTGGGTGTCTGCTATCGCAGGTTAAGCTTAATCTGATTGAATCTAGGCCAAAGTTACATAAATCTTTTTCTATTAGCCTGATAATAAATCTTTCCATGGATTTGATGTTCTTACCCCACGTGTCAAGGGGAGACACGGGAGGAGTGTGGACACGGGAGGAGTGTGGACACGGGAGGAGTGTGGACACGGGAGGAGTGTGGACACGGGAGGAAATGGGGATATTGGATTTTAGAAAGAGATAATAGCCAGCATGTTATCCAATCTGTGTAGTATATTTGGCCATACATTGGAAAATATACAGTACTTATATTTGGGACCTCACGTCCTACCACAAATTGACATGTATCCAGGCCTCAGCGAGGTCATAGATAATACGATGCAGTCCAGACAGTCTGGCGGTTTAGGATTCCATCTCTTCCTAATGATTGGCCTAATTCATGTGTATATTCTATGTTATTATCGTCCTCTCGTCTGGATGAACCGAATCTCATCCTCTATTTATTGACATGACTCTGCTTTCTCTTCCTGTCCTTCCCTCTCTTGGTTCCCGCGCATGCCCGGCGCATGTTAAAGACCAAGATGAAAGGGGGATATATGTTTGGTCATGCTCCATAACTGACAGAATAAAACAAACAGACTATCTACTCCTTGTCTAAACCATCCTTTTGCCAGACCTGTTTCAGCTGTGTGTGTGTGTGTGTGTGTGTGTGTGTGTGTGTGTGTGTGTGTGTGTGTGTGTGTGTGTGTGTGTGTGTGTGTGTGCGTGCGTGCGTGCGTGCATGCGTGCGTGCGTGCGTGCGTGCGTGCGTGCGTGCGTGCGTGCGTGCGTGCGTGTGCGTGCATTAGAGCTCTGCAGACAGTCCCAATCCTCCAACCCCCATCTTCTTGTGTGGGATTTGCCTCCTTTAAGGCTGGTTAGCAGGCTTCAATCAGACTAATCCAAATTCCCTATCCACCCAGCACATGGCAGACTATCAGATTCACTGTGATAACATCACATACAGTAGGATGGTTATACAGTGTTTTGACTCTTCTGCAAACACGGGCTCCAGTTTGCACATACTTCAGCTGACTTCCTCAAGTGGTTAGTTTGGTCAGCACGGCGCCCAACATACCTGTAACTAAACACACATATTCTCAAATACCTCTGATGATGAATTTAGGTGTGTGTGAGTGGTTTGGTTTTACTATCCTTGTGTGTACCAGAAGTCCTCACAAGGATAGTAAAACAAGGAAAATTCTAACAAGTGGGGACATTTCGCCAATCCCCATAAGGAAAAAGGCTTTTTTAGGGTTAGGGTTACAATTAGGGTAGGGGTTAGAATTAAGGATAGGGTCAGGGGTTAGGTTTAGGGATAGTAGTTAGGATTAGGTTTAGTTTTAGTGTTAGGAGTTTGGGATTAGGGTTAAGGTTAAGGGTTAGGGTTAGGTCCTGTGGGGAAAATAGATTTTTGGGTCCCCACAAGGATAGTAAAACAAATGTGTGTGTGAGTATGTGTGTTTGTTTGGCCTTTTTGTGTTTCATAGACCTACTTTGTAGAGACAAGTTGCCCGTCATTAATGAAAACATTCCATGGTTGCTATAGGGACTGTTTCGGTGGTGGGCTAGGATTCCAGCATTCACTATCCGAAAAGATGAGTACTTGTCCTCTGCTACAAAGTAGACACGATATCCTACAGTCCTGCAATACACTCCTGCAACATGTTCACATTTATGGTATACACACATTACATACATTACAATATTGTAATACATTACAACACATTACAATAACGTGTTACAATAACGTGCCCAGCATACAACAATGATGCAGACTACTTACTTTTCAGGACCCAGTATTAAAAACTGAACAATACTTCACACCTTTAAAAACAGAATACGCTTGCGTCACACACATCAATAAAATGCCCCAAAATTTGGAACAGAGACACACTCAAATGTTGAAACGCTAACGGATGCAGGTGAAAATTTGCCAGTAAAGAAATATGAAATCTCATTAATTTTTTAAGAGAAAGCGAGGCCCCGCAGGCCCCTCCCTCTAATGGGGATGGAGGGTTTTTATTGGCGTGTTAAATATGAGTGTCAGCCGAACAGTGGCGGCCCGTCCACTACAATACAAGGAAGAAACCTCTAGTGCATAATTGAATGACAACAGCTGATCAACAAGCGCCAGTCGATAGCTGGCTGCCTGGCTCCAAGCGTCAGCATCATTAGACGTGCATCAGTCACTCTCACTTCACTGAAGCCAGGACATCTCATTATCGGAGAGCTTGTTGGGGCTCCTCATCGATCCATAATGGCGGACACATCGCCACCTGTTATGTTGGGACTGGAGCGACTGGGAACGGAATGAAGTAGGAAGTAAGTGGACATGGCAGTGTTCTGTGATGTTGGTCTAGCCAAGAGCACATTCTGTCCATGGCACACAGTGATTAATTGCCACCAGGGGTGTTTGGTCCGCAGCCACAACAGCCCAACAAGGCAAAGCAGGCAAGTCCCCAACACACCAATCTCCAGGCTCATTAACCACTAACCAGGCAGCACATGCTGAAAGGCCCCAATTACTCGTCACCGATCCCCCCGCCCTTCCACCACACTGCCACTTGACCAGGAGACAAGTGTTTGCCCCGTATTAAAAACCCTGAACGTTTACAGAAAGAGTTTTCCCCCGAAGTGAAATCATCGCCATCTCACTCTTTTTAACAGGGGAGGACATGACAATAAAAATTCTCGCCGGTCGCTGTTCTTTCATCTGGACTGGAACTCTCATTCTCTCCTGTTAATTTCTCCATGGTGTTCAGACTCAGGGTCAGACACAGCGGCTTGGTGCATGGTTGGTTAAGGTCTGGCTGGGAGGCAGTCGACGACAGATTTATGGAGTTTATGGAGCAGCTTTAGTCATCACTACATACAATAGAGTTGTTCCATGACTGTGATAGGAAAAGAAGGAGTCAATGAATCATAATAGATCACGCCACGCTAATGAACACTAGGCAGAGGTAGCCTACTATTCTAGAATTTTCCAAGGTCCTCTTATCTAATCTGACTAGATAGGCCTCCACTTTAATGCATAATGTATATTAGCTATGTAATACAGATACATCGTTTTAGTACAAAACAGCATCACACACCCACATTGGTGGAAACAAGAGCTGGCATGACAAGCCATCTCGTTCACAACAAGAACCCACACACCGCATCGACACTACACCATCCCATAATGCGTTGTTATCCTCGTCTCATCCAAGCGTATTGTTGCCATGGGGACGTCTATATACCAGCCGGGCCTTTGCGTGAAGTGCGGTGAGTATGCAGTCTGGGGGCATAGAGCAGAGGGGAGAGAGCCATGTACACTCTTTGAAAAACGGGTTCCAAAAGGGTTCTGTGTAAAACACAAAAGGGTTCTACCTGGAACCAAAAATAGTTCTTTAAGAGGTTCTTCTATGGGGACAGCTGAAGAGCCCTTTTTGGTTCTTGATAGCACCTTTACTTGTAAGAGTGTAGGACAGGACAGGATATGATACACAGACAGATGCAGTCAGGGATCGTCATGAGGTGACGACCTCGTGAAGCTGCTTGAGAGAATGCCAAGAGTGTGCAAAGCTGTCATCAATGCAAAGGGTGGCTACTTTGAAGAATCTAAAATCTAAAATATATTTTGAATTGTTTAACACTTTTTTGATTACTACATGATTCCATCGGTGGTCTTCACTATTAGTCTACAATGTAGAAAATAGTCAAAATAAAGAAAAACCCTTGAATGAGTAGGTGACCAAACTTTTGACTGGTACTGTATATCTTTTTTTTTTTAATGCAGGATGCAATATCATACGAAATCGATGACATAGTACACAATTGAATGACATAGTACACAATTGGATGACATAGTACACAAGAAACAGGGACGGTTTGAGCTTGTGAGCACCACTTTCAAAACAACTGGCTGAAATGATCTAGACGTTCTGGAGAATCAGGTACTGTAGACGGCTAGGACACGGACAAAGACGGCTTTGTTCCTCTGAGAAATGTGACACCTCGCCAAGCAGGAAGTTTGTTTTTCTGTTCCAGCTCTGAAATGAGGAATCAGAAGCCACAAATGAGAGTGGCGAAGACTGGAAAAGGGGAGAAGACGGGAGAGGAAGAGGGGAAGAGGGGAAAAGGGGAGAGGTGCTGGGCTGGCACCATCCTGTCTCAGGAATGTCCTTCACACTGACATGGAGAGATGGATGGATGGATGGATGGGCATTCATGATACCACACACACGGCACTGTACATAAGACCTGTAATGTACCTTCTGCTGCATGTGCTGTACAGTGGGCATAATGTGATTGGTTATGTACTGTACAGTAGGCATAATGTGATTGGTTATGTATTGTACAGTAGGCATAATGTGATTGGTTATGTACTGTACAGTAGGCATAATGTGATTGGTTATGTACTGTACAGTAGGCATAATGTGATTGGTTATGTACTGTACAGTAGGCATAATGTGATTGGTTATGTACTGTACAGTAGGCATAATGTGATTGGTTATGTACTGTATAGTAGGCATAATGTGATTGGTTATGTATTGTACAGTATGCATAATGTGATTGGTTATGTATTGTACAGTATGCATAATGTGATTGGTTATGCACTGTACAGTAGGCATAATGTGATTGGTTATGTATTGTACAGTAGGCATAATGTGATTGGTTATGTACTGTACAGTAGGCATAATGTGATTGGTTATGTACTGTACAGTACGCATAATGTGATTGATTATGTATTGTAGAGTATGCATAATGTGATTGGTTATGTATTGTACAGTATGCATAATGTGATTGGTTATGTACTGTACAGTATGCATAATGTGATTGATTAGTATGCATAATGTGATTGGTTATGTACTGTACAGTAGGCATAATGTGATTGGTTATGTACTGTACAGTAGGCATAATGTGATTGGTTATGTACTGTACAGTATGCATAATGTGATTGGTTATGTATTGAACAGTATGCATAATGTGATTGGTTATGTATTGTACAGTATGCATAATGTGATTGGTTATGTACTGTACAGTATGCATAATGTGATTGGTTATGTACTGTACAGTAGGCATAATGTGATTGGTTATGTACTGTACAGTAGGCATAATGTGATTGGTTATGTACTGTACAGTAGGCATAATGTGATTGGTTATGTACTGTACAGTATGCATAATGTGATTGGTTATGTATTGTACAGTATGCATAATGTGATTGGTTATGTACTGTACAGTATGCATAATGTGATCGATTATGTATTGTACAGTATGCATAATGTGATTGGTTATGTACTGTACAGTATGCATAATGTGACTGCTTATGTACTGCATGCAGCCAGACATGCATGCACTGTTTGTACATTTCAATCGTGGCATGCACAGAACACATGGCTGTATGAAAGGATTGTGTTTGCCGATTATAGTGGTTATAAAGAAAACAAACATTATTACATTCATTGTCACAGATGGAGACAAGCAGAAGCCTATGTTTGCAAGTGCAGACTGAAAGTCAGGACTGAGCACTCCTTTCTCCCTGTTCATGTACTGGATGTTTATTTTGCCTGCTCTAAATGGTCTGATCTTCCCAGCAGATGTACATACATCTGATGCAAGGGATCCTTCAACTCCTGTTCCTATAACTGCTGACTGCCTGCTTGGAGTCTGCCTGCCTGCCTGAAGAATGAGTGTGGAAGGATTTCAACATCCCCTCCCCTACACCTTATCTCATCCCCACGCCTCATCTGATCCCCACCCCTACACCTCATCTCATCTCATCCCCACGCCTCATCTGATCCCCACCCCTACACCTCATCTCATCCCCACGCCTCATCTCATCCCCACCCCTACACCTCATCTCATCTCATCCCCACGCCTCATCTGATCCCCACCCCTACACCTCGTCTCATCTCATCCCCACGCCTCATCTGATCCCCACCCCTACACCTCGTCTCCCCATCTCATCCCCACGCCTCATCTCATCCCCACCCCTACACCTCATCTCATCTCATCCCCACGCCTCATCTGATCCCCACCCCTACACCTCGTCTCATCTCATCCCCACGCCTCATCTGATCCCCACCCCTACACCTTATCTCATCTCCACGCCTCATCTGATCCCCACCCCTACACCTCATCTCATCTCATCCCCACGCCTCATCTGATCCCCACCCCTACACCTCATCTCATCTCATCCCCACGCCTCATCTGATCCCCACCCCTACACCTCATCTCCTCCCCACCCCTACACCTCATCTCATCCCCACGCCTCATCTGATCCCCACCCCTACACCTCATCTCCTCCCCACCCCTATGCCTCATCTCTTCTCGCCCCTACACCTCATCTCGCTATACCTCATCTCACCTCTTTTTCTCCCCCCTTCTCTCACTCTCCCTCCCTCCCTCCCTCCTTCTCTCTCTCTCTCTCTCTGAAGAGGTTGAATGTCTCGGATGTGCTGGTCCCCAGCCACCTGGCAGTGTTCACCCAGAGGGAGCGGAGTCCTGAGCCCAGAGTGCTCTAACTGATACCAGGTGACCTACAGAACCACAGGAGCTCAGGACCAGCCCACCTGTGTCCTTCTGGGGCTCGCATTACACACAAAACCAGAAAACATCCCTTTTGTGCTCGGCCGGCCCGCCTTTTATCTCTCTGCATGTACAAACACACACACACACAAGACCTGGGGTGCGCAGCCGTTCCACTCTCTTTATGAGTCCCGCACAAAAGAACATTGCTCAATTTATGACAATAGGATAGGATTGAGCCAAGCAAGTTGTGAGCAAACCAACCCTCTCCTGTTAGCATTCACAAGAGACACAGTCCTTCTAATCTAACCTGCTAACTGTTGTAGTGCACACATCTGAGCTGACAGAAGTCTCCCGTCCCTCTGTCTCCTTACAGGCGCTGATATGGCGGGCTTGTTTTAAGTTTCAAGTGTTAATGTCACATGCACAAGTACAGTGAAATGCCTTTCTTGCCAGCTCTAACCCCAACAATGCAGTAATCAAAAACAATGTAATACTAAAAATAACAAGGTAGAAACAAAAACACACGAGATATAAAAATAAGAAGAACACGAGAAAGTAAGTAGGCATACTATGTACAGGGTCAGTTCCAGGGTCAGTTCCAGTACCATATTCACAATGTGCAGTGACACTGGCGTGGTAGGGTTCAATACTGTAGGTATAAGGGTAAGGTGACTAGGCATCAGGATAGAGAATAAACAGTGTAGCAGCAGGGTGTATGATGATTGTGTGTGTGTGTGTGTGTGTGTGTGTGTGTGTGTGAGTCAGTATGAAGGCATGTGCATATTATGTAGGTGTGAGCGAATTAATGTTTGTATCTATGTAGTAGGATAGATGGAGTGTTGCCATCAGAGTCCATCCAACTCTACTTTGACGCTTAAAAGTGGTGGCTCGTATATAGGCTACACTAAAACATGTTTTTATTTTTTACCCCTTTTCTTCCCAATTTCATGGTTCCCAATTGGTAGTTACAGTCTTGTCCCCTCGCTGCAACTCCCCTACTGACTCGGGAGATGCGAAGGTCGAGAGCCGTGCGTCCTTCAAAACACGACCTTGCCAAGCCACACTGCTTCTTGACACACTGCTCGCTTTGTTACGCTCGTCGAAATGATCGGACTAAGGTGCGGCGTGGTAGGCGTATGTTTTGTCTTTATTAAAAATGAACACCTAAAAACAACAAAAGGAAAACTAACATAACGTTCGGTAGGCTACACAGAGCTGTACAAAAACAACATCCCACAAAACTAAGGTGGCAAAACAGGCTGCCTAAGTATGATTCCCAATCAGAGACAACGATAGACAGCTGTCCCTGATTGAGAACCATACCCATCCAAAACATAGAAATAAAGAACATAGAGTTTCCCACCCGAGTCACACCCTGACCAACCAAACATAGAGAATAAAAAGATCTCTACGGTCAGGGCGTGACAAGCTTAACCCGGAATCCAGTCGCACCAAAGTGTCAGAGGAAACACCGTCCAGCTGGCGATCGAGGTCAGCTTACAGGCACCCGGTCCGCCACAAGGAGTCGCTAGAGCGTGATGGGACAAGGAAATCCACGCCGGCCAACCCCTCCCTTAACCCGGACAACGCTGGGCCAATTGTGCAACGCCTCATGGGTCTCCCGGTCGTGGCTGTGATACAGCCTGGGATCGAACACGAGTCTAAGCAGTGCCTTAGACCGCTGCGCCACTCGGGAGGCCACACACTAAAACATTTAGTCCCATTCATACTGTATATAAAGTGTCCCATAAAGTTCTGGTTCCTGTTTACACGAGAAACACTACATCAGGCCTGATTACTGCTGTGAGAACCCTCTTATTCTGTGTTCGTCCACCCATGGCTGCAGGGCTGGCAGTGAGGCTTAAAGTATGTACATATGACTCCTCCGCTTCACTGCACTGTGTTTTTAGAGCAAAGCCAAAGCTGGGTGTATGAAGGTGATGTATAGATATGGTCCTAGGTGTGTTTGTACGTGTGGGTATGGCTACGTGGTGTGCTGTGTGTGTGTGTGTGTGTGTGTGTGTGTGAGAGAGAGAGAGAGAGAGAGAGAGAGAGAGAGAGAGAGAGAGAGAGAGAGGTATCCCTGAGGTTACGTGCTTTCTGATGAGTGTGTGTTGGGAGTATGTGTGAATCAGTTGAGATTGTTTAGGAGGGAAAAGAGAAGAGCAATGATAGTTAACTACTGCTTTTTCCCCACTTTTCTTAACCATCTTCTCTCTTTCCTCATGTATCTTTATAAAATGCAAGCACACTTCTGACTGCTCTGGTTTTCTAAGTCAAAAGGACAGGGTTGCTTCATGATGTTTCCATGATTTCTATCACCTCCAGTGGCTTGCGAAAGTATTCACCCACCTTGGCATTTTTCCTATTTCGTTGCATTTCAACCTGGAATTAAAATTTATTTTTGGGGGAGCTTGTATCACTTGATTTACTCAACATGCCTAAGACTTTAAAGATGCAAAATATTTGTTATTGTGAAACAAACAAGAAACAAGACAGAAAAACAGGAAACCTGCCCTGCAAGTCTGTAAGTCTGCCTTTCTAAGCTTGACACATCTAGCCACTGGGGTTTTTGCCCATTCTTCAAGGCAAAACTGCTCCTTCTAGTTGGATGGGTTCCGCTGGTGTAAAGCAATATTTAAGTCATACCACAGATTCTCAATTGGATTGAGGTCTGGGCTTTGACTAGGCCATTTCAAGACATTTAAATGTTCCCCTTAAACCACTCGAGTGTTGCTTTAGCAGTATGCTTAGGGTCATTGTCCTGCTGGAAGGTGAACCTCCGTCCCAGTCTCAAATCTCTGGAAGACTGAAACAGGTTTCCCTCAAGAATTTCCCTGTATTTAGCGCCATCCATCATTCCTTCAATTCTGACCAGTTTCCTAGTCCCTGCCGATGAAAAACATCCCCACAGCATGATGCTGCCACCACCATGGTGGTGTTCTTGGGGTGATGAGAGGTGATTTGCACCAGACATAGCGTTTTCCTTGATGGCCAAAAAGCTCCATTTTAGTCTCGTCTGACCAGAGTACCTTCTCCATATGTTTGCGGAGTCTCCCACATGCCTTTTGGCGAATATCAAATGTGTTTGCTTATTTTTTTTATGGCCACTCTTCCATAAAGCACCGCTCTGTAGAGTGTACGGCTTAAAGTGGTCCTATGGACAGGTACTCCAAACTTTGCCTCTCTGATTAATGCCCTCCTTGCCTGGTCTGTGAGTTTTATTGGGTGGCCCTCTCTTGGCAGGTTTGTTGCAGTACCATATTCTTTCCATTTTTTAATAAAGGATTTAATGGTGCACCGTGGGACGTTCAAAGTTTCAGATACATTTTTATAACCCAACCCTAAACTGTACTTCTTCACAACTTTGCCCCTGACCTATTTAGAGAGCTCATTGGTCTTCATGGTGGTGCCCCTTGCTTAGTGGCGTTGCAGACTCTGTGGCCTTTCAGAACAGGTGTATATATAATGAGATCATGTGGCAGATCATGTGTGACTTCTGAAGGTAATTGGTTGCACCAGATCTTCTTTAGGGGCTTCATAGCAAATGGGGTGAATACATATGCATGCACCACTTGTTGTTGTGTTTTTTATTCTTTAGAATTTTTTTGAAACAAGTAAACAATTTCATTTTCACCAATTTGGACTGTTTTGTGCAAGTGCATTACATGAAATCCAAATAAAAATCCATTTTAATTACAGGTTGTAATTAAAAAAAATAGGAGAACGCAGAGGGGGGCGACTACTTTTGCAAAGCCACTGTATATTGGCATCATTTTCATTGCAATGGGGCTATGCAACTGGGATACGTGATCACTTCAATGTTTGACTGCTGTCTCCTCTCCGGTGCCTCTCAGATTAGCCTAGGTCATTCTAGAAGGATACAATCTGATGACTCACACAGAGGGTTTGCAGTGATTATGATGTGATTACTCGCTCAGATATCATAGATGCAATGCTTGTTCAAACATGCAGTAAGCCTACCCCAAATGCTCTTGGGAAATGTGGCTTCTGTGTTCAGAAGACTGTATAAACAATTTCTGTGTGTGTGTGTGTACTTTTGGACATCCTGAACTACAGTGAGATGTCTATTTGTATGATTTGAGGAAAGGTGATTTGTAAGCCATAAAAGTCATCCCAGATTTGAGCTGTCATCTAAACGAGCACAAAATGATGACTAACGACCAAAGGACCTTAATAGATATCATCTTCACCAACATGAACTCTATAGGCCCTACATAAACTGTCAATCACGAACAAACCGTGTATGATTGCCATTGTTTATTGAATTTTCGTAATCTTCTTTCACATTGTAATCCTGGTTGACAGCTCCCAACACTGTTTATTCAAGCGGAGCGATTTATCGTTCTGCAAAAACCTATTTGTCTCCTCCGGCCCGCTGTAGCTCCTCCTGCTTCTACCAATGACTACTCTTCAGCAATCGCACTCCTGGATTGAATGCCCGAGCCAAATGATGTCATCTGATTATAAAAGGAGAAATTTGTGGTTGTTTTCTTTTCCTGTACCGGTAGTAGTTTCTTTTATTGTTTTTAGTCTGAAGAGCCCACTTGGAGCCAAAACGTCTCGTCTGGCCCTTATCGATGACATCATAGTTTAAGTGTTTATTGGTTGATAAGTGCAGCTGTGTGGGAGGGCAAAGGCGAGCAGTGGGAGTCAGGACCAAGTTAAACTAGGTGGTGTAGCTGTCCTAATAATTGGCTACACTTTTCCATTATTATTTTGAAAAGAAATCTGTGATCCGGAAGACTCCCTGTGGAGAATGTAGGTGAATGAAAGCAGCTGAGAAGTAGGTTTATGGACACACACACACACACACACACACACACACACACACACACACACACACACACACCAAAATCTGGGGCCTAACTGGTGCAAAGTACACTGTGTATTCATCCACCTTTAATACATGGGGAGAAATCTGGTTAATTTATGTGGATTATTCTCCACCAGAGTTCCTTGTTAAAACAGGCCTGGGAAGGAGCAACAGGGGGAATAACATTGAGGTTGGGCATTTGGCAGCACTACCACAGACACTGCACTGAAATGCTACCACATGTGCCATTTGTCCACCATGCCGCCACTGTAACGTGAAGACAACAATCATGCCTTCCGCAATCAAGGCTGTTGTCTGGTGACAATATCAAACCTAGATAGACAAAGACCTAGATCTAAACCAGATAGCCTGACGTGTGCTCAAGAGGTTGCTTCATGAACAACAAATAATCCCAGATAAGGATCCGTCGGTGATGTAGTCTACCTCGTTACAGTGCCAGAGGGCAAGAGTCAGGGTGTTGAGTGAGACAGTGAAGAATGAGCTCAGGTCAAGTTAGACAGAAAGATGAACCTGATGAGGGAGAGAGAGAGAGAGAAAGAGACGAAGGAACCTCTGTCTGTTACGTAGTTACCTAACAGGCTGTGACAGGTCAGCCTCAACAGGCTACGTGAGTCACTCACAACTCAAACGGCAGGTAGAACCTGTTGTAGCTGCTGTGGGGATAGGGTATGGTTGTACTCTGTTATACAGTAAAGTACACTAACCTTTCATTCAATGGGGATACTAGGAGCTTTGATAAATGGACCAATAATGGGTACACACAACATTAACACACTACTACAACATAAACACACACACACCCTTGGTCTATGCGTAATCCCTGGACTGTAGCTATAAGCCCTGCTGACTCCAGGTGCAAGTCATGAGCTGGAAGTTGGGGTGGTGGAGAAGGATGAGGTGGAGGAGGAGGTGGTGGAGGAAGATTAGGATGAGGAGGTGGTGGGGCAGGAGGAGGTGAAGGAGGAAGATTAGGATGAGGAGGTAGTGGGGGAGGAGGAGGTGGTGGAGAAGGAGGAGGTGAGGGAAGAAGAGGAGGAGGTGAAGGAAGAAGAGGAGGAGGTGAAGGAGGAAGATTAGGATGAGGAGGTGGTGGGGCAGGAGGAGGTGGTGGAGAAGGAGGAGGTGAGGGAAGAAGAGGAGGAGGTGAAGGAGGAAGAGGAGGAGGTGGTGGTAGGTAGGCAGGCTGTAGCAGCCATCCTGCCATGCCCAAACTTAGTGAGAAGCAGCCTGCGGTTCATAGAACTCCCTTATAATCTATTCTCTCTGTTCAGCAAAACAGACCTTTCTTTAAGCATGTTACTCTCGTTGAGCTAAAATCTTTTTTTTCAAGAGAGACCTGGATTGCTATATATTTCTATAGAGTATACTACTCTACTCTCAGGACTGAAACTACCCTGTGTAGGATGGCTCAGGTCCTCATCCAGGCATTTGTCCCAGCGACAGAAGGTATTTGAATTAATGCACTGTAAGTCCCTCTGGATAAGTCATCTACTAAATGACTCAAATGTAAATGTAAAAATGTCCTAGACCTTTATACATGGCCCTCGGAGAGGCCTCCCATACGGCTGGATGAAAAATAGAGGATGGGAAACAGGGTTCGAGGAGCATTGAGGACGGCCCCATCACTCTTTCCCACAGCTGGACGACCCCTGAGTCTGCCTTTGGTGAAAGGTCATCCTCCTTGGGTCACCTGTTACATTAGCGCTCCGCCTGGCCCACACACAGTGGGTCTCGGTGATCCCTGACCCCCCAGAATATACCTCTGACCCTTATCCATGCTGAATCATTTACCTGACACATCTTTGTTTACAAGAGCTAAGAGAAATAGTGGTCTTTCCTGTTCAGGAGGCGAAAAATAGACATTTACTGGTTGCTCCTGGTAATTACTTGGATAATGCTTTTGTGTCTTGCTTTTTTGGGGCAATTCCCGGGAAAGAATTGCCCCAAATTGATAAGAATTGATAAGAATGGATCAGACTACACACAAATACTCATTCGTATTTGTGTGTAGTCAGATTTTCAACACGATTAACATTTTGTGAAAGGAAAGGTGTAAGCCCATTGTCAAGTTGGACCCACTCCCACATGCGGCAGGGTAGCCTAGTGGTTAGAGCGTTGGACTAGTAACCGGAAGGTTGCAAGTTCAAATCCCCGAGCTGACAAGGTACAAATCTGTCGTTCTGCCCCTGAACAGGCAGTTAACCCACCGTTCCTAGGCCGTCATTGAAAATAAGAATTTGTTCTTAACTGACTTGCCTAGTAAAATAAAGGTAAAATAAAAATGCATCTATTCATGACATTAGTGGAACTGGTCCAAAAAGCCCACATTCTGTTTTTATAAATGATAAGGAGTCTTCAAAGTAGGCCTAAACATACTTATATTTAATTGAGAAAAAATAGAGGGAGGATATAGAAAAATAAAGAAAGAACTAGCATTGTACCCCATTCCAGTTCTGCATTGTTGTCTCTAGTACTGGCATATTTTATAATTACGTGTCTGGCTTAAGACATGGCAGGGCTATCCATTTAATCTGCCTATGTAAAGATAATACAATCCTGATTACATTGGGACCAGGAGGGAGAAGAAGGACACAACAGAGAACTGGTTGTCTGCTTGAAAGGAGAGGATCTAAGATACTCTTTGTTTTTAATATTATTATGATTGAACTTTTCTCTTTATCTCCCATTTCTAATAAGCAGCTCGGAGCTCGAGTTACAAGCCGGAGAGACGGTCCAGGGAGATTTGGGGTCCTGCCGATAACGATCGGGGAATGCATCAGCATTCCAGGATGCATTTCAAACCATTCTATTGGCTGGATAAAGCCTCTCTTTTTTTTAAAGGAATTATAGAAAAATCCCTGTCTTAATTTCTTCATGATTTCAATCAGGGCCTCTGCGACAGAGAGGAAAGAAAAACAACAGAAAACACAAAGACATAAGTAAGGTTTACACTGCTAGTCTATACTTGTCGTTTACGAAGCATGTGACAAATCAAATTTGATTTGAGGCCCTTCCCGCCTCTGTGACTGTTAGAACCCATGATGCGCTTGTCTGTTGTGTTGGTCTGACGTTCTGTGTTTTTTCTCTTTTGTTTCGTTCCAGAAAGTGGCTTGAGGGGAAAAACACCTCGGAGCATGCAAGCAGAACGGATGGGTTTATTGGTTTTAACCAGGAGTCAATCACACCGAGTAACATGAGCCCAGACAAGGCGCGGAGGCTAGATTGCGAGGACACTAAACGCTGGAAAATGAGGGAGGGGAAACACCATCTCCCTACTTACAAATGTCTGATAATCCAGCACATGTGCTGCCTTCTAAAGGGATACTTAGGCTTTTAAGCTTCTTTGTCATTCCCATCCGAGCTTACAGAGTTGGGCCAGGAACATCAAGTCATGTTCAATTTAGTCTGCTGATCCTGAACAAACCATTGTGGGGATGGGAGAACGGCAGTGCTGGGGACTAGTTGTCAGATTAGACAAGTGGAATAAGACACACACTCAAAAAGAATGATGCGGCTTAACTATTCATTCTCAGTTTTAATTCTGGGCATAAAGATTGGACTCTGTTCTGTATGTGACCAATGTTCTACAAAGGAAAACTCACAAAGCGAGTCATTCTTTTTCGTTTTTGTCACGTTCGGACCTTTATTTCCTTTGTTTTGTATTTATTTAGTATGGTCAGGGCGTGAGGTGGGTGGGCAGTCTATGTTTGTTTTTCTATGATTTGGGGATTTGTATGTTTCGGCCTAGTATGGTTCTAGGCAGGTGTCATTAGTTGTCTCTGATTGAGAATCATACTTAGGTAGCCTGGGTTGCACTGTTTGTTTGTGGGTGATTGTCTATGTTGATTGCTTGTGTCAGCACAGGTCTCATTTAGCTTCACGGTCGTTATTAGTTTATTGTTTTTGTATTCAGTGTTCAGTAATTTCTTTAAGTAAATATCAAGATGAACACAAACCACGCCGCGTTTTGGTCCGCCTTTCCTTCAACAGAAGAATCCCGTGAAAGTTTTGCCTGGTCAGCTTTCAGATGTGGATGCATTTGAAAGAGCAAACAAGTCATAAACACATGACAAACCTATCCGTAACAAACCAATCAAATGTTAAGTTTGACACTTCAGAAGATATTGTACGACTACCTTTGATCATCTTTTCAATGTGCACACCTTTCTCTCTGCATTAGCACATCACGTCACCATGGAAAAATCCCAACAATGCAAGCAGGTGCAGACAAATGAAGATCAGTGCCACACATTGTTTAATCGCGGTTGCCCTCTGACTATTTGTCTTTCTGTTTCCAATGGGAAGCCACCCTGGATAATGAACCTAGCAAATAGTGATAAGCCTGGGCCAGAGACGATAACAACACCTAACCAATCATACACAGAGATTATACCTACCCATGACCCCGCAGGCAAATGTGACCTCTATTTCCTTGGCACTGATAAGGTGGGAGAGCTGTGGGACTACTTCTCTCTCTTTCTCTTCCCTCCTCCCTCTCTCTCTCTCTCTCTCTCTCTCTCTCTCGCTCTCCCAGTCTCTCTTTCCGAGTGACAGTAAAGTGGAGTGGAGTCTAATGTATGACTGCATGGTGAGGGCACTGATACGGACACCAGTATCATGACAGGCAAACAAACTGTTTTAACTATTTTTATCTAGCCTGTCGCTCACTGACTTCTAAACATAAGAGATGGCTATAATATAAATTATTATTATGATGATTATTCCTTGACTACGATAATACCCACTGTAGCAGTAGGCTACTTCTCAGGGCAGTTCGCATGATTCTGTACGTAAATCAGTGACACTCCATTTAGTATGATATGTTGTGTTACGTTGCATTATGAATGGAATAGCGGTCGCACAAGGTCATACGAATTAGAGGACGTACACACTGAACCAAAATATAAATGCAACATACAACAATTTCAATGATTTTACTGAGTTACAGGAAATAAGGAAATCAGTCAATTGAAATAAATTCGTTAGGCCCTAATCTTATGTGTTTCATATGAGTGGGAATACAGATGTGCATCTGTTGGTCACAGATACCTTAAAAAAAAGGTAGGGGCGTGGATCAGAAAATCAGTCAGTATCTGATGTGACCACCTCATGCAGCGCAACATCTCCTTCACATAGAGTTGTTCAGGCTGTTGATTGTGGCCAGGGGAATGTTGTCCCACTGCTCCTCAGTGGCTGTACGATCCAGAGCATCTCAGACAGGCTCACTGGGTGACATGTTTGGTGAGTATCCAGGCCATGGAAGAACTGAGACATTTTCAGCTTCCAGGAATTGTGTACAGATCCTTGCGAAATGGGGCCGTGCATTATCATGCTGAAACATGAGGTGATGGTGGCAGATGAATGGCGCATCTATGGGCCTCAGGATCTTGTCTCGGTATCTCTGTGCATTCAAATTGCCATCAATAAAATTACATTTTGTTCGTTTTCCGTAGCTTATGCCTGCCCGTACCATAACCCCACCGCCACCATGCGGCACTCTGTTCACAACTTTGACATCAGCAAACAGCTCATCCACGCAATGCCATACATTCTGTCTGCCATCTGCCCGGAACAGTTGAAACCGAGATTAATCCGTGAAGAGCACAGTGGCCATCGGAGGTGAGCATTTGCCCACTGAAGTCAGTTACGAAGCCAGACTGCAGTCAGGTCAAGGCTCTGGTGAGGATGACGAACACAAATGAGCTCCCTGAGATGGTTTCTTACAGTTTGTGCAGAAATTCTTTGGTTGTGCAAACCCAGAGTTTCATCAGCTGTCTGGGTGGCTGGTCTCAGACAATCCCGCAGGTGAAGAAGCCGGATGTGGAGGTACTGGGCTGGCGTAGTTACACGTGGTCTGCGGTTGGACTTACTGCCAAATTCTCTAAAACAACGTTGGAGGCGGCTTATGGTAGAGCAATTAACATGAAATTATATGGCAACAGATATTCCTGCAGGCAGCATGCCAATTGCACACTCCCTCAAAACTAGAGACATCTGTGTCATTGTGTTGTGTGACAAAACTGCACATTTTAAAGTGCACTTTTATTGTCCCCAGCACAATGTGCACCTGTGTAATTGTTATGCTGTTTAATCAGCTTCTTGATTTGCCACACCTGTCAATTTGTGCACAAAATTTGAGACAAATAAAATAATAAAATAAGCTTTTTATGCATATGGAACATTTCTGGGATCTTTCATTTCAGCTCATGAAACAGGAGACCAAAAATGTACATGTTCAAATCAAGTCAAATCAAATGTTTTTTGTCACATGTGCCGAATACAACAGTTGTAGAAATGCAGTGAAATGCTTACTCACAAGCCCTTATTAACCAACAATGCAGTTTTAAGAAAAATACCTAAAAAGATAAGAAATAAAAGTAACAAATAATTAAAGAGCTTTTGTAATGTTTTTTTGCATTTATATTTTGGTTCAGTATATTATCATAAGTCTTACCTGGTCGCATAATAGCATCCACATTGGGATCATCAACTATATTCAGCCCCTGGATGATATGTTACTGAGAGGATGGTCAGGGGGCCGGAACATAATTACAAATCATTTGCAGACTGCAAATTGACTGCAAGAATTCCAAACAAATGTAATATTTGACTAAAACATTTCACACCTTGCTTACATTTGTATACAATTCCATATTTATCTCTATTATGAGTAGGATTCCGTTGGAACAGATTTCCAATATTAAAATCACGTTTCTTTGGGGGGTGAAGTGGCAAATAAAAACCATCCATTGGCCACAAGTTAGGGAACCCTGATGTATAGTATTATAGCAGGTTAGGTGAAATGACATAGCAGGTTAGGTGAATTGACATGGCAGGTTAGGTTAGGTGAATTGACATGGCAGGTTTGGTTAATTGACATTGCAGGTAAGGTGAATTGACATGGCAGGTTAGGTTAGGTGAATTGACATGGCAGGTTAGGTTAGGTGAATTGATATAGCAGGTTTGGTTAATTGACATTGCAGGTAAGGTGAATTGACATGGCAGGTTAGGTTAGGTGAATTGACATGGCAGGTTAGGTTAGGTGAATTGATATAGCAGGTTAGGTGAATTGATATAGCAGGTTTGGTTAATTGACATTGCAGGTAAGGTGAATTGACATGGCAGGTTAGGTTAGGTGAATTGACATGGCAGGTTAGGTGAATTGACATAGCAGGTTAGGTGAAATGACATAGCAGGTTAGGTGAATTGACATAGCAGGTTAGGTGAAATGACAGCAGGTTAGGTGAATTTACATAGCAGGTTAGGTGAATTGACATGGCAGGTTAGGTGAATTGACATAGCAGGTTAGGTGAAATGACATAGCAGGTTAGGTGAATTGACATAGCAGGTTAGGTGAAATGACAGCAGGTTAGGTGAATTTACATAGCAGGTTGACATAGCAGGTTAGTGAATTGACATGGCAGGTTAGGGAATTGACATAGCAGGTTAGGTGAATTTATATAGCAGGTTAGGGGAATTTATATAGCAGGTTAGGTGAAATGGGTGAAGTTTAGAATAAGTGTTAAGGCAAGGGTTAGCTAAAATGCTACAGTTGTCCCCCGATGCAACACACAACCTTTGGATTGCTATACAGTCGCAGATTGCTCCCACGCATATTCCCTGACCAACCTCCCTATTTTAATCTCTGTCTAAAGTAACTAGACCATTAGTAGGTATCATACTTGGAGGTGCTCAGAAATACGTAAAGTATGTTTCGTATAGCTCTGAAACCAGGCTATTCAGCAGGACTTATCTGACACTCGATCCTCAGTCCCTCACCATTGAATGTTTTCAACACATATCACGGGACCAGCTTGCGTAACCAAGGGAGACAGAGCTTAAAACTCTGTAGACATCTGAATCCTCCTCATCTTCAGCCTTCACCAGCTCTTTTAACCGTAAAAGGTCAAGCCACTAAACACTGTGCGTTGAGTCATCGTAAAATGGAAAGTTCTAGTTTTCTTTTTCTTCTTCCCTAAATGAAGAACAAACTGAAGAAAATAACGGAAGAAATAAAGAGGGCATTTGTCATCATTTCCCCCTGCCGGCGGCACTGGATAGAATGAGAATGTCTGGCGGTAGCTCTGGACGTGCCGGTGCATCTTAAACACGGCTGTGGTGTCGCTGTAGCCCACTCTTGTGCACTGGTCTGGGGATAGATCAAGTGAGGTTGTGCCCTGTGGAGGTAATGGATGGGGGCCAGGAGGCAGGATATCTGGCCAGTGTAGAGGAACCTGTGTGTGGACTGACTGGGCTCTGGGCTCTTCCCTGAGCTATTCGTTACCAAAAGACAGTTACACACCCTGCTAAATGAGGCCTGACCACCAGTCTGAGGTGAATGTGTGTGTGTGTGTGTGTGTGTGTGTGTGTGTGTGTCTATGCGTGCCTCGGTGCTTGTTTATGAGTGTGTGCGTCATCTCAGTATGTTCACTGTGAGAGTGCTGTGTCCTGCGAACTCGTTAAAGTCTACAGCGTGTACCAACCCCAAAACCACTTGACACAAACAGCGACTATTGATGTTCAGGAATCGCAATTGAGCTCATTACATTTTCCACAATGACAACGTTGTTTGTGTGTCATTAGAATACGTGTGCAGGGCTCGTTTTTATTTGGAAATTTCTCTGGGTATTCTCTCATGTCAGGTCCTGGGTACACTGCTGTGAGGTGGATTTCCAGAAATGGCAATAATTTGGTCATAACTGACAGAAAACAGGATTGTTGAGGACACGGCGGTTACATTAATCTATTCAAAAATCTATTTGGAATCTTACACAGATTAAAGTTAGTGGTATGGGGTCAGTACGTATTGCTTCTGCAGTATTTCTCTGTGTGTGGCTGGTATTAATAAGTCAATTAGCCATGGTTTAAAACTGAACATTCCCAGAGAATGCTTCCCAAAATAATGATTAAACAGATTGGCATATTACTTCCACTGGCAGATTTACCATTACTACACAGCTTTTAGTTCGCTGAAAAAATAGAATGATTCTATATTCTCTCCTTCTATCCCCTCTCCCTTTTCTATTCCATCCTTCTTAGTAGTTCTACACTTCTATATTCTGTCTCTCCTCTCTCTCTCTCTCTCTCTCTGTCTCTTCCCTCTACAGTGCCTTGCAAAAGTATTCATCCCCCTTGGCGTTCTTCCTATTTTGTTGCATTACAAACTGTAATTTAAATGGATTTTTATTTGGATTTCATGTAATGGACATACACAACATAGTGCAAATTGGTGAAGCGATTTTTTTTTTTACATGACTTCTTTCAAAAAATAACAAAAATAAAAAACAGAAAAGGTGTGCATGCATATGTATTCTTTGCTATGAAGCCCCTAAATCAGATCTGGTGCAACCAATTACCTTCAGAAGTCACATAATTAGTTAAATAAAGTCCACTTGTGTGCAATCTAAGTGGCACATGATCTGTTACATGATCTCAGTATATACAGTTGAAGTCGGAAGTTTACATACACTTAGGTTGGAGTCATTAAAACTAGTTTTTCAACCACTCCACAAATTTCTTGTTAACAAACTATAGTTTTGGCAAGTCACAAGTGCTTTTAATAAACAGCTTGGAAAATTCCAGAAAATTATGTCATGGCTTTAGAAGTTTCTGATAGGCTAATTGACATCATTTGAGTCAATTGGAGGTGTACCTGTGGATGTATTTCAAGGCCTACCTTCCAACTCAGTGCCTCTTTACTTGACATCATGAGAAAATCAAAAGAAATCAGCAAAGACCACAGAAAAACAATTGTAGACCTCCACAAGTCTGGTTCATCCTTGGGAGAAATTTCCAAACACCTGAAGGTACCACATTCATCTATACAAACAATAGTACGCAAGTATAAACACCACGGACTACGCAGCTGTCATACCGCTCAGGAAGGAGAAGTGTTCTGTCTTCTAGAGATGAACGTACTTTGGTGCGAAAAGTGCAAATCAATCCCAGAACAACAGCAAAAGACCTTGTGAAGATGCTGGAGGAAACAGGTACAAAGTATCTATAGCCACAGTAATACGAGTCCTATATCGACATAACCTGAAAGGCTGCTCAGCAAGGAAGAAGCCACTGCTCAAAAACCGCCATAAAAAAAAGCCAGACTATGGTTTGCGAATGCACATGGGGACAAAGATCATGCTTTTTAGAGAAATGTCCTCTGGTCTGATGAAAAAATAATACAAAAGTTTGGCCATAATGACCATCGTTATGTTTGGAGGAAAAAGGGGATGCTTGCAAGCCGAAGAACACCATCTCAATCGTGAAGCACCGGGATGGCAGCATCATGTTGTGGGGATTCTTTGCTGCAGGAGGGACTGGTGCACTTCACAAAATAGATGGCATCATGAGGTAGGAAAATGATGTGAATATATTGAAGCAACATCTCATGACATCAATCAGTTAAAGCTTGGTCACAAATGGGTCTTCCAAATGGTCAATGACCCCAAGCATACTTCCAAAGTTGTGGCAAAATGGCTTAAGGACAAGAAAGTCAAGGTATTGGAGTGGCCATCACAAAGCCCTGACCTCAATCCTATAGAAAATTTGTGGGCAGAACTAAAAAAGCGTGTGTGAGCAAGGAGGCCTACAAACCTGACTCCGGTACACCAGCTCTGTCAGGAGGAATGGGCCAAAATTCACCCAACTTATTGTGGGAACCTTGTGGAAGGCTACCTGAAACGTTTGACCCAAGTTAAACAATTTAAAGGCAATGCTACCAAATACTAATTGAGTGTATGTAAACTTCTGACCCACTGGGAATGTGATGAAAGAAACAAAATCTGAAAAAAATCATTCTCTCTTCCATTATTCTGACATTTCACAATAAAGTGGCGATCCTAACTGACCTAAAACAGGTCATTTTTACTAGGATTAAATGTCAGGAATTGTGAAAAATTGAGTTAAAATGTATTTGGCTAAGGTGTATGTAATTTCCGACTTCTACTTCTACACCTGTTCTGAAAGGCCCTAGAGTCTGCAACACCACCAAGCAAGGGGTACCATGAAGGCCAAGGAGCTCTCCAAACAGGTCAGGGACAAAGTACAGATCAGGGTTCGGTTAAAAAAAATATCAGAAACTTTGAACATCCCACAGAGCACCATTAAATCCATTATTCAAAAATGGAAAGAATATGGCACCACAACTAACCTGCCAAGAGTGGGCCGCCCACCAAAAGTCACAGACCTGGCAAGGAGGGCATTAATCAGAGAAGCAACAAAGAGACCAAAGATAAACGTGAAGGAGCTGAAAAGCTCCACAGCGGAGATTGGAGTATCTGTCCATAGGACCACTTTAAGCCGTACACTCCACAGAGCTGGGCTTTATGGAAGAGTGGCCAGAAAAAAAGCCATTACTTCAAGAAAAAAATAAGCAAACATGTTGGTGGCAGCATCATGCTATGGGGATGTTTTCATTGGCAGGGACTGGGAAACTGGTCAGAATTGAAGGTATGATGGATGGCACTAAATACATGGAAATTCTAGAGGTAAACCTGTTTCAGTCTTCCAGTGATTTTAGACTGGGACGGAGGTTCACCTTCCAGCAGGACAATGACCCTAACCATACTGCTAAAGCAACTCTCGAGTGGTTTAAGGGGAAACATTTTAAATATCTTGGAATGGCCTAGTCAAAGCCCAGACCTCAATCCAATTGAGAATCTGTGGTATGACTTAAAGATTGCTGTACACCAGCGGAAACCATCCAACTTGAATGAGATGGAGCAGTTTTGCCTTGAAGAATGGGCAAAAACCCCAGTGGCTAGATGTGCCAAGCTTATAGAGACATACCCCAAGAGACTTTTTTGTCTTATTTCTTGTTTGTTTCACAATAAAACATATTTTTTATATCTTCAGTGGTAGGCATGTTGTGTCAATCAAATGATTACAACCCCCCCCAAAATCCACTCTCTGTCACTCTCTCTCTCTCTCTGTCTGCTCACTCTCTCTTCCCACTATCTCTCTCGCTCTTGCTGTCTCCTCCCTCTCTCTCGCTCTCTGTCTCCTCTCTCCCTCTGTCTCTCTCGTGCTCTCTCTCTGTTGCTCTCTCTCTCTCTGTCTCCTCCCTCTCTTTCTCTCTCGCTCTGTCTCTTCCTACTATCTCTCTCTGTCTCCTCCCTCTGTTTCTCTCTCGCTCTGTCTCTTCCTACTATCTCTATCTGTCTCCTCTCTCTCTCTGTCTCTTCCCTCTATCCTGCTCTCTCCCTATTGATGTTAATAATGAGTATGAATGGATCTCCAAATTCCCATGGCTGTCAGACTGCCTTCTAGCCTTCCTCCCGCCTCCTGATGTTTACTGAAAATAATCATTGACTTACTCTCCGCCTTATCATTCCACACACCCTAATCTCCTATAGGTTCCCTTATGTAAACACACACACACAATCTCATTATATCTAGTCTATGTGTTAATCATTCAGCAGCTACTGTATCTGAAGCTTTTCAGATTGACGTGACTACTTAGTGTTTATCTCTCCATCAGCCCCCGGGAGACACATGAATTATGTCATTCAGAAATGAATGACCACATATTCAACAACTGTGTACTGTTTTTCTGTTTGCTCGTGACATGAACAATGCTGAGCTCCACTGTGCTAGTGGAGTGGTTGTAAACACTGTGAGCCAGAGGCAAGAGGCAATGGAAAACAGAGGAAGAAGCGTTTGTGATGAAGTGTGCTAGAAACCTCAAAAGGTCACAGTTCAGACCCGTGCATGATTCAGGGAGATGTAAAGTATGAAATAAAGAGAGAAAGAGACTGATGGAAAGAGAACCTGACAGCTCCTGAATCTCAATTCCTTCTCATAGACGACAGGCAAACAGCAGGCTACAGTAGAATCGATTTCCCACAAGCAGTACAGTAACAGCAATAGCAAACGTCTACCTAACCTCTCAATCTAATATAACTAACGAGCCGGAGCCCTCTATGAGACATTCTCAGACAGTCTACGGAGGACAGACATGCTGTGTATCCATTAGTATGGTTCTGCTGCACCACTGAGGGAGTGGGTGAGTGGGCTCATGGCATTGATTAGGTCCAGTTGTCTATCGGGACGGGAAGAGAAAGGAGGAGAGAGGAACTCTCAACGCTCCTGGCCCAATTATATACAGTGGAGAGAGAGGGATGTGGGGAGGGAGGGGGATGGGAGAAAGGGAGTAGGGGGGAGAGAGAGATGGTAGATGGAGAGAGAGAGAGAGACAGAGAGAGAGAGCGACATAGAGAGAGAGAGACAGTGAAAGAGAGAGAGGGATTGAGCGAGAGAGAGAGATAGAGAGAGAGGGAGAGAGAGAGATAGAGAAAGAGAGAGAGAGAGAGAGACAGTGAAAGAGAGAGAGGGATTGAGCGAGTGAGAGAGAGAGAGAGAGAGAGAGAGAGAGAGAGAGAAAGAGAGAGAGAGAGAGAGAGAGAGAGAGAGAGAGAGAGAGAGAGAGAGAGAGAGAGAGAGAAAAGAGAAAGAAAGAAAGAAAGAAAGAGCAAGAGAGAGAGAGAGAGAGAGAGAGAGAGAGAGAGAAGTCATGAAGTCATAATGAAGAAGCTTCTCCATCCTGAATGGGGAAATCAATCATTTCCAGGCCCAGGGACATGTACTAGTCTGTGGCGACCTAAATGCCAGAACCGGACAAGAACCTCACTCCCTCAGCACACAGGGGGACAAACACCTCCCCCATCTGCCACCCGAGGCACAACTATGACAACATAACCAACAAAAACGGGTCACAACTCCTGCAGCTCTGTCGCACACTGGGTATGTACATAGTCAATGGTAGGCTTCGAGGGGACTCCTATGGTAGGTGCACCTATAGCTCATCTCTTGGCAGTAGTACTGTAGACTACTTTATCACTAACCTCAACCCAGAGTCTCTCAAAGCGTTCACAGTCAGCCCACTGACACCCCTTTCAGATCACAGCAAAATCACAGTCTACTTGAACAGAGCAATACTCAATCATGAGGCATCAAAGCCAAAGGAACTGAGTAATATTTAAAAAATGCTATAGATGGAAGGAATGTAGTGTGGAAACCTATGAAAAAACAATTAGGTAACAACATTCAATCCTATTTAGACAACTTCCTGGACAAAATGTTTCACTGTAATAGTGAAGGTGTAAACTTGGCAGTAGAACATCTTAACAGTATATTTGAACTCTCAGCTTCCCCATCAAATCTAAAAGTGTCAAACAGAAACCTGAAGAAAATGAACAACAATGACAAATGGTTTGTTGAAGAATGCAAAAGCCTAAGAAAGAAATTGAGAAACCTGTCCAACCATAAACATAGACCCAGAAAAGCTGAGTCTACGCCTTCACTATGGTGAATCACTAAAACAATACAGAAATACACTACGGAAAAAGAAGGAACAGTTCGTCAGAATCAGCTCAATGTAATTGAAGAATCGATAGCCTCTAACCACTTCTTGGAAAATTGGAAAACACTAAACAAACAACATGAAGAATTATCCTATCCAAAATGGAGATGTATGGGTAATCCATTTCTCCAATCTTTTTGGCCCTATAACAAAAAACAAACAGCAAAAACATATACATGATCAAATACAAATCTTAGAATCAACTATTAAAGACTATCAGAACCCACTAGGATTCTCCAATTACCTTGAATGAGCTACAGGACAAAATAAAACCCTCCAACCCAAAAAGGCCTGTGGTGTTGATGGTATCCTCAATGAAATGATCAAATATATAGACCACAAATTCCAATTGGCTATACTTAACCTTTTTAAAATCATCCTTAGCTATGGTATCTTCCCCAATATTTGGAAGCAAGGACTGATCACCCCAATCCACTAAAGTGGAGACAAATTTGACCACAATAACTACCGTGGGAAATGCATCAACAGCAACCGTGGGATAATCCCCTGCATTATCATTAACAGCAGACTTGTACATTTCCTCAGTGAAAACAATGTACTGAGCAAATGTCAAATTGGCTTTTTACCAAATTATTGTACGACAGACCCCGTATTCACCCTGCACACCCTAATTGACAAACAAACAACAAACCAAAACAAAGGCAAAGTCTTCTCATGCTTTCTTGATATCAAAAAAAGCCTTTGACTCAATTTGGCATGAGGGTCTGCTATACAAATTGATGGAAAGTGGTGTTGGGGGAAAAACATACAACATTATAAAATCCATGTACACAAACAACAAGTGTGCGGTTAAAATATGCAGCACCTAGATCTTCTGCACAGATTCTGCCAGACCTGGGCCCTGACAGTAAATCTCAGTAAGACTAAAATAACGGTGTTTCAAAAAAGGTCCAGTCGCCAGGACCACAAATACAAATTCCATCTAGACACCGTTGCCCTAGAGCACACAAAAAACAATACATACATTGGCCTTAACATCAGGCCCACAGGTAACTTCCACAAAGCTGTGAACGATCTGAAAGACAAGGCAAGAAGGGCCTTCTATGCCATCAAAAGGAACATCAAATTCGACATACCAATTAGGATTTGGCTAAAAATACTTTAATCAGTTATAGAACCCATTGCTCTTTATGGTCATGAGGTCTGGGGTCCGCTCACCAACCAGGAATTCACAAAATGGGACAAACACCAAATTGAGACTCTGCATACCGAATTCTGCAAAAATATCCTGAGTGTACAACGTAAAACACCAAATAATGCATGTAGAGCAGAATTAGGCCGATACCCACTAATGATCAAAATCCAGAAAATAACCAATAAATTCTACAACCACCTAAAAGGAAGTGATTCCCAAACCTTCCATAACAAAGCCATTACCTACAGAGAGATGAACCTGGAGAAGAGTCCCCTAAGCAAGCTGGTCCTGGGGCTCGATTCACAAACACAAACAGACCCCACAGTGCCTCAGGACAGCAACACAACTAGACCCAACCAAATCATGAGAAAACAAAAAGATAATTACTTGACACATTAGAAAGAATTAACAAAAAAAAAAAGAGCAAACTAGAATGCTATTTGGCCCTAAACAGAGTACACAGTGGCAGAATACCTGACCACTGCAACTGACTCAAACTTAAGGAAAGCTTTGACTATGTACAGATTCAGTGAGCAAGGCCTTACTTTTGAGAAAGGCCGCCGTAGGCAGACCTGGCTCTCAAGAGAAGACAGGCTATGTGCACACTGCCCACAAAATGAGGTGGAAACTGAGCTGCACTTCCTGACCTCCTGCCAAATGTATGTCTATATTAGAGACACATATTTCCCTCAGATTACACGAATCCACAAAGAATTTGAAAACAAACCAATTTTGATAAACTCCCATATCTACTGGGTGAAATTCCACAGTGTGCCATCACAGCAGCAATATTTGTGACCTGTTGCCACAAGAATAGGGCAACCAGTGAAGAACAAACACCATTGTAAATACAACCTATATTTATGTTTATTTATTTTCCCTTTTGTTCTTTAACCATTTGCACATCGTTGCAACACTGTATATATATACAATATGACATTTGTGATGTCTTTATTCATTTGGAGCTTCTGTGAGTGTAATGTTTACTGTTCATTTAATTGTTTATTTCACTTTTGTATATTATCTACTTTACTTGCTTTGGCATTTTTAACATATGCTTCCCATGCCAGTAAAGCCCCTTGAATTGAAATTGAATTGAGAGAGACAGAGACAGAGACAGAGAGAGCAAAATGAGGATGAGAAATTCAGAGGAAGAGAGAGTAAATTAATGGGGAAATATTCTGAGAAAGGATAATGAATGCACAGCAGGCCTTCCACACAAATAACCAATTAGTTCATTGATGCTAACTCCAACAATGCCATACTATCTACAGCTAAGAGAATATAGCACTGCATCTTTAACCCATTTTTTCAAATATGAATCATGTTAGTCATTGGCTTGGTTTGGGATTAAGACTTTTACACCCTGACAGACTGATAACCTGACATAGAGATTGTGGTTTGGTTCCTGTGATTCTGTGAGCTGGGTTTCAGCTGGTAGAGTTTGTATGGAGACACTATCTACAGCTAAGAGAATATAGTACTGCATCTTTAACCCATTTTTTCAAATATGAATCATGTTAGTCATTGGCTTGGTTTGGGATTAAGACTTTTACACCCTGACATAGACTGATAACCTGACATAGAGATTGTGGTTTGGTTCCTGTGATTCTGTGAGCTGTGTTTCAGCTGGTAGAGTTTGTATGGAGCCCCTTTTCATTATACCCTGGGAGACCAATCAAAAGTTAGCAGTAGCTCCATGCAGAGAGAAAAGAGGTCAATGTTACCCCCTCAACGTCTCCACATCCCAACCCCCATTCCTTCTCTCTCGCTAACATCATCCACCTCTCTCCCTATGTCCCTAACATCATCCACCTCTCTCCCTATGTCCCTAACATCATCCACCTCTCTCCCTATGTCCCTAACATCATCCACCTCTCTCCCTATGTCCCTAACATCATTCACCTCTCTCCCTCTCTGTCCCTAACATCATCCACCTCTCTCCCTCTCTCTTTGTCCCTAACATCATTCACCTCTCTCCCTCTCTGTCCCTAACATCATCCACCTCTCTCCCTCTCTCTCTGTCCCTAACATCATCCACCTCTCTCCCTCTCTCTTTGTCCCTAACATCATCCACCTCTCTCCCTCTCCCTATGTCCCTAACATCATTCACCTCTCTCCCTCTCTGTCCCTAACATCATCCACCTCTCTCCCTCTCTGTCCCTAACATCATCCACCTCTCTCCCTATGTCCCTAACATCATCCACCTCTCTCCCTCTCTCTCGCTAACATCATCCACCTCTCTCCCTATGTCCCTAACATCATTCACCTCTCTCCCTCTCTGTCCCTAACATCATCCACCTCTCTCCCTCTCTCTTTGTCCCTAACATCATCCACCTCTCTCCATCTCTCTTTGTCCCTAACATCATCCACCTCTCTCCCTCTCTCTTTGTCCCTAACATCATCCACCTCTCTCCATCTCTCTTTGTCCCTAACATCATCCACCTCTCTCCATCTCTCTTTGTCCCTAACATCATCCACCTCTCTCCTTCTCCTTAACATCATCCACCTCTCTCCATATCTCTTTGTCCCTAACATTTGTCCTTAACATCATCCACCTCTCTCATTGTCCCTAACATAATCCACCTCTCTCCCCCTCTCTTTGTCCCTAACATCATCCACCTCTCTCCCTCTCTGTGTCCCTAACATCATCCACTTCCATCTCTAACATCATCCACTTATCTCTCTCCCTAACATCATCATCTTTGTCCTTAACATCATCCACCTTTCTCCCTCTCTCATTGTCCCTAACATCATCCACCTCTCTCCCTCTCTGTCACTAACATCATCCACCTCTCTCCCTCTCTCTTTGTCCCTAACATCATCCACCTCTCTCCCTCTCTCTTTGTCACTAACATCATCCACCTCTCTCCCTCCCTCTTTGTCCCTAACATCATCCACCTCTCTCCATCTCCCTAACATCATCCACTTATCTCCCTCTCCCTAACATCATCATCTTTGTCCTTATCATCCACCTCTCTCCCTCTCTCTTTGTCCCTAACATCATCCACCTCTCTCCCTCTCTCTTTGTCCTTAACATCATCCATCTCTCTCTTTGTCCCTAACATCATCCACCTCTCTCCATCTCCCTAACATCATCCACTTATCTCCCTCTCCCTAACATCATCATCTTTGTCCTTAACATCATCCACCTCTCTCCCTCTCTCATTGTCCCTAACATCATCCACCTCTCTCCCCATGTCCCTAACATCATCCACCTCTCTCCCTCTCTCTTTGTCCCTAACACCATCCACCTTTTTTCCCGCTCTCTGTGTCCCTAACATCATCCACCTCTCTCCATCTCCCTAACATCATCCACTTATCTCCTCTCCCTAACATCATCATCTTTGTCCTTAACATCATCCACCTTTCTCCCTCTCTCATTGTCCCTAACATCATCCACCTCTCTCCCCCTCTCTTTGTCACTAACATCATCCACCTCTCCCTCTCTCTTTGTCCCTAACATCATCCACTCTCTCCCTCTCTCTTTGTCACTAACATCATCCACCTCTCTCCCTCTCTCTTTGTCCCTAACATCATCCACCTCTCTCCATCTCCCTAACATCATCCACTTATCTCCCTTTCCCTAACATCATCATCTTTGTCCTTATCATCCACCTCTCTCCCTCTCTCTTTGTCCCTAACATCATCCACCTCTCTCCCTCTCTCTTTGTCCTTAACATCATCCACCTCTCTCTTTGTCCCTAACATCATCCACCTCTCTCCATCTCCCTAACATCATCCACTTATCTCCCTCTCCCTAACATCATCATCTTTGTCCTTAACATCATCCACCTTTCTCCCTCTCTCATTGTCCCTAACATCATCCACCTCTCTCCCCCTCTCTTTGTCACTAACATCATCCACCTCTCTCCCTCTCTTTGTCCTTAACATCATCCATCTCTCTCTTTGTCCCTAACATCATCCACCTCTCTCCATCTCCCTAACATCATCCACTTATCTCCCTCTCCCTAACATCATCATCTTTGTCCTTAACATCATCCACCTCTCTCCCTCTCTCATTGTCCCTAACATCATCCACCTCTCTCCCCATGTCCCTAACATCATCCACCTCTCTCCCTCTCTCTTTGTCCCTAACACCATCCACCTCTTTCCCGCTCTCTGTGTCCCTAACATCATCCACCTCTCTCCATCTCCCTAACATCATCCACTTATCTCCCTCTCCCTAACATCATCATCTTTGTCCTTAACATCATCCACCTTTCTCCCTCTCTCATTGTCCCTAACATCATCCACCTCTCTCCCCCTCTCTTTGTCACTAACATCATCCACCTCTCTCCCTCTCTCTTTGTCCCTAACATCATCCACCTCTCTCCCTCTCTCTTTGTCACTAACATCATCCACCTCTCTCCTCTCTCTTTGTCCCTAACATCATCCACCTCTCTCCATCTCCCTAACATCATCCACTTATCTCCCTTTCCCTAACATCATCATCTTTGTCCTTATCATCCACCTCTCTCCCTCTCTCTTTGTCCCTAACATCATCCACCTCTCTCCCTCTCTCTTTGTCCTTAACATCATCCACCTCTCTCTTTGTCCCTAACATCATCCACCTCTCTCCATCTCCCTAACATCATCCACTTATCTCCCTCTCCCTAACATCATCATCTTTGTCCTTAACATCATTCACCTTTCTCCCTCTCTCATTGTCCCTAACATCATCCACCTCTCTCCCCCTCTCTTTGTCACTAACATCATCCACCTCTCTCCCTCTCTCTTTGTCCCTAACATCATCCACCTCTCTCCCTCTCTCTTTGTCACTAACATCATCCACCTCTCTCCTCTCTCTTTGTCCCTAACATCATCCACCTCTCTCCATCTCCCTAACATCATCCACTTATCTCCCTCTCCCTAACATCATCATCTTTGTCCTTAACATCATCCACCTCTCTCCCTCTATCATTGTCCCTAACATCATCCACCTCTCTCCCCATGTCCCTAACATCATCCACCTCTCTCCCTCTCTCTTTGTCCCTAACACCATCCACCTCTTTCCCGCTCTCTGTGTCCCTAACATCATCCACTTATCTCCCTCTCCCTAACATCATCATCTTTGTCCTTAACATCATCCACCTTTCTCCCTCTCTCATTGTCCCTAACATCATCCACCTCTCTCCCCCTCTCTTTGTCACTAACATCATCCACCTCTCTCCCTCTCTCTTTGTCCCTAACATCATCCACCTCTCTCCCTCTCTCTTTGTCACTAACACCATCCACCTCTCTCCCTCTCTCTTTGTCCTTAACATCATCCACCTCTCTCCATCTCCCTAACATCATCCACTTATCTCCCTTTCCCTAACATCATCATCTTTGTCCTTATCATCCACCTCTCTCCCTCTCTCTTTGTCCTTAACATCATCCACCTCTCTCTTTGTCCCTAACATCACCCACCTCTCTCCATCTCCCTAACATCATCCACTTATCTCCCTCTCCCTAACATCATCATCTTTGTCCTTAACATCATCCACCTCTCTCCCTCTCTCATTGTCCCTAACATCATCCACCTCTCTCCCCATGTCCCTAACATCATCCACCTCTCTCCCTCTCTCTTTGTCCCTAACATCATCCACCTCTCTCCATCTCCCTAACAGCATCCACTTATCTCCCTCTCCCTAACATCATCATCTTTGTCCTTAACATCATCCACCTTTCTCCCTCTCTCTTTGTCCCTAAAATCATCCACCTCTCTCCCTCTCTCTTTGTCCCTAACATCATCCACCTCTCTCCATCTCCCTAACATCATCATCTTTGTCCTTAACATCATCCACCTCTCTCCCTCTCTCATTGTCCTTAACATCATCCACCTCTCTCCATATCTCTTTGTCCTTAACATCATCCACCTCTCTCCCTCTCTCTTTGTCCTTAACATCATCCACCTCTCTCCCTCTCTCTTTGTCCTTAACATCATCCACCTCTCTCCCTCTCTCTTTGTCCTTAACATCATCCACCTCTCTCCATATCTCTTTGTCCTTAACATCATCCACCTCTCTCCATCTCCCTAACATCATCCACTTATCTCCCTCTCCCTAACATCATCATCTTTGTCCTTAACATCAGCCACCTTTCTCCCTCTCTCTTTGTCCTTAACATCATCCACCTCTCTCCATCTCCCTAACATCATCCACTTATCTCCCTCTCCCTAACATCATCATCTTTGTCCCTAACATCATCCACCTCTCTCCCTCTCTCTTTGTCCTTAACATCATCTACTTCTCCCCTTATTTCCTTTCCCCCCCTCTCTCTTCCACTCTATCAATGTATCTTCATCCCTCCATCTTGCTTTGAAAATGACACTCAGCTGAGATCCACTGGGCTCTGAGAAGACATGATTTGGGGCTGCTAATTCCTGTTATGTAATTGGACACAGTCAGTAGAGGAACACGGTACTAAGAAAACTGCAAATCCTCCCCCTCCAGTCTCCCTCTCTCTTTCTCTCTCTCCACATCTCTCAAATTCAAATTCAAAAAGGCTTTATTGACATAGAAAGTGCTACCACATAAATTGCCAAAGCAAACATAGGACATATTCAAATCAACGATGTCACAGATAGATAATAATAGGAAAAAGAATAATACTCAGTGAGCAATAATGTTCTTTTCTCTCTCTCTGCATCGTTTCCTTTCTTCCTCACACTCTGTTCATTCCTCTTTGATGAAGGTCTGGGAGTTCAGAGGAACCTGCTGTGGCTAGGATATTTCTGAATCACAAAGCACCATGGGAAGAGCAAACGGTTGTGAAGGCGTGTGTTTATGTGTGCATGTGTGGGTCACGAGCACCTGTGTGTGTGTGTGTGTGTGTGTGTGTGTGTGTGTGTGTGTGTGTGTGTGTGTGTGCATGTACATATGGTATGTTCATAGGTACAGTCTGTTTGTATGCATACAGTACCAGTCAAAAGTTAAGACACACTCATTCAAGAGTTTTTCTTTATTTTTAATTTTACATTGTAGAATAATAGTGAAGACATCAAACTATGAAATAACACATATGGAATCATGTAGTAACCAAAAAAGTGTTAAACAAATCTAAATATTTTTTATAGTTGAGATTCTTCAAAGCAGCCACCCTTTTCCTTGATGACAGCTTTGCACACACTTGGCATTCGCTCAACCAGCTTCATGAGGTAGTCACATGGAATGCATTTCAATTAACAGGTGTGCCTTGTTAAAAGGTCATTTGCATTTTCTTAATGCGTTTGAACCAATCATTTGTGTTGTGACAAGGTAAGGTTGGTATACAGAAGATAGCCCTATTTGATAAAATACCAAGTCCATATTATGGCAAGAACAGCTCAAATAAGCAAAGACTGTTCATCATTACTTTAAGACATGAAGGTCAGTCAATGTGGAACATTTCAAGAACTTTGAAAGATTCTTCAAGTGCAGCTGCAAAAACCATCGAGCGCAATGATGAAATTGGCTCTCATGAGGGCCACCACAGGAAAGGAAGACCCAAAGTTACCTCTGCTGCAGAGGATAAGTTCATTAGAGATAACTGCACCTCAGATTGCAGCCAAAATAAATGCTTCACAGAGTTCAAGTAACAAACACATCAACTGTTCAGAGGACACTGCGGGAATCAGGCCTTCATGGTCGAATTGCTGCAAAGAAATCACTACACTTGCTTGGGCCAAGAAAAACGAGCAATGGACATTAGACCAGTGGAAATCTGTCCTTTTGTCTGATGAATCCAAATTCGATTTTTGGTTCCAACCGCTGTGTCTTTGTGAGACCCAGAGTAGGTGAACGGATGATCTCCGCATGTGTGGTTCCCACCGTGAAGCACGGTGGAGGAGGTGTGATGGTGTGGGGGGTTTGCTTGTGACACTGTCTGTGATTTATTTATAATTCAAGGCACACTTAACCAGAATGGCTACCACAGCCTTCTGCAGCAATACACCATCTAATCTGGTTTGCGATTAGTGGGACTATCATTTGTTTTTCAACGGGACAATGACCCACACACCTCCAGGCTGTGTAAGGGCTATTTTACCAAGAAGGACAGTGATGGAGTGCTGCATCAGATGACCTGACCTCCACAATCACCCAACCTCAACCTAATTGAGATGGTTTGGGATGAGTTGGACCGCAGAGTGAAGGAAAAGCAGCCAACAAGTGCTCAGCATATGTGGGAACTCCTTCAATACTGTTGGAAAAGCATTCCAAGTGAAGCTGGTTGAGTAGGCAAAGCTGTCATCAAAGCAAAGGGTGGCTACTTTGAAGAATCAAACATATTCAATGTATTTGGACTTTTTTAACACTTTTTTGGTTACTACATGATTCCATATGTGTTACTTTATAGTTTAGATGTCTTCACTATTATTTTACAATGTAGAAAATAGTAAAAATAAAGAAAAACCCTTGAATGAGTAGGTGTGCCCAAACTTTTGACTGATACTGTATGTGTTATGTACACCTGCCATACCCAAATATTGAATCTTACCTCTGAGATAATTCCCACCTGAATTAAATTTGAAAGCCTCCAGTCTCCCAGGCTGCACTGTGTAGCCACGTCGTTGATTTTGCTAAGATGTCACTCACCCTCAAACTTGTTTATGGCAAGCACAGCCATATCAAACTTTACAGGCCATCAAACTATGACTAATTCAAGTGAAGTACTCGCTTCCTTGCCAACCCAGCATCCCAGGGAAGGGTTGAAAGTGACTGGGTCATGATGTCATCAAGGAGGCCCCTGATCGGGCAATATGATCCTGGGTACAAATTATGTCACCTTTTGTTGGGCCATTCCATTCAGGGCTATGGAGCGGGAGTGATATGAGTGCTAAAGAGAGAAGTCATTTTTCTCCCCATGACTGGCGTGTGAGAAAACCTGCTGTGTTGTGTTGGGGGGGGAGACATGCTAATCAAACTACACAATAAAAATGCCATCAAACTAAGCTTAACCCCCCTTGCTCAGCCCCCAGTGCTTTCTAATCCCCGCTCCCAAGTCTTGATTCCCCCACAATGACTATTTCTCAGCAGTAGAGCAGGCTTTGAATATAGACCCCCCCACCCACCCCCCTTAGAAACACACTGCATGGGAAGTGTCACAAAGTTGCTGTCGGTGGGAACAAAGAACTCCAAGGCACTAGGGTTCCGCCGAGGCCTTTTTTATTTAGACACGTGGAGGAATAAACAAAACGAAACAAAGGACTGCCCCTCAGGCACCGCTTCTTTACTTTCTCCTTCCCTCTCTCTCTCTCTTCTCTCCCTTAAAGAAAGGATAATCTGCCATAGGATGTGACCACCCTTTCTCCAAAGCATTTGGACGTAAACAAACATAAGCCATACTTCCTTCACCAGTGTGTACTCCCTTTGAGCTTCAAAAACAAGTGTGTCACTAAAAGTAGGTCGTCCTGATATCATATGGCTCTTGTCTGTTAAAAACAGACTACAATACAGCACCAATCAGGTTCTCCATGCTGACTTCTGGAGCTGAAAACCATTACATTTAGACATGCTATTTAGATGCTAAAATAGTTTCTCATGCCAGTTTATCAGTCTGGTACTGATGCCCGCACCAGTTCCATGAGATGCCAGTCTCAGTTACTGATCTAGGGGACGTCTGGCCAGTCTGTGGCGTCCTCTCTCACTGTCCACGCCGCAACACCCCTCAACACGACTGGGTTCTCGCCCTTAGCACGGAGGGTATCAACTACCAATGAATGCGATGGATGATCGACGGATGTTGCGTCAGTGCCGGAGTCCCATTACCAGCCAAGACCGCCCTTCCCTTCCCAACCATACCCCACCATCCATACCCCAGCCAAGAGGCAAGCCCAGGCGTTTTCCAACCCAGTGTACACTCTCCGTGGTGGGGCTGGGTCGGCAGCCATCTGGGCCTTGGCGCTGGTACTACCCAGAGGCTGGAGGTGGAGAAACATCCAAAGAAATACAAACCAGATGGAATGAGGGATGGGATGGATGAGCAGAGAGGAGAGTGTGAGTCACTCTTTTTCAACTGGTTAATTCGTCTCTCTTCAGGACTAAGGGGTAGAGGGGGGCGTCTTTCTTCACACCCTCTCTGTCCCACTCAGCTTTCAGTAGAGGGAGAGGCTTGGGGGTCTTGTCCTCACACCATTTCTTCATATCACGTCCTGCATCAAGAAGAGAGAGGGAGGAAGTGAGCAAAGCGACAAAAATACTCACGTCTGATGTCCTTCCGACATTTCAAGTCATTACCCTTCATTTGCCATTTCAAGTCATTACCATTTGTGGGTTTGGATGTTCCACTAAATGTATGCATAAAATCCCACAGTTAATCTAATGCCACCTCACCGCCAACAGAAACGTAATCGTCCCTGGTATATCGTACAGTACTTGAAGTACGGTCGTTTGTTTTGGATGAGTAAGGTAGCATCACCGTAGCTCTTTAAATACTCAGTTACTTCTTTGTGCAAGACAGGAGAGGCAAAGAGCTAGACTCCCAAACTCCTCTTCTTCCACCATGAAACACACATACATCCACAAACGCAGACATGCACGCACACACACGTTACACACCAGGGCCGAATTGACTTCACGGCTGTCCTGTTTTCCTGCCATTACCATGGCAGAGTGTTTGTCACCGAGGAGGTGGCGGTGACCAGGGAGATGAAAGAAGGGATTAGGGAGGAAGCAGGAGAGAACAGATGTGTCTAGAGACCAGTCAGCGCCCGCCCGCCCGCCAGCACTGGTGAAAGGAGGAATAAAATAAAAAAGTGATCCACCACCAGGCTCCCGAGCACTCCTCCTTTCACTACTCCTCTCTTGTTCATCTCTCTTCCCCTGAACACTCCTCCTTTCACTACTCCTCCCTTGTTCATCTCTCTTCCCCTGAGCATTCCTCCTTTCAATACTCCTCCCTTGTTCATCTCTCTTCCCCTGAACACTCCTCCTTTCACTACTCCTCCCTTGTTCATCTCTCTTCCCCTGAGCACTCCTCCTTTCACTACTCCTCCCTTGTTCATCTCTCTTCCCCTGAGCACTCCTCCTTTCACTACTCCTCCCTTGTTCATCTCTCTTCCCCTGAGCACTCCTCCTTTCACTACTCCTCCCTTGTTCATCTCTCTTCCCCTGAGCACTCCTCCTTTCACTACTCCTCCCTTGTTCATCTCTTTTCCCCTGAGCACTTCTCCTTCAACTCATCCCTTGTTCATATTTCTTCCCTTGAGCACTCTGCACACACCTTCAAAGAGTAAAATAGAATTTACCCCATATAGAAGGATGTTGTCAGCGTTCGGCACCTGTCTTCACACCAAGAGAAAGAGAGAAATACAGAGAGTGTGTGAGAGTGAGAAAACAGATTCGCTGAGTGTTGTGTAGATATGCAGGAGCACATGGGGCCCAACTGGAGGGCATATTTCCATCCCATCATAGAACACAACAGAACAGATCTAAAACCTCCATGTTAGCCACAGGGCCAGGACCTTTTCATGAGCTAGGTCTGGTATGTGGCGGCAGGGTAGCCTAGTGGTTAGAGCGTTGGACTAGGAACCGAAAGGTTGCAAGTTCAAATCCCCGAGCTGACAAGGTACAAATCTGTCGTTCTGCCCTGAACAGGCAGTTAACCCACTGTTCCTAGTCATTGAAAATAAGAATTTGTTCTTAACTGACTTGCCTGGTTAAATAAAGGTAAAAAAAAAAAAAAATGTCAGTAGAGCAGGGGAGAGAGCGAGAGAAACAGAGAGAGAGAAACAGAGAGAGAGAAACAGAGAGAATTACTGTAGGGTGTCAGGTCTTGGCCAGTAAATGTCATTGAAAGGAAGGAGAATCAGAGCCTGTGTCGTCTCTAATGTTAAACTCAGAGCACTCAAGACCAGCACCTCATTTGAAAGGATATCTCTATAACTAATTACATTAAAGCAATATGTCACCTTCTAAAAGGAGGTCAAATGTTTATCGGATTATGTGGTACTTTAGGTATCTTTGATTGATTGTTCTACAAATATGTGAAGTGCTAAAGGATGTGCCATGATGATCAATGGATTACGTGCCATGAACACAATGGATTAAATCCATGGTTAACTACGTCATCATGTAAGTTTGAGGATTCATTGTGTGAACCAAAGGGTGACCATTGTGTGAATCAGTTTGACATTCTACCGGTTCCTTACCGGAATTCCCTGTTGTTTCATTTGCTCCAGGCATTCTGACTCGCCAAGGCATTTGTTACGCACCTGAGAGATAGAAAAGAGAAATTATCCTTGATTAGAAATGTCCTAATCTTCGGGCATTGTCACTCGTTTCGCATGCCTTTTTCTGAGAATCAAAAAGTATGAGCATGTGGTTTGTATTTGTTATTGTACTATAACTGTGGCCTATTGTGTGGATGACGACATCATGATTTAGCAATATCCAGAGCGTGAGAAAATGATCATGTTTAATTACAAAGTTGTTCATTTGGTTTACCGTCGAAAAAGCAGAGTGAAGGTCGAAAGAGTCTACCTTCACTCTGTTGATCCCATTGTGCCCTCTCCCCATCCGAAAACAAAACAGAATCATCCAATGGCTTTCAGCAGTGCTAACCAGTTGCCCTGACAACCAATACAGCGTTTCCAAGAAAACGAGAAAGTGAGAGAGCACTTCACTCGAAGAACCCCCTGCAAAGCTATTCAGTCCAGGAGTTTGCCTGGTTGAGAAATATGCTAATGGATAACAGCCCAGGGGTAAAAACAGGGACAAACAGAGTTATTTATCACGCTGTTAAATGTTCTAAGACAACTCTACATACTCCCCAGGAATGGTCTGTAGAGAGTTACAAAACAACAGCCTGAATTTAGGCAGAGATTTCACCCTTGACCCCTTTAGAACAGTGCCTCAACGAGCGTCCAGTCACAGAAATGTCAGCAGCAAGCCTTCTGGCCCTATCTTGTACAACACCCAATGGTGCCAATCCAATCCATTGAGCTCTGTATTCATTTCTATGGTTAAATCTGCCATGCTGACTCATTCCCATCAGGAGGCAAGCGTACTACGACAACGGCGAGTCAGTGTCAGTCCGACCAGAACCGCAGCTCCCTGCTCCCTCCCTTTCCCTCCCTGTGTGTACGGAGTGTCCTGTACTGCACTGTATTTATATACACTGAAGATCATTGCTCCCTCGGGACACACTGGTTGCGCCTCAAATAGAACCCTATTCCCTATATAGTGCCCTACTCTTGACGAGATTCCTGTGAGCCCTGGTCAAACGCAGGGCACTATGTAGGGGATAGGGTGCCCATTTGGGATATATTGAATCACTCACCAGGCTGATGGCTCTGGAGGGCAGCTTGCCGTCCTAGCAACCACCACCAATAAGAGTAAACCCAAGGAGAGAGCGTCTCAGACCGCACCCCCACCCCAGCCACCCCCGCCACAGCCAATCACAACAAACCAACTAACTAAAAACACAGCCTGTTTTGTACTTTATTTTTTGGGGAGGGATGTTCATTTCTCTCTCATGGGTAGAGAGGGTATTACATAAAACATCTGGTGCAACCAACTATTAGATAACTATCCCTGTAACATGATCCTACCCCTGAGATGCAAAGTTAGGGTCAGAATGATTTAACAGAGAGTGCAGTAGCATATAGCCCTCATCAATATCATCTTAAAAAGGTAGAAAACATTCACACAGACCAGGGCGTGGTCACTGAGCCTTCTAGGAGCAGTACTCCACACCCCCACTGGCCCTAACCCCACTGGCCCATAACCCCACTGGCCCTAACCCCACTGGCCCATAACCCCACTGGCCCATAACCCCACTGGCCCATAACCCCACTGGCCCTAACCCCACTGGCCCATAACCCCACTGGCCCATAACCCCACTGGCCCATAACCCCACTGGCCCATAACCCCACTGGCCCTAACCCCACTGGCCCATAACCCCACTGGCCCATAACCCCACTGGCCCATAACCCCACTGGCCCTTACCCCACTGGCCCATAACCCCCTGGCCCATAACCCCCTGGCCCATAACCCCCTGGCCCATAACCCCCTGGCCCATAACCCCACTGGCCCATAACCCCACTGGCCCATAACCCCACTGGCTCATAACCCCACTGGCCCTTACCCCACAGGCCCATAACCCCACAGGCCCATAACCCCACTGGCCCATAACCCCACAGGCCCTATCTCACTCCCACAGACCCTACCTCACTGGGCCTAACCCCACAGGTCCTACCTCACTGGGCCTAACCCCACAGGCCCTACCTCACTGGGCCTAACCCCACAGGCCCTACCTCACTGGCCCTAACCCCACAGGTCCTACCTCACTGGCCCTACCCCATTGGCCCTAACCCCACAGGCCCTACCTCACTGGCCCTAACTCTAAGCCAACCCCCTGGACTAGCCCAGCTCCAGCCATGGCTAGGTCCATATTCCATTTTCTTTGTTAAAGCAGTCATGTGTGTCATGTGAGATGTACACCCTGGTTCACGCAGCTTCCTGATAAAATCAGATTTCTGCCCTGCTATTGGCTGTGCTCCTGTGTTCATGTTCATTGGGCTAGACTAAGTTAGACTGGGCAGTACTAGTGAGGTAAACCGTAACAAGGCCTAATCATATTTGTCCAGGCCAGCACTGTCTCTCCACAGACTGAAGTCTACACTACACTACAGACGTCATACGCTCAGATTACTGTAACCATGTCAACGAGCCAAGCACCCTATCCAAACCACTTCCTAGTTTTGCTCACATGAAACACTGCTCCCCATTTGTTGTCCACTGCAACCAATATAGGAAATATGGACTCAAGTTTGATACATTTGCCAATGAACACATTTTCCCGACAATCCTCCTTCCCCTGCCGATACGGAACTAAGGCCAAACTGAAACTGAAACAGAGCGTACAACTGGATAAGAAAATGGGCTGCTAGTTTGTAAATTCTTCAACCTGGAAATGAGATTAACAAGCCTTTGGCTAAAACTGAGTACAGGAATGTGTTTGCTGGGTGCATATCAGGCCATTCTCTCTCTCTCTGTTATGGTGTGAACCTACTGTATACTGAATGTGTGTTGAGCTCAGGCTCTCTCTCTCTCTCTTTCTCTCTCTCTCTCTGCATTGTTACAGTATAAACCTCTATGGCAGTTCGCTGCTAGGTTCCGAGCAGGGCCTTGTCATTGCTCCTGATTAGAGGCAGACATGCTGGCTGACTATACAACTCCCAGCCCAGACCCAGTACACTGCTCCAGCTCACACCTCCAGTACTCCAGGACCCAGTACACTGCTCCAGCCCACACCTCCAGTACTCTAGGGCCCAAGTAGACTGCTCCAGCCCACACCTCCAGTACTCCAGGACCCAGTACACTGCTCCAGCCCACACCTCCAGTGCTCCAGGGCCCCAGTACAGTGCTCCAGCCCAAACCTCCAGTACTCCAGGGCCCCAGTACACTGCTCCAGCCACACCTCCAGTACTCCAGGGCCCCAGTACACTGCTCCAGCCCACACCTCCAGTACTCCAGGGCCCCAGTACACTGCTCCAGCCCACACCTTCAGTACTCCAGGGCCCCAGTACACTGCTCCAGCCCACACCTCCAGTACTCCAGGGCCCCAGTAGACTGCTCCAGCCCACACCTCCAGTACTCCAGGGCCCCAGTAGACTGCTCCAGCCCACACCTCCAGTACTCCAGGGCCCCAGTAGACTGCTCCAGCCCATACCTCCAGTACTCCAGGGCCCCAGTGGACTGCTCCAGCTCACACCTCCAGTACTCCAGGGCCCCAGTAGACTGCTCCAGCCCATACCTCCAGTACTCCAGGGCCCCAGTAGACTGCTCCAGCCCATACCTCCAGTACTCCAGGGCCCCAGTACACTGCTCCAGCCCACACCTCCTGTACTCCAGGGCCCCAGTAGACTGCTCCAGCCCATACCTCCAGTACTCCAGGGCCCCAGTAGACTGCTCCAGCCCATAACTCCAGTACTCCAGGGCCCCAGTACACTGCTCCAGCCCACACCTCCAGTACTCCAGGGCCCCAGTAGACTGCTCCAGCCCATACCTCCAGTACTCCAGGGTCCCAGTAGACTGCTCCAGCCCACACCTCCAGTACTCCAGGGCCCCAGTAGACTGCTCCAGCCCATACCTCCAGTACTCCAGGGCCCCAGTAGACTGCTCCAGCCCATACCTCCAGTACTCCAGGGCCCCAGTAGACTGCTCCAGCCCATAACTCCAGTACTCCAGGGCCCCAGTAGACTGCTCCAGCCCACACCTCCAGTACTCCAGGGCCCCAGTACACTGCTCCAGCCCACACCTCCAGTACTCCAGGGCCCCAGTAGACTGCTCCAGCCCATACCTCCAGTACTCCAGGGCCCCAGTAGACTGCTCCAGCCCATACCTCCAGTATTCCAGGGCCCCAGTACACTGCTCCAGCCCACACCTCCAGTACTCCAGGGCCCCAGTAGACTGCTCCAGCCCATACCTCCAGTACTCCAGGGCCCCAGTAGACTGCTCCAGCCCACACCTCCAGTACTCCAGGGCCCCAGTAGACTGCTCCAGGGCCGTGCACAGACATTCTGGAGGGCATATGCTCAACAACAAAAAAGGACCCCCTCCTGCAACCGCCGTCACAGATTTCTTGAGCAATTATTAAAAGAAGAGGGAAATCAGAACAATCTGATGAGTAAAGTACTTAGCAAAACTATTTTGAATAAATGCTGCATTTACTAACAATGACCAACACAATTCCAGTCAAAAGAGAAGATGGTACGAAATACACTGTACTTTAACCTACCATGACTATATCCAACCCAACTCCATTTGTTGCCACTATCATGTATCCCTGTGGTTTTCAAAAAAACTTTGGACCTGAGACACTCTAAAAAGGAGTTGTACAAAACTTGTGAGCCCCCGCGCACGCACATGCACGTGTTCACGCGCTCGCACCTTAGCTGTGCTAATTTAGCCGGTCATAGAGCTCGCCGGCTTGTAGTCCTAAAAATCTGGTTCGTTCAGCCGTCTCTATTGGAAAAATGAATCGTGAAAGAATAGGTCCGAGGTTAACACAGGCTTAGGAGACGTTCTAAGATATAATACCAGTCAGTAAACATGACCTTTATTCATTATGAAGCCTTAATGTGCTTTATGGGTTGACGCCCCCCCTTGGGTTGTGCCGTGGCGGAGATCTTTGTGGGCTATACTCGGCCTTGTCTCAGGATGGTAAGTTGGTGGTTGAAGATATCCCTCTAGTGGTGTGGGGGCTGTGCTTTGGCAAAGTGGGTAGGGTTATATCCATCCTGTTTGGCCCTGTCCGGGGGTATCATCGGATGTGGCCACAGTGTCTCCTGACTCCTCCTGTCTCAGCCTCCAGTATTTATGCTGCAGTAGTTTATGTGTTGGGGGGCTAGGGTCAGTCTGTTAAATCTGGAGTATTTATCTTGTCTTATCCAGTGTCCTGTGTGATTTTAAGTATGCTCTCTCTAATTCTCTCTTTCTCTCTCTCTCTCGGAGGACCTGAGCCCTATGACCATGCCTCAGGACTACCTGGCATGATGACTCCTTGCTGTCCCCAGTCCACCTGGCCGTGCTGCTGCTCCAGTTTCAACTGTTCTGCCTGCGGCCATGGAACCCTGACCTGTTCACCGGACGTGCTACCTGTCTCAGACCTGCTGTTTTCAACTCTCTAGAGACAGCAGGAGCGGTAGAGATACTCTCAATGATCGGCTATGAAAAGCCAACTGACATTTACTCCCGAGGTGCTGACTTGTTGCAGCCTCGACAACTACTGTGATTATTATTATTTGACCATGCTGGTCATTTATGAACATTTGAACATCTTGGCGATGTTCTGTTATAATCTCCACCCGGCACAGCCAGAAGAGGACTGGCCACCCCTCATAGCCTGGTTCCTCTCTAGGTTTCTTTCTAGGTTTTGGCCTTTCTAGGGAGTTTTTCCTAGCCACCGTGCTTCTACACCTGCATTGCTTGCTGTTTGGGGTTTTAGGCTGGGTTTCTGTACAGCACTTTGATGTATCAGCTGATGTAAGAAGGGCTATATAAATACATTAGATTTGATTTATGGGCTTTTTTTAATTACATAAATTCTTCAAAATTCACAAAAAGTGATGTTAGCTGATGAAGATGGTCTCGTATAACAAAAAATATAAGATCTCCTAAGCCTGTGTTGACCACAGACCTTATTTTTGGCGAATGTCCTATGGATGATAAATGTAGGCCTGTTCTGTTTTTGCCATGCAAAACTGGAGGAAATGAAACAAATCCTTTCTGGTTACTAATTTGGATACGCTCGCCTGAGCATAGATGAGAATTTAACGACGACTTGCGGGCAGTGAGTTCAGAAAAACAACGACAAAAAAGTATACAATTTTTGCTGATATTATACCAAAGGGCACTTTGGAGACTGGAAGGGCAAAGGGGAATGTGCTCTGCACAGGTAGAGCCCTATCTGTGCACCTGCCTGCACTTCTCTGGCCCACTCCTCCAGTACTCCAGGCATCCACTACACTGCTCCAACAATAGCAGCCCCGCTGTTCAGCCCAGCGCTGCTCAGTCAGCCAACAGCAGATTGGCCAGGTACAGGGTCCACATCACCCAGCTTCAGACACCACAGAGAGCACAGCATACACTTAACCCTTACAGCAGTGTGGACTCTCTTATAAGGAGTGATTGAGACGAATACCGTACTAAACAGCATTTTCAATGGATAATTATTCCACCTCTCTCTCTCTCTCTAATCCTGCTCTGCTCTATTATCCTTCCACGACATTTTCCCTCTTTCAAATCAGGATGAGTTATGATGGTTAAATGTCAAACTTAACATCCTCACTAACTTTCCCATCCTCTCTTTTGTTTATGCACACACCTCTACGTGTGTTCTCAAAGTGACATGTTCATGTAGACACACACACACACACACACACACACACACCATTGGGCCTCTCATCTCCTGTCTCTTATGAAATACTGCATGGCATCTGGTAGTGGTGGAAAAAGTACCCAATTGTCATGCTTGAGTAGAACAATCTATATATACACTACCTTTCAAAAGTTTGGGGTCACTTAGAAATGTCCTTGTTTTTGAAAGAAAATATAATTTTTTTGGTCCATTAAATAACATCAAATTGATCAGAAATACAGTGTAGACATAGTTAATGTTGTAAATGACTAGCTGGAAACGGCTGATTTTTAATGGAATATCTACCTAGGCCCATTATCAGCAACCATCACTCCTGTGTTCCAATGGCACGTTGTGTTAGCTAATCCAAGTTTATCATTTTAAAAGGCTAATTGATTATTAGAAAAAACATTTGCAATGATGTTAGCACAGCTGAAAACTGTTGATCTGATTAAAGAAGCAATAAAACTGGCCTTCTTTAGACTAGTTGAGTATCTGGAGCATCAGCATTTATGGGTTCGATTACAGGCTCAAAATGGCTAGAAACAAAGAACTTTCTTCTGAAACTCCTCAGTCTATTCTTGTTCTGAGAAATGAAGGCTATTCCATGCGAGAAATTGCCAAGAAACTGAAGATCTTGTACAACGATGTGTACTACCCCCTTCACAGAGCAGCGTAAACAGGCATTAATCAGAAGAGAAAGAGGAGTGGGAGGCCCCGGTGTACAACTGAGCAAGAGGACAAGTACATTAGAGTGTCTAGTTTGACAAACAGACGCCTCACAAGTCCTCAACTAGCAGCTTCCTTAAATAGTACCCGCAAAACACCAGTCTCAACATCAACAGTGACGAGGCGACTCCGGAATGCAGTCCTTCTAGGCAGAGTTCCTTTGTCCAGTGTCTGTGTTCTTTTACCCATCTTAATCTTTTCTTTTTATTGGCCAGTCTGAGGTCTTTTTCTTTACAACTCAGATTTTTAAAACAATTTTCTACATTGTAGAATAACAGTGAAGACATCAAAACTATGAAGTAACACATAACACATGAAATAAATCATGTAGTAACCAAGAAAGTGTTAAACAAATCAAAATATAAATTCTTCAAAGTACCGATTGCTTTGATGACAGCTAGCACACTCTTGGCATTCTCTCAACCAGCTTCACCTGGAATGCTTTCCCAACAGACTTGTCCTGTTGGAAAACACATGATAGTCTCACTAAGCGCAAACCAGATGGGATGGCGTATTGCTGCAGAATGCTCTGGTAGCCATGCTGGTTAAGTGTGCCTTGAATTCTAAATAAATCACAGACAGTGTCAACAGCAAAGCACCCCCAGCAAAGCTGACATCAAGGCAAAGGGTGGCTACTTCAAAGAATCAAAAATATTAAATATGATTTGTCATTTGTTGAACACTTTTTTGGTTACTACATGATTCCATATGTGTTATTTCATAGTTATGATGTCTTCACTATTATTCCACAATGTAATAGTAAAAAAAACAAAAAAAAACTCTTGAGTGGGTGTGTGCAAACTTTTGACTGGCACTGTATATAAATAGTAAAGTAAAGTACAGATACCCAAAAAAACAACTTAAAGTAGTACTTCAAAGTATTTTTTACTTAAGTACTTTACACCACTGGAATCAGTTTAGGTAATGACAGACCATGTGGGGAGAGAAAGAATGAGAGAGAGTTGTCTGTCTCCAAACCCTGGTCTTAACAGCTCTGCCTGGGCACTAACTCCTGCAAACAGTTATTAGCCATTTAGCTAGTGGGCCCACATAATTACACGATCAGCCTGTGCCAGTGCTTTCACGCCTTTGATTGGCGGTTGGTAGGGGCTCTGCTCGTTAGGGATAAGTGGCTTGGTGTTTGTACTAATGCCAACCCAAGGAAGAGAGATGTGCCAATGCAGAAGAACACTATCCCAACCTCCCTGCATCCTTAACAAGCAATATGTAGAGCTATCAGACATTGGCATTTGAGGGTTGTATTTATGATGAAGTTCAGGGAATTTATGAGGTGTTTCTATGCCATTTTGCCACACTGTACGTAGGTCATTTCCTCTGAGTCCATTCAGAAACCCATACATTCATATTCCCAGCAGATATGTCACACAAACAGTCCATTGGGAGTCTCACACTCTATCTCCCCTGTAGTATTTTGACATTGATTCCACATACAGAGGAATGCTAGGAGGACCAGCCTCCTAGAGAGGGTTTCGCAATTAGTCTCAGTATTCCACACATCTGGAGATGTCCCTCTTTAGAGAATTATGTTTCTGGGAAGGAGCCTCACAAGCCTAGCTTCACATGCTTCTCCCAACACACACACACACACACACACACACACACACACACACACACACACGTGACTGCATAATGTATACACACATACAAATACACACACACACGGGCAGGGTTGGGGAGTAACAGGATTACTTGTAATCTGTATTGTAACAAATAAAATCTGTTACATTAACAACTAAAATATTCTAATCGGATTATAGATACTTTTGAAAAACTAGATGACTACTTCTAGGATTACTTTTAAATTAAGTAAGGATGTTTGAGAAAAAAAAAATATTTGACACCTTTTCTGTTTTCTCAATGACATTCAAATCAGCATTGAAAAAAAGCACGAGTTGAAGTTCGTTCCGCCTGAGCGAGACTGACCACAAGTCAGAGACCACTATGACAAATCACCAAATGCATCTGATGAATAAGCTTTTGTAGGCTACAGTCCAAGCTATGTCTTCCAATGGTGCGACTGCTGTCGGCATCCAAAGATTATCCACGCTTGGAGTTAAGGAGTTAAGCCTACGGGCTGGGAGATACAGATATCACTTGTTATTGATATGTGACTTGTTTCAGGAAACTAGGCATATGTCGCGCATCAATACTTCACAGGACCGCCAGTTGAACATAAACTCTTTTTTTTTTAAATCAAAATGTTTTTTTGGGCAGTAATGCCTTCTGGAACATGTGATCTTTCATGTGCTTTAATAACAAACTTGTACGCCATCTGTAAATACAAATAAAATGGTTAAATTACGAGCCTAGTTGGTTTAGCCATGGAAAAAGTCAGCAAATATCCTGCTAGCCATGATTGGCTGAGATAATGAGGGGTTGGACATGCTGAGAGATGAGTTCAGAGTTCGGATTGGTCTGCCATGTAGAACGCTTCTATCTATATTATGAGCTATGTGTAGGTAATGTGTAGGTAATCCTTTCTAACGTGGCTTTTTTGAAAGATATCACGTAGTAGAACTGCATAAGTGTTGCTCTCCACTTTCTGGAGGACCAAGTTTTGAAATCAGTGGAATTATAGTATGGTAGCTAAGGAGATGGAGAAAATTCTGGCATTTGATTGCAAATATGCAGACAGAGTCGAAAAGAGAACACACAGAAGGCTGTTGTATAAAACACCTGTACGGATTACATCTTCAATCTAAGGGCAACCATGGCATCCATGACAGAGAGAGAAAAGCATCTATCCATTTAGCTACATTTTCAGATATTATATGTTTCAATTATTTTTTCAGAAAGTCATTTTCATTTCAAGTTAAAGTGTACTGTTAGCTAGCTAACTAACTAACGTTAGCTGACTGGCTAGATAGCTAATGTTACATGTATGATTTGTGTAGTAATATTATTTGTATCTCAGAGACAGTTGCATTGCTAATTATAGCCTAATGTTAGCTATCTAACATTGAACCTGGTTGGTTAACTACCTGCAGATTCATGCAGGGTAGTAATGTTATGAGTTGGGATTATGGTTCATTGTTTAGTTAGCTAGCTACATGTCTAAACAAAAGATTCCACTATGCAAGTAACTATTTCAATAGAATGTTTTATGATGTCCCTGCGAAAACTGTTGATAGACGTAGCTGGTAAATTCACTATCTACGTTGATTTCAGAGCAGTCTCGTCTGAGTGTGCCAGAGCGCAGAATAACTGATGAATTTATGAACGCTCAACACCTGTTGAATATGGACGGTGTCAGTAAACATTGGCAAAAAAGCGTAATTACATTTTTGCCAGCAGCACAGTTGCAGTCACCAACTCTCTGGATAACACAAAAACAGCCTAACCAGCTCTGCCAGGGCGAGTAAAATGGTCAGAGTGAGATGTTGTCTGGAGGTAGCTAGCAAGCTAGCCAACGTTAGCCAATTAGCTTGGGTGCTTAACTGCTGTTGTTAAGTTAGAATGCTCGGATCAACCCTACTTTACGAACGGACAGTCTGACAACGCTCTGAATTTAAGAACGGACAGTATGACAACGCTCTGAATTTACGAACGGACAGTCTGACAATGCTCTGAATTTAGAAACGGACAGTCTGACAATGCTCTGAATTTACGAACGGACAGTCTGACAACGCTCTGAATTTAGAAACGGACAGTCTGACAATGCTCTGAATTTACGAACGGACAGTATGACAACGCTCTGAATTTAGAAACGGACAGACTGACAACGCTCTGAATTTAGAAACGGACAGACTGACAACGCTCTGAATTTACGAACGGACAGTCTGACAACACTCTGAGTTTACGAACGGACAGTCTGACAACGCTCTGAATTTACGAACGGACAGTCTGACAATGCTCTGAGTTTACGAACGGACAGTCTGACAACGCTCTGAATTTACGAACGGATAGTCTGACAACGCTCTGAGTTTACGAACGGACAGTCTGACAATGCTCTGAATTTACGAACGGACAGTCTGACAATGCTCTGAATTTAGAAACGGACAGTCTGACAATGCTCTGAATTTAGAAACGGACAGACTGACAATGCTCTGAGTTTACGGACAGTCTGACAATGCTCTGAATTTAGAAACGGACAGTCTGACAATGCTCTGAATTTACGAACGGACAGACTGACAATGATCTGAATTTAGAAACGGACAGTCTGACAACACTCTGAGTTTACGAACGGACAGTCTGACAACGCTCTGAATTTACGAACGGACAGTCTGACAATGCTCTGAGTTTACGAACGGACAGTCTGACAACGCTCTGAATTTACGAATGGATAGTCTGACAACGCTCTGAGTTTACGAACGGACAGTCTGACAACGCTCTGAATTTAGAAACGGACAGTCTGACAACGCTCTGAATTTAGAAACGGACAGTCTGACAATGCTCTGAATTTAGAAACGGACAGACTGACAACGCTCTGAATTTACGAACGGACAGTCTGACAACGCTCTGAATTTACGAACGGACAGTCTGACAATGCTCTGAATTTAGAAACGGACAGACTGACAACGCTCTGAATTTACGAACGGACAGTCTGACAACGCTCTGAATTTACGAACGGACAGTCTGACAATGCTCTGAATTTAGAAACGGACAGTCTGACAACGCTCTGAGTTTACGAACGGACAGTCTGACAACGCTCTGAATTTACGAACGGACAGTCTGACAACGCTCTGAATTTACGAACGGACAGTCTGACAACGCTCTGAATTTACAAACGGACAGTCTGACAACGCTCTGAATTTAGAAACGGACAGACTGACAATGCTCTGAGTTTACGGACAGTCTGACAATGCTCTGAATTTAGAAACGGACAGTCTGACAATGCTCTGAATTTACGAACGGACAGACTGACAATGATCTGAATTTAGAAACGGACAGTCTGACAACACTCTGAGTTTACGAACGGACAGTCTGACAACGCTCTGAATTTACGAACGGACAGTCTGACAATGCTCTGAGTTTACGAACGGACAGTCTGACAACGCTCTGAATTTACGAATGGATAGTCTGACAACGCTCTGAGTTTACGAACGGACAGTCTGACAACGCTCTGAATTTAGAAACGGACAGTCTGACAACGCTCTGAATTTAGAAACGGACAGTCTGACAATGCTCTGAATTTAGAAACGGACAGACTGACAACGCTCTGAATTTACGAACGGACAGTCTGACAACGCTCTGAATTTCTGAAACGGACAGTCTGACAATGCTCTGAATTTAGAAACGGACAGACTGACAACGCTCTGAATTTACGAACGGACAGTCTGACAACGCTCTGAATTTAGAAACGGACAGTCTGACAATGCTCTGAATTTAGAAACGGACAGTTCTGAGTTTACGAACGGACAGTCTGACAACGCTCTGAATTTACGAACGGACAGTCTGACAACGCTCTGAATTTACGAACGGACAGTCTGACAACGCTCTGAATTTACAAACGGACAGTCTGACAACGCTCTGAATTTAGAAACGGACAGACTGACAATGCTCTGAGTTTACGGACAGTCTGACAATGCTCTGAATTTAGAAACGGACAGTCTGACAATGCTCTGAATTTACGAACGGACAGACTGACAATGCTCTGAATTTAGAAACGGACAGTCTGACAACACTCTGAGTTTACGAACGGACAGTCTGACAACGCTCTGAATTTACGAACGGACAGTCTGACAATGCTCTGAGTTTACGAACGGACAGTCTGACAATGCTCTGAGTTTACGAACGGACAGTCTGACAATGCTCTGAATTTACGAACGGACAGTCTGACAATGCTCTGAATTTAGAAACAGACAGTCTGACAATGCTCTGAATTTAGAAACGGACAGACTGACAACGCTCTGAATTTACGAACGGACAGTCTGACAACGCTCTGAATTTACGAACGGACAGTCTGACAATGCTCTGAATTTAGAAACGGACAGACTGACAACGCTCTGAATTTAAGGTCCACTCAAAACGGACAGTCTGACAACGCTCTGAATTTACGAACGGACAGTCTGACAATGCTCTGAATTTAGAAACGGACAGTCTGACAACGCTCTGAATTTACGAACGGACAGTCTGACAACGCTCTGAATTTACGAACGGACAGTCTGACAACGCTCTGAATTTAGAAACGGACAGTCTGACAATGCTCTGAATTTAGAAACGGACAGACTGACAATGCTCTGAGTTTACGAACGGACAGTCTGACAACGCTCTGAATTTAGAAACGGACAGTCTGACAACACTCTGAGTTTACGAACGGACAGTCTGACAATGCTCTGAATTTACGAACGGACAGTCTGACAACGCTCTGAATTTACGAACGGACAGTCTGACAACGCTCTGAATTTACAAACGGACAGTCTGACAACGCTCTGAATTTAGAAACGGACAGACTGACAATGCTCTGAGTTTACGGACAGTCTGACAATGCTCTGAATTTAGAAACGGACAGTCTGACAATGCTCTGAATTTACGAACGGACAGACTGACAATGCTCTGAATTTAGAAACGGACAGTCTGACAACACTCTGAGTTTACGAACGCCCAGAGCACATTCCGGCACTCCAGATTAAATTTATGAACACACCCATAGTATAAGCCAGCCTTTAGTCTTGACATCTTTTTTTGTTTAATACATAGCCTCATGTGAATCCTTAAAGAGATGGGTGGGGCTCGAGCTTAAGAGGGTGTGAACGATGCTGAATGGGTGTAGACAAAGAAGAGCTCTCCAGTAGGTACCAAACATTTAAGGTCCATTTTCTCAAAATCGAAGTTACACGTTTATCAACATTCAAGGCAGAATTACTTTCCCATTGTTCCTCAACTGTAGTATCTGATATACCATTTTCTAGCTCTGAGTCTCTACTTTTATCAAAATTTAAAAAATACAATTTAAATCGTTGCTACATAAGACCGAATCGAGCTGGTCGGTCACATATCTACAAACCGTATTTATGTGAATCACACTGCTGCAATCTCATTTAGCTAGGCCTATTTTCCCCTTGTGGATTTTGTGGATGGCTGTTCACAAATGTACAGTGTATGTGTATTTTAACCTAATAATGGTTGAATAGAAGAAGTTTAAGCTGCCTTTCAAATCACTGGTTTTGCCACCAGTGGACATTCATAGAAAATGACTCAAGTAAAGGTGAAAGTCACCCAGTAAAATACTACTTGAGCAAAAGTATAAAAGTATTTGGTTTTAAATACACATACGTATCAAAAGTAAAAGTATAAATAATTTCAAATTCCTTATATTAAGCAAACCCGACTGCACAATTTCCTTTAAAATTATTTTTTATTATGGACAACCAGGGGAACACTCCAATGCTCAGACATCATTTACAAACTAAGCATTTGTGTTTAGTGAGCCCACCAGACAGTAGCAATGACCAGGGTTGTTATCTTGATTAATGCGTGAATTGGACCATTTTTCTGTCCAAATGTGATGAGTACTTAAAAAAAACAACACATTGCTCAATCTAATTCGTAGTGATTTTAAAAAGTCCATAGACCTAATGGACGCACTTAGAGGGGAAATCTGTAGTTGCTACAGTACATCCATATTTTGACTTATAAATGAATGATATATGGACCCATTGATTCTTGAAGAATATAACTTATAAATACAAGCTTGTTTTTCCTCCAATGTTTGTAAACATTGCAAATGTAAACAAACGCTGTACAGCCTCAACACATGGTTAAAACAATAATGTTGACATCATGGATGGTCAGTCCTTGGAGCTCTGTCTATTAATCTGAGAGTGGTTACATTTCTCCAGGCCCATCCCTCAGCTTTTGACTAAAACAAAGGCGGGGTTAGTTGCTTTGTTATTGTTTCAACTGTGGGTTTCCCCTTTAAACAGCTGCCAATTATTGAGATATCAAAGTGTCACCAACAAAAACACAAACAATAGGCCTATAGAAAATGCAGCATATGGCATACATCTTTCACTTGCAAATATTCACTTTTTGGTAGTGCTCAAAGCATGCTATTCCATGAGAGCAGCATTTCTTTTTCAACTCGAAACAATGAGCCCAATTAGTACTCCATGACAACAAAACCATAAACAACAGAGTAGGCTAATAAGTCCTTCATATTTCCACGTCCTATTCTGGAAGATCAAGGGGTATTAAAATGAATCGGAATGACTGGAAATCTAACAGACTTTGGTTTATAATGTAAAGCTATAACCTAAATCGTATTATTATCTGTAGTAGAAAGCAATGGGTTAGAGTAAGCCTACATAATCAACCCATAAAGTAAAATGCAACATCCATTTATGGCCAGGGCTATGTAAAACTGTAACATTGATTTATCCTGCAATAGATGTCGTTCAATTGGTAATATACATTTTTGTCTTCTGCCTCTTAAGGGGAAAGTAATCTAAATGTAACCGAAAGTAATCAGATTATGTTAATGTATGGGAAAAGGAAAATAAAATGGGGAACGTATGGGACAATAAAAAGTTACATTACTGATTACAATTTTAAACAGGTAACTAGCAACAATAACGAATTACATTTAGAACGTAACCTACCCAACCCGGCAAATGGGCGCACACACACACACACACACACAGAAACACACACACACAGAAACACACACACACACAGAAACACACACACACACAGAAACACACACACACACAGAAACACACACACACACAGAAACACACACACACAGAAACAAACACACACAGAAACACACACACACAGAAACACACACACACAGAAACACACACACACAGAAACACACACACAGAAACACACACACACACACAGAAACACACACACAGAAACACACACACATACAGAAACACACACACACAGAAACACACACATACAGAAACACACACACAGAAACACACACAGACAGAAACACACACACACAGAAACACACACACAGAAACACACACACACACACACACAGAAACACACACACACAGAAACACACACACACAGAAACACACACACAGAAACACACACACTCACACAGAAACACACACACACAGAAACACACACACATACAGAAACACACACACACAGAAACACACACATACAGAAACACACACACAGAAACACACACACACACAGAAACACACACACACAGAAACACACACACACCGAAACACACACACACACAGAAACACACGGAAACACACACACATCTGCGTACATACAGTGTCTTCGGAAAGTATTCAGACCCCTTAACTTTTTCTACATTTTGTTACGTTACAGCCTTATTCTAAAATGGATTCAGTTGTTTTTTTCCCCTTATCAATCCACACACAATAACCCATAATGACAAAGCAAAAACTTTCATCCGACCAGAGAATCTTGTTTCTCATGATCAGGGAGTCTTTAGGTGCCTTTTGGCAAACTCTAAGCGGGCTGTCATGTGCCTTTAACTGAGGAGTGGTTTTCTTCTGGCCACTCTACCATAAAGGCCTGATTGGTGAAGTGCTGCAGAGATGGTTGTCCATCTGGAAGGTTCTCCCACCTCCACAGAGGATCTCTAAACTCTGTCAGAGTGACCATCAGGTTCTTGATAACTTCACTGACCTAGGCCCTACTCCCCCGATTGCTCAGTTTGGTTGGGCGGGGAAGAGTCTTGGTGGTTCCAAACATCTCCCATTTAAGAATGATGGAGGCCACTGTGTTCTTGGGGATCTGCAATGCTGCAGGAATGTTTTGGTACCCTTCCCCAGATCTGTGCCTCGACACAATCCTGTCTCGGAGCCCTACGGACAATTCCTTCGACCTCGTGGCTTGGTTTTTGCTCTGACATGCACTGTCAGCTGTGGGACCTCATATAGACAGGTGTGTGCCTTACCAAATCATGTCCAATCAATTGAATTTACCACCGGTGGACTCTAATCAAGTTGTGGAAACATCTGAAGGATGATCAATGGAAACAGGATGCACCAGAGCTCAATTTCGAGTCTCATAGCGAAGGGGCTGAATATTTTTGTAAGTAAGGTATTTCTGTTTTTATTTTTTAATGAATGAGCAAAATTTCTCAAAACCTGTTTTTGCTTTCTCATTATGGGGTATTGTGTGTAGATTGCTGAGGATTTTTTTATTTAATCCATTTTAGAATAAGGCTGTAACATAACAACATTTGGAAAAAGTCAAAGGGTCTGAATACTTTCTGAAGGCACTGTATACACACATTCAAAATCACACAAACACGCACGACAAACACACGTACAAACGCACACATATGCATGCACACACACACACACGCACGCAAACACACACACTCACGCACGTACCCACACACGCACGCACCCCCCCACACACACACACGCCCCCCCCCCACACACACCCCCACACACACACACACTTCTGATTATGAATTATACAGCTCTGGTACCAGCATGGTCAGAGATTAGAACATTTCATTAGAGCCAGATTCAATTTGATTAAATTGTTTCTTTTTTCATCAGTTCGTACCCCACATTGAACAGCGTACAGTACTTCCTTATTGGCAACAATAAGGAATCCATCAAGGGAAATCAAAGAAAACAGAGTTGTGATTTATAGACCACAATGACAAAGATGATGACTCCAAGGGGCTAGAAGCAGACAACAACACCAATACAACAACTTCTAGTGATCCTATGAACTTAACAGGCAAGCTCTCAGAGAAATGTATATTGCCTGAGTCCCCGGTGGTAAGATACACATGCACAGATAGTGTCTGTCAGAGGCCTTACCACCTAAATTCCACTAATTTCAGACATTTTTGTTGCATTCCTATGGGGAAATTGTGTCTAATTCCATTGACAGGAATGGAAAAAGAATTGACCTCAACTCTGTAGTGTCTGTACTGTTGTGGTCTCTGGAATGCATGTTGCCAATAAGGAAGTGCTGTACAGGGTTCAATGTTTCTTCACTAACCTTTCAGGTCTTTGAAATACACTGTTCAGCTCAGTCTCTCTGCCTTGAACTTTGACCTACAAGAGAGAGGCCGGAGCCGTACTCTGATACAGAATCACAGAGATTACACAACACACTCAAACCCTCAACTCCAACCCTAATCCTAACCCCAGAGTAGAAAGATGAGAAGAGTGAGAGAGAGCCAGAGAGAGAGCGAGACAGACAGAGAGAGCCAGAGAGAGAGAGACAGAGACAGAGAGAGAGACAGAGAGGGAGACAGAAAGAGAGAGACAGAGAGGGAGACAGAAAGAGAGAGACAGAGAGGGATACAGAAAGAGAGAGAGAGTGAGAGCGAGAGAGAGAGAGAGAGAGAGAGAGAGAGAGAGAGAGAGAGAGAGAGAGAGAGAAGACAAAGCCTATTCTGGGTAAGGATTAAAATGAGTTCATGGATAAAATTCCAGACCCCAGATTTCTTGGAGAGACAAGAGCAGTGTTTAGCCAGGATTGTGTCAATATATCAAACCAGCCCAAAATACACCTCCAACCCCACTGCCTGTTTATTACCCGAGTCTGTGTTCTGACCACACATACACACACACACACACACACACACACACACACACACACACCACACACACACAAACAAACACGGCTGCACGCAGGCGCACACACACATACACATACACACACACACACAAAACACGGCTGCACGCAGGCGCACACACACATACACACACACACACACAAAACACGGCTGCACGCAGGCGCACACACACATACACACACACAAACAAAACACGGCTGCACGCAGGCGCACACACACATACACCGCATTTATGTGCGCAAACACTCACTCTAGCCAAATACAACCACTCAAATGTGACATCTACACAGAAATATACATGTTTCCTTGGAGACATAGGCTACATTCCACCCAGCAACCAATAAACACAACACACACATTGGCCTACTTCTGTCCTGCATTCTAGATCATTCCTCAAGATTCTTGTTTAATGGTCTTATTCTACTGTAGTCCATTTACACTTTCTGGAGTCAAACCCTCAGCATGTTGCGAACACACACTACTTGTCAAAGGTTTGGACATACCTACTCATTCAAGGGTTTTTCTTTATTTGGACTATTTCTACATTGTAGAATATTGGTAAAGACATCAAAACTATGAAATGACACATATGGAATCATGTAGTAACCAAAAAAGTGTTAAACAACTCAGGTAGTCACCTGGAATGCATTTAAATTAATTTGTGGAATATCTTTCCTTCTTCATGCTTTTGAGCCAATCAGTTGTGTTGTGACAAGGCAGGGGTGGTATACAGAATATAGCCCTATTTGGTAAAAGACCATGTCCATATTATGGCAAGAACAGCTTAAATAAGCAAAGAGAAACGACAGTCCATCAATACTTTAAGAAATTAAGGTCAGTCAAAACGGAACATTTCTAGAACTTTGAACGCTTTTTCAACTTCAGTCGCAAAAATCATCAAGTGCTATGATGAAACTGGCTCTCATGAGGACCGCCATAGGAAAGGAAGACCCAGAGTTACCTCTGCTGCAGAGGGTTACCAGCCTCATAAATTGCAATCCAAATAAATGCTTCACAGAGTTAAAGTAACATACACATCTCAACATCAACTGTTCAGAGGAGACTGCGGTAATCAGGCCTTCATGGTCAGATTGCTGCAAAGAAACCACTACTAAAGGACACCAATAAGAAGAAGAGACTTGCTTGGGCCAAGAAACATGAGCAATGGACATTAGACCGGTGGAAATCTGTCCTATGATCTGATGAATCCAAATGAGAGATTTGTGGTTCTAACCGCCATGTCTTTGTGAGACGCAGAGTAGGTGAACGGATGATCTCCGCATGTGTGGTTCCCACCATCAAGCATGGAGGAGGAGGTGTGATGGTGCTTTGCTGGTGACACTGTCTGTGATTTATTTAGAATTCAAGGCACACTTAACCAGCATGGCTACCACAGAATTCTGCAGCGATATACCATCCAATCTGGTTTGCGCTTAGTGGGACTATCATTTGTTTTTCAAAAGGACAATGACCTAACACACCTCCAGAATTTGTAAGGGCTATTTGACCAAGAAGGAGAGTGATAAAGTACGACTGGAGTTTATATATAAATGCCTAGAACATTTCAATTTTGGGGAATCTCTTATAAAATGGGTTAAGGTTATGTATAGTAACCCTAGGTGTAAAATAGTAAACAATGGCTACATCTCAGAAAGTTTTAAACTATCTAGAGGAGTAAAACAAGGTTGTCCACTATCGCCATCGAAATGTTAGCTGCTAAGATTAGATCAAACAATAATATTAAGGGATTAGAAATCCGTGGCTTAAAAACTAAGGTGTCATTGTACGCTGATGATTCATGCTTTTTTTAAACCACAATTAGATTCTCTCCACGGCCTCTTAGAGGATCTAGATACTTTTGCTATCCTCTCTGGATTAAAACCAAATGATAATAAATGTACCATATTACGTATTGGATCACTAAAAAAAGCACATTTTACATTACCATGTAGTTTACCAATTAAATGGTCTGATGGAGATGTGGACAAACTCGGTATACAAATCCCAAAAGAAAGAAATGATCTCACTCCAATAAATTTTTATAGAAAGTTAGCAAAAATAGACAAGATCTTGCTACCATGGAAAGGAAAATACCTGTCTATTTGTGGAAAAATCACCCTGATTAACTCTTTAGTTATATCACAGTTGACCTATTTGCTTATGGTTTTGCCTACATGCCTTTTAAATTATACGAACAAAAAATATTCCATTTTATTTGGAACAGCAAGCCAGAAAAAAATTTAAGGGGCCTATTTATATAACGAATATGAATTCGGTGGGCAGAAATGATTAAATATTAAAGCATTAGACCTCTCACTAAAAGCATCAGTCATACAAAAGTTATACTTAAATACAAACTGCTTCTCTAGTCAATTGGTACGAATGTCTCATGAACTTGTATGTCGGCCCTGTATTAAAGAACATAAATGGTTAAGGAAAAGTGTGATAAATAAAAACATATACCAATTTAATTTAATTTAAGGACCAAAAAACTGACAGCTGTGCCATATAACTTGCAAAATAGTTGGGAGGAGATTTTCGATGTACCCATTCTATGGCACATGGTTTATGAATTGATACGCAAAACAACACCGGATACTTCAACCCAATTGAGATGTTTTGGGATGAGTTGGATTGCAGAGTGAAGGAAAAGCAGCCAACAAGTGCTCAGCATATGTGGGAACTCCTTCAAGTCTGTTGGAAAAGCATTCCAGTTGAAGCTGTTTGAGAGAATGCCAAGAGTGTGCAAAGCTGTCATCAAAGCAAAGGGTGGCTACTTTGAAGAATTTAAAATTGAAGATATATTTTGATTCGTTTAACACTTTTTTGGTTACTACATGATTCCATATGTGTTATTTCAAAGTTTTGATGTCTTCACTGTTATTTTACAATGTAGAAAATAGTAAAAATAAAGAAAAACCCTTGAATGAGTAGGTGTGTCCAAACTTTTGACTGGTACTGTACATTGTGGGGGAATTAGCATGGAGGCTGCTGAGGGGAGGACAGCTCACAATAATGGCTGGAATGGTGGATGAAATGGCATCAAACACATGGAAACCATTTAGCCTCAGGCCACCATTCTGACCCACGTTTCAAGTTTCATGTTTTAATGTCACAAGTACAGTGAAATGCCTTTCTTGAAAGCTCTAAACCCAACAATGCAGTAATCAATATCAATTTAGTCCTAAAAATAACAAAGTAGAACAAAAACACACAATAAATAAAAAATAAGAAATATGAAGAACATGAGAATGTAAGTAAGCTATATACATAGTCAGTTCCTGGGTCAGTTCCAATACCATATTTACAATGTGCAGGGATGCATTGATTGAGGTAGATCTGTATAGGGGCAAGGGGACTAAGCATCAGGATATATGATACGTTAATCCCTTTAATCTGCTATACAATATGCTATTGGGCCTCATTCACTCTCACTAATTCACTCTCACTGATTTCTCCCACTGATGTACTCTCACTGATGCACTCTCACTGATGCACTCTCACTGATGCACTCTCACTGGGTCCTAATGGGCCTCGGGAACACAGATCTAATGGGCCTGGGGAACACATCTGGTTCCGTGGGAGAATAGATATGTCATGACTAACAGGGTTCTGTCTTAGTTCTGTGGGGGATAGAGGGATGGAAGTTGAGATTATGGGCCCAGGAAAAGGCCTGGAAATGCAGATCCCAGATCTCCAAGCCCCAGTCCCACAGCTCCAAGCCTCATCCCCAGACCAGAGCTCCCTGGCCCTGTCCGGGGTGGGCCCACTTGCTCTCTCCATCTGGATCTAATCACGAGGGTTTGTCGTGGGGAATTGAATCAAATTAAAAAGTGTAATATTTAATGCGACACCAGATGGAAACGGATAGGGGAAAAGAGGCCCTGCGGTCAGTCTAATATCCCCCTCTGAAGACCGGGCCTGGAATTCCTGGAGGCATAGCCTGTGGAAATATGTATGCACACATATGGGAGAGGAAGAGAGGCAGGCAGGGAGGCACGAACGATGTAACAAGATTAGTCGGAGTCAGGACACAGGAGCAGGGGATTCTGAGATCTAGCCTGTCAATCAAAGCGCCTGCGGCCGGAGAAAGACAGGTCTACTCGCCGGACACTTTGGAGTACCTATAAGCACACAACAGCAGATACACACGGGTAGACACACACACACACACTGTGTGGGCTGAGTTTGAGGTGATGTTTAGGACAGCTGTGGCTCAGGGGAAGCAACTCTTTATTTTTTAGCTTTCATAAAAACAAAGACCAAGGCTAGAATTTCAGAGGGAGAGAGAGAGGTCGCCTGGACAATGAAATATAAAATAGCCAAATGTAATAATGTGATATTGAACCAACTTAAGGAGCAACGCTGGACGTAAATCAAAGGCCTGATGGGAAGGCAGGGGTTTCCAACACTCAACACCCAGTCATAATGACCTACAGTACAAATATTTCACTTGGACATTTTACTTGATGTATGTCAGTGCAGTGGAGCAGCTGGGTTGGGTCTCCATGGGGGAATTACTTGATTTCATTGGAATACAAGGCACACTTGATTTCAGAGAATACATCAATCAATCAATCAATAAATCAATCAACCAAATGTATTTATAAAGCCCTTTTTACATCAGCAGATGTCACAAAGTGCTGATACAGAAACCCGGCCTAAAACTCCAAACAGCAAGCAACGCAGGTGCACACACAGTACACAATGTCAAGACTTGAGTCAAAATCTGTGGGTCTTATAGATGTTCTGGTATCTATGAGGCAGGATATCCTGTACTGTACTGGGTGGAATGAACGCTCTATGGGTTTCAGCGAGGGCCTGTGTGAACCAATAGGTACAAGAGGAGCGGAATGCAAGGTAAACTTGATTTCTGCATTAGGAGCTTGCACAGTATATGGATTTTAGCATGTGAGTACCTCCCCATGTTACTTTAGCATGGTGTGAGAGCCTCCCTATGTGATTTTAAAATGTGAGTTCCTCCCCATGTGATATTAGCATGGTGTGAGTTCGCCCCATGTGATTTTAGCATGGTGTGAGTTCCTCCCCCTGTGATTTTAGCTTGATGTTAGTGCCTCCCTATTTGATTTTAGCATGGTGAGAGTTCCTCCCCATGTGATTTTAGCATGGTGAGAGTTCCTCCCCATGTGATTTTAGCATGGTGAGAGTTCCTCCTCATGTGATTTTAGCATGGTGTGAGTTCCTCCCCATGTGATTTTAGCATGGTGAGAGTTCCTCCCCATGTGATTTTAGCATGGTGAGAGTTCCTCCTCATGTGATTTTAGCATGGTGTGAGTTCCTCCCATGTGATTTTAGCATGGTGTGAGTTCCTCCCCATGTGAATTTAGCATGGTGTGAGTTCCCTCCCCATGTGATTTTAGCATGGTGTGAGTTCCTCCCCATGTGATTTTAGCATGGTGTGAGTTCCTCCCCATGTGAATTTAGCATGGTGTGAGTTCCTCCCCATGCGATTTTAATATGGTGTGAGTTCCTCCCTAATCAATGTGACAGGGGATTACACCGAGCTCTGAAGACCACCATCGGAGAGACATGGGACTGGGCACCACCTGGGTCACAAACACACAAACCCATTCACACATATGCACACACACAATATACAGTTGAAGTCAGAAGTTTACATACACTTAGGTTGGAGTCATTAAATCTAATTTTTTAACCACTCCACAAATTTCTTGTCCAGTGGGTCAGAAGTTTATATCCACTAAGTTGACTGTGCCTTTAAACAGCTTGGAAAATTCCAGAAAATGTTATCATGGCTTTAGAAGCTTCTGATAGGCTAATTGACATAATTTGAGTCCATTGAGTCCATTTCAATAAGCATTTTTCTACGGCTGGCCATGCTTTCCACCTGGCTACTCCTACCCCGGTCAACAGCACTGCACCCCCCACAGCAACTCGCCCAAGCCTTCCCCATTTCTCCTTCTCCCAAATCCAGTCAGCTGATGTTCTGAAAGAGCTGCAAAATCTGGACCCTACAAATCAGCCGGGCTAGACAATCTGGACCCTTTCTTTCTAAAATTATCTGCCGAAACTGTTGCCACCCCTATTACTAGCCAGTTCAACCTCTCTTTCGTGTCGTCTGAGATTCCCAAAGATTGGAAAGCAGCTGCGGTCATCCCCCTCTTCAAAGGGGGGGACACTCTTGACCCAAACTGCTACAGACCTATATCTATCCTACCCTGCCTTTCAAAGGTCTTCGAAAGCCAAGTCAACAAACAGATTACCGACCATTTCGAATCTCACCATACCTTCTGTGCTATGCAATCTGGATTCAGAGCTGGTCATGGGTGCACCTCAGCCACACTCAAGGTCCTAAACGATATCTTAACCGCCATCGATAAGAAACATTACTGTGCAGCCGTATTCATTGATCTGGCCAAGGCTTTCGACTCTGTCAATCACCACATCCTCATCGGCAGACTCGACAGCCTTGGTTTCTCAAATTATTGCCTCGCCTGGTTCACCAACTACTTCTCTGATAGAGTTCAGTGTGTCAAATCGGAGGGTCTGCTGTCCGGACCTCTGGCAGTCTCTATGGGGGTGCCACAGGGTTCAAATCTTGGACCGACTCTCTTCTCTGTATACATCAATGATGTCGCTCTTGCTGCTGGTGAGTCTCTGATCCACCTCTACGCAGACGACACCATTCTGTATACTTCTGGCCCTTCTTTGGACACTGTGTTAACTAACCTCCAGACGAGCTTCAATGCCATATAACTCTCCTTCCGTGGCCTCCAATTGCTCTTAAATACAAGTAAAACTAAATGCATGCTCTTCAACCGATTGCTGCCTGCACCTGCCCGCCTGTCCAACATCACTACTCTGGACGGCTCTGACTTAGAATACGTGGACACCTACAAATACCTAGGTGTCTAGTTAGACTGTAAAATCTCCTTCCAGACCCACATCAAACATCTCCAATCCAAAGTTAAATCTAGAATTGGCTTCCTATTTCGCAACAAAGCATCCTTCACTCATGCTGCCAAACATACCCTTGTAAAACTGACCATCCTACCAATCCTCGACTTCGGCGATGTCATTTACAAAATAGCCTCCAATACCCTACTCAACAAATTGGATGCAGTCTATCACAGTGCAATCCGTTTTGTCACCAAAGCCCCATATACTACCCACCATTGCGACCTGTACACTCTCGTTGGCTGGCCCTCGCTTCATACTCGTCGCCAAACCCACTGGCTCCATGTCATCTACAAGACCCTGCTAGGTAAAGTCCCCCCTTATCTCAGCTCGCTGGTCACCATAGCATCACCCACCTGTAGCACGCGCTCCAGCAGGTATATCTCTCTGGTCACCCCCAAAACCAATTCTTTCTTTGGCCGAACTACAAACATCTCTGAAACTGGAAACACTTATCTCCCTCACTAGCTTTAAGCACCAACTGTCAGAGAAGCTCACAGATTACTGCACCTGTACATAGCCCACCTATAATTTAGCCCAAACAACTACCTCTTTCCCTACTGTATTTATTTATTTTGCTCCTTTGCACCCCATTATTTTTTACATCTACTTTGCACATTCTTCCACTGCAAATCTACCATTCCAGTGTTTTACTATATTGTATTTATTTTGCCACCATGGCCTTTTTTTTGCCTTTACCTCCCTTATTTCACCTCATTTGCTCACATTGTATATAGACTTGTTTATACTGTATTATTGACTGTATGTTTGTTTTACTCCATGTGTAACTCTGTGTCGTTGTATGTGTCGAACTGCTTTGCTTTATCTTGGCCAGGTCGCAATTGTAAATGAGAACTTGTTCTCAACTTGCCTACCTGGTTAAATAAAGGTGAAATAAAATAGAAAAAAATAAAAATTGGAGGTGTACCTGTGGATGTATTTCAAGGCCTCATACTCAGTGCCACTTTGCTTGACATCATGGGAAAATCAAAAGAAATCAACAAGGACCTCAGAAAAATAATTCATCCTTGGGAGCCATTTACAAACGTCTGAAGGTACCACATTTATCTGTACAAACAAGTACACAAGTATAAACACCATGGGACCACGCAGATGTCATACCACTCAGGAAGGGGACGCGTTCTGTCTCCAAGACATGAACGTACTTTGGTGCGAAAAGTGCAAATCAATCCCAGAACAACACCAAAGGACCTTGTGAAGATGCTGGAGGAAACAGGTACAAAAGTATCTATATCCACAGTAAAACGAGTCCTATATCGACATAACCTGAAAGGCCACTCAGCAAGGAAGAAGCCACTGCTCCAAAACCGCCATAAAAAAATAAAACTACAGTATCGTAATTTTTTGAGAAATGTCTTCTGGTCTGTTGATACAAAAATACAACAGTTTGGCCATAATGACCATCGTTATGCTTGGAGAAAAAAGGGGTAGGCTTGCAAGCCGAAGAACACCATCCCAACCGTGAAGCACAGGGCTGGCAGCATCATGTTGTGGGGGTGCTTTGCTGCAGGAGAGACTATTGCACTTCACAAAATAGATGGCATCATGAGGTAGGAAAATGATGTGGATATATTGAAGCAGCATCTCAAAACATCAGTTAAAGCTTGGTCGCAAATGGTTCTTCCAAATGGACAATGACCCCAAGCATACTTCCAAAGTTGTGGCAAAATGGCTTAAGGACAACAAAGTCAAGGTATTGGAGTGGCCATCACAAAGCCCTGACCACAATCCTATAGAAAATTTGTGGGCAGAACTGAAAAAGCGTGCGCGAGCAAGATGGCCTACAAACCTGACTCTGTCTGGAGGAATAGGCCAAAATTCATTGTGGGAAGCTTGTGGAAGGCTACCTGAAACGTTTGACCAAAGTTAAACAATTTAAAGGCAATGCTACCAAATAGTAATTGAGTGTATGTTAACTTCTGAACCACTGGGAATGTGATGAAAGAAATAAAAGCTGAAATAAATCATTCTCTCTACTATTATTCTGACATTTTACATTCTTAAAATAAAGTGGTGATTCTAACTGACCTACAACAGGACATTTTTACTAGGATTACATGTCAGGAATTGTGAAAAACTGAGATTAAATGTATTTGGCTAAGGTGTTTGTAAACTTCCGACTTTAACTTCCGACTTCGTGGCCAAAAGTTTTGAAAATGACACAAATATTAATTTTCACAAAGTCTGCTGCCTCAGTTTGTATGATGGCAATTTGCATATACTCCAGAATGTTATGAAGAGTGATCAGATAAATAGCAATTAATTGCAAAGTCCCTCTTTGCCATGCAAATGAACTGAATCCACAAAAAACATTTCCACTGCATTTCAGTGATTCTCTCGTTAACACAGGTGTGCGTGTTGACGCGGACAAGGCTGGAGATCACTCTGTCATGCTGATTTAGTTTGAATAACAGACTGGAAGCTTCAGAAGAAGGGTGGTGCTTGGAATCATTGTTCTTCCTCTGTCAATCATGGTAAACTGCAAGGAAACACGTACCGTCCTCATTTTGCCACTCATTTGCACAAAAAGGGCTTCACAGGCAAGGATATTGCTGCCAGTCAGATTGCACCTAAATCAACCATTTATCGGATCAACAAGAACTTCAAGGAGAGCGGTTCAATTGTTGTGAAGAAGGCTTCAGGGTGCCCAAGAAAGTCCAGCAAGCGCCAGGACCGTCTCCTAAAGTTGATTCAGCTGCGGGATCGGGGCACCACCAGTACAGAGCTTGCTCAGGAATGGCAGCAGGCAGGTGTGAGTGCATCTGCACGCACAGTGAGGCGAATAATTTTGGAGGATCGGCTGGTGTCAAGAAGGGCAGCAAAGAAGCCACTTCTCTCCAGGAAAAACATCAGGGACAGACTGATATTCTGCAAAAGGTACAGGGATTGGACTGCTGAGGACTGGGTTAAAGTCATGTTCTCTGATGAATTCCCTTTCTGATTGTTTGGGGCATCCGGAAAAAAGATTGTCCGGAGAAGACAAGGTGAGCGCTACCACCTGTGTCATGCCAACAGTAAAGCATCCTGAGACCATTCATGTGTGGGGTTGCTTCTCAGCCAAGGGAGTGGGCTCACTTATAATTTTGCCTAAGAACACAGCCATGAATAAATAATGGTACCAACACATCCTCTGAGAGCAACTTCTCCCAACCATCCAGGAACAGTTTGGTGACGAACAATGCCTTTTCCAGCATGATGGAGCATCTTGCCATAAGGCAAAAGTAATAACTAAGTGGCTCTGGGAACAAAACATCGATATTTTGGGTCCATGGCCAGGAAACTCCCCAGACCTAAATCCCATTGAGAACTTGTGGTCAATCCTCAAGAGGCAGGTGGACAAACAAAAACCCACAAATTCTGACAAACTCCAAGCATTGATTATGCAAGAATGGGCTGCCATCAGTGGCCCAGAAGTTAATTGACAGCATGCCAAGGCAGATTGCAGAGGTCTTGAAAAAGAAGGGTCAACACTGCAAATATTGACTCTTTGCATCAACTTCATGTAATTGTCAGTAAATGCCTTTGACACTTATGAAATGCTTGTAATTATACTTCAGTATTCCATAGTAACATCTGACAAAAATATCTAAAGACACTGAGACAGCAGACTTAGTGAAAATTAATATGTGTGTCATTCTCAAAACTTTTGGCCGCGACTGTACACTGAGTGTACAAAACATTATTCATCTGAAAAAGCCTGCTCTTTGTGAGTGTGAGTGAGTGAGTGAGTGAGTGAGTGAGTGAGTGAGTGAGTGAGTGAGTGAGTGAGTGAGTGAGTGAGTGAGAGTGACTGAGTGTGTGCCAGGACACATTATTTATGGTTGGCACTCTTTCAGCAAGCTTCCTCACTTTTCTACACCACATACAACACACAGACACAGCAACACTCACACACCGACATAGGCCTATACATATTCACATATGAACAAACGTTTACTTTCTTTAACGGGTCAACATTTTAAACAAAAGCGCATTAAAGACATTCACATGGGCATAAAACCATGCCTCGCAAACCTGAACACAGAGTCCTTATCTCAGAATCTGCATATAGAAACGACAGAAGTTTACAAACATGGCTAGTCTTCATGATGTCCAGGAATGTGATATATCTGTGACCTGGCAGGGCATGGTACAGTACAGGAGAACCCAATATGTAGAAACAAAGGAGGACAGAGCGAGGAGAAGAGAAAGAAACACAGAATGCTCTTGATCTCTAAGAACCAAGTCAATAAAGAGTGAAAGGAAGGCAAACACTGTACAGAAGTAATAACTGGACTGTGTGTGTGTGTGTGTGTGTGTGTGTGTGTGTGTGTGTGTGTGTGTGTGTGTGTGTGTGTGTGTGTGGAGAGAGGAAGGTTAAAAGCATGCAGACTCATACATTCCCTCGGTCCCATGAATAAAGCAAAAATATGCAACAGTATTTGCTGTGGATAAAAGTAGCAGGCAAATAACAGGTCTCTTTTTCAGTCAGTTCCTTGGTCTTCTCGTGCTCAACTGGAACCTAACCTCATTCACATGACACAGAAATAGGTTGAAACAGTAGCACTCTTGTCGCTCAATGTATCCACTCAAGCCAACACTAACCATACAAACATTAGGCTATAGCCATAGTTGAACAGGCGAAACCGTGGAGTTTAGCTGCACGGTATCCAGGGGGGACGAAAACAGGTGTTAGCGCTACTGTGGGGTTCAAAGGTTATACCCCCTAGACTTGACCCGGCTTGTTGCTAGGCAACAACATGTTGTTTTATGCGAGGTCTGGGGCATTGGGAGTCAGGTCATGTACATGGCTTAGCTTTACAAGAGAAGAGGGAGAGATGTCTCACACCCCAGAAGCTTGCAAGCTGCCAAGGCAGAAACATTTTAAAAACTTATTCAGCAAACATAGCTACACCCCTCCCTCACCACAAGAGGCAAGTCAGGCAACAGTTCCCGGAATCTGAGGAGAGAGAGAGAGAGAGAGGGGAGAGCGGGGACTATTCTCAATAATACCATTGGGTATATGTATTTACAGTGCATTCGGAAAGTATTCGGACCCCTTGACTTTTTCCACATTTTGTTACATTATAGACTCAATCTACAATTGAATAAATAAAAAAGGTCCTCATCAAACTACACAAAACAGGTTTTGAGAAATGTTTGGAAATTTATGAAAAAGAATAAACAGTAATAGGTTATTTACATAACTATTCAGGCCCTTTGCTATGAGACTTGAAATTGAGCTCAGGTGCATCCTGTTTCCATTTATGATCCTTGAGATGTTTCTACAACTTGATTGAAGTCCAGCTGTGGTAAATTCAATTGATTGAACATGATTTGAAAAGGCACACACCTGTCTATATAAGGTCCCACAGTTGACAGTGCATGTCAGAGCAAAAACCAAGCCCTGAGGTTGAAGGAATTGTCCATAGAGCTCCGAGACGGATTGTGTCGAGGCACAGATCTGGGGAAGGGTACCAAAACATTTCTGCAGCATTGAAGGTCTCCAAGAACACAGTGGTCTCCATCATTCTTAAATGGAATAAGTTTTGAACCACCAAGATCTTCCTAGAGCTGGCTGCCCGGCCATACTGAGCAATCAGGTTGAGAAGGGCCTTGGTCAGAGAGGTGACCAAGAACCCGATGGTCACTCTGACAGAGGTCTAGAGTTCCTCTGTGGAGATGGGAGAACCTTCCAGAGAGAACCTGCAGCACTCCACCGATCAGGCCTTTATGGTAGAGTGGCAAGATGGAAGCCACTCCTCAGTAAAAGGCACATAACAGCCCGCTTGGAGTTTGCCAAAAGCCACCTAAAAGAATCTCATACCAGGAAACCAAGATTGAACTCTTTAGGCTTGAATGCCAGGCATCCCGTCTGGAGGAAACCTGGCACCATCCCTACGGTGAAGCATGGTGGTGGCAGCATCATGCTGTGGGTATGTTTTTCAGCAGCAGCGACTGGGAGACTAGTCAGGATCGAGGGAAAGATGAACTCCGCAAAGTACAGAGAGATCCTTGATGAAAACCTGCTCCAGAGCGCCAAGGACCTCAGACTGGGGTGAAGGTTCACCTTCCAACAGGACAATGACCTGGCTTTGAATGGCTTCAGGACAAGTCTCTGAATGTCCTTGAGTGGCCCAGCCAGGGCCCGGACTTGAACCTGATCAAACATCTCTGGAGAGACATGAAAATAGCTCCCCATCCAACCTGACAGAGGTTGAGAGGATTGCAGAGAAGAATGGGAGAAACTCCCCAAATACAGGTGCCAAGCTTGTAGCGTTATACCCAAGAAGACTCGAGGCTGTAATAGCTGCCAAAGGTGCTTCGACAAAGTACTAAGTACAGGGTCTGAATACTATGGAAATGTATTATTTACATTTGTTATTGCAAAAATGTCTTTAAAAAACGTTTTTGCTTTGTCATTATGGGGTATTGTGTTTAGATCGATGGGGGGGGGGGGATATTTAATACATTTTAGATTAAGGCTGTAGTGTAACAAAATGTGGAAAAAGTCAAGGGGTCTGTGTATACAGAACTAAAGCTAGTCCTAGTCCTAGTCTAACCCTATTTAAACCCTGAGATTACAAACAAAACCCCACCACTATAATTACTTAACCAATAAGTTATCCTCATAGGAAATACGAGCAAGCCACAGTTTAAAAATACTTATATTTTGGACCAATAACATCATGTCGCAATAAAGTGCATTGATGCATGCCTTTCCTGTTCATGATCCCGGTAGACCCTTACTGCTTGTCCACCCACTCACCAGACCATAGCCAGCCAAACTCCCTATGAGTCTTATGGGGAGACCAAGGGCATGGCCTCAACACTCAACTCACACACACACAATATGTAAAAACAGAGGCATTTGTCCACTGGTGCATATACATAGTGATGGAGGATAGACAGGACTGACAGGTGATCAATCATTGTCACTCAAAATCAACACAAACCAAATCAAGTGTCATGGTACACAAGGTCCCAAATTCCATTTATGGAGATTCACGGCCCTACACTGTCACTCCCTGACCTTAGAGAGCCTTTTATGTCTCTATTTGGTTTGGTCAGGGTGTGATTTGGGTGGGCATTCTATGTGTTGTATTTCTTTGTGTTTGGCCGAGTGTGGTTCCCAATCAGAGGCAGCTGTCTATCGTTGTCTCTGATTGGGAATCATACTTATAGGTAGCCTTTTTTCCCACCTATGTTGTGGGATCTTGTCCTTGTATGTTGCTGGTGAGCCCTACAAGGCTGTACGTTTCAGTGGTTCGCTCTTTCTTGTTTTGGGGTTATCATCGTTATCATTAAAGAATATGTTTAACCTACCCCACGCTGCATCTTGGTCTAATTCCACCAACGGCGATCGTCACATAAACACAACGGACTAAGGTCTCCTGGGCAAAGACTAAGCCTAGTCCTGCACTAATGCTCAATCGATTTTTCCCCAATGAACAGGATTATTAGTCCAAAACTAAGCTTTATCTGTGTCCAGGAAACTGTCCCACAAAGACTAATGTGCCCTAAGACTAACTGCACTCCAGTGTGCTGTAAAGGTGTCTTGGCTCAGTGGAGACTCTGGCTTAGTCAACACCAGCTCCCTAGGAAGCTTTGGCCTGGGGTCTATACTGTAGGACTGTAGCATGGGGAAATGTGGGCATACAGGCACCATCAATCCAGACCCTATAAACCAATCAGCACTAGGAATAAAAGACTGAAGATGGTTACACAGGAGAAGTGATACAACATTCCCACAATGTTCCCAGCCCAGCACCACCTTCATATATTGTGTATATTCTAGTTCCTCTCCTCCCGTTTTGTGTGGATATTGAAGGAGGGCATTTTATGGTAAATGAGAGGTGTATATATACTTTTTAATATTTATTTTTTTCACCTTATTTAACCAGATAGGCTAGTTGAGAACAAGTTCTCATTTACAACTGCGACTTTGCCAAGATAAAGCAAAGCAGTGCGACACAAACAACAACAGAGTTACACATACAGTCAATAACTCAATAGAAAAAGTATATATACAGTGTGTGCAAATGAGGTTAGATAAGGGAGGTAAGGCAATAAATAGGCCATAGTGGCGAAATAATTACAATAAAGCAATTAAACACTGGAGTGATAAATGTGCAGAAGATGAATGTGCAAGTAGACATACTGGGGTGCAAAGGAACAAAAAAATAAATGAAATAAATACAGTATGGGGATGAGGTAGTTGGATGGGCTATTTACAGATGGGCTATGTACAGGTGCAGTGATCTGTGAGCTACTCTGACAGCTGGTGCTTAAAGTTAGTGAGGGAGATATAATTCTCCAGCTTCAGTGATTTTTTCAATTCGTTCCAGTCATTGGCAGCAGAGAACTAGAAGGAAAGGCCGGCCAAAGGAGAAATTGGTTTTGGGGATGACCAGTGAAATATACCTGCTGGAGCGCGTGCTACGGGTGGGTGCTGCTATGGTGACCAGTGAGCTGAGATAAGGCGGAGCTTTACCAAGCAAAGACTTATAGATGACCTGGAGCCAGTGGGTTTGGCGGCGAATATGAAGCGAAGGCCAGCCAACGAGAGCATACAGGTCGCAGTGGTGGGTAGTATATGGTGCTTTGGTGACAAAACGGATGGCACTGTGATTGACTGCATCCAATTTGCTGAGTAGAGTGTTGGAGGCTATTTTGTAAATGACGAAGTCAAGAATCGGTAGGATAGTCCGTTTTACGAGGGTATGTTTAGCAGCATGAGTGAAGGATGCCACTGCAACCGAACCAGACCCCCCTTTAGCAGTGAGGTAATAGGAGCCGCTACCCTGACCAAAACCCCAGATTAACCTCCGGTAGCAATTGGCAAACCCTAGAAACCGCTGCATCTCCTTTGCTGTGGTGGGAGTCGGCCAATTAAGCACGGCTGAAATGCGGTCACTCTCCATCTCCACCCCTGAGGTGGAAATGTGATATCCTAGGAAGGAGACGGACTGCTGGAAGAACAGGCATTTCTCAGCCTTGACATACAGGTCATGCTCCAACAGTCGACCAAGCACCTTGCGCACCAAGGACACATGCTCGGCATGCGCAGCGGAGTATATCAGAATGTCATCGATATACACCACTACACCCTGCCCGTGCAGGTCCCTGAAAATCTCATCCACTAAGGCTTGGAAGACTGACGGAGCATTCATCAACCCATAGGGCATGACGAGGTACTCAAAATGCCCTGAGGTGGTACTGAACGCTGTCTTCCACTCGTCTCCGTCCCGGATACGCACCAGGTTGTAAGCGCTCCTGAGATCTAGTTTCGTGAAGAAGCATGCCCCGTGCATTGACTCAATCACTGTGGCTATGAGAGGTAGCGGGTAACTGTACTTCACAGTGATCTGGTTTAGGGCTCGATAGTCAATACACGGGCACAATCCTCCCTCCTTCACAAACTTGAGGAGGCGGGTGAAGTGGAGGACCGAATTTACCCCTGATGCAGAGATTCGGTGACATGTGACAGGGGATACACGTGACTCCTAGGAAGTGTGGCGTCTACCTGGAGGTTTTTCGCACAATACCCTGTCACATGTCTCAATGGTAATTGAGTCGCCTTCTTCTTGGAGAAGGCGAGACCCAAATCGGAATATTCGGGGGAAATGCGCACGGTGGAGACATGGTCTGGACTTTCCACCGTAGTAGCACCAACAGAAACACATAAAAACCTCCCCGAGCTCTCTCGCGACCACCCCGTAAGAGCCCTCCGTTTCCATGAAAAAGTGGGGTCATGACAAGCTAACCAGGGTAGGCCTAGCACCACGGGAAATGCAGGAGAGTCTTGTGACCCCCCTGCGTCACCATGCCCAGGAGAGCGGTGGCCTCCCAAATTAACCCTGACCCTATTGGTCGACTGTCTAAGGCGTGAACTGGGAATGGTATACCTACTGGAACAATGGGGATTCTTAAACTATGGGCGAATGATCTGTCTATGAAATTCCCAGCCGCACCTGAATCGAGCGCCTTATGCTGGGAATGCGGGGAAAACTCGGGAAAAGTAACATGCAAAAACAGGTGTGCATCAGAGGGCTCTGGGTGAGAATGGTGCCGGCTCACCTGGGCTGACACCAGAATGCCCTGGCTGCTGCCTCGACCCCCAGAGGAACCAACCCGACACCGACCGGCAGTGTGACCTCTGCCACCACAGATGGGGCACGTGAAGGAACCTCCTCTGGTCTCCATGAGCGCAGCACCTCCCAGCTCCATGGGTATCGGAGGGGTGGTGCTGGCGGATGGAACCGACAGATCCCGATCTGGACGTCCGCGGGTGGCCAGCAGGTTATCCAGCCGAATGGACAGGTCCACCAGCTGGTCAAAGGTGATGGTGGTGTCCCTGCAGGCCAACTCCCGACGGACGTCCTCGCGCAAACTACAGCGAGTGGTCGATCAGGGCCCTGTCGATGCGTCCCCTGCCTCAGGTGGAAGAGAAATCCTTGAAGTGGTCCACCGCCGCATCTCCTTCTCCCCACACAGCGTTGGCCCACTCCAGAGCTTTCCCCGAGAGGCACGAGACGAGGGCGGACACCCTCTCACGGCCAGAGGGAGCCGGGTGAACGGTCGCCAGGTGTAAATCCAGTTGCAGCAGGAAACCCTGGCAGCGGGCGGCCGTCCCATCATACTCCCTGGGAAGTGCGAGACAAATCCCACTGGAACCGGGTGCAGAGGGGGTGAGTAGTGGAGATCCCTGTTGTACTGGTGGGGGTGCTGGAAGGACTCTGTCTCTCCCAGCTGTCGTCTGGACGACAAGATCCATGGCGGTGCCGAGATGGTGAAGCATCGCTGCGTGCTCCTGGACGCACTCCTCGACTCCGCTACCAGGGGTACCTGCTCCTGCTGACTCCATAATTCGGAGGGTGTGGAATTCTGTAAAGGAGTGCATAACTGGCTGCAGGGAAATGGGTAGCAAACAGAGCCCTTTATTGAGGCAAACAAAACACTGCACTCAGAAAACTTAACACACACAGGTTACAATAACCCTGCGCAAACCAGCCTGGAGTACATTTACATTTACATATAACAATTCCACACACAGACATGGGGGGAAACAGAGGGTTATATGCAAGACAAGTAATGAGGGAATGCAAACCAGGTGTGCGGGAAAACAAGACAAAACAAATGGAAAATGAAAGGTGGATCGGCGATGAATAGAAGACCGGTGACGACGACCGCCAAATGCCGTTCGAACAAGGAGAGGGACCGACCTTGGCGGAAGTCGTGACAGTAGGATAGATATGGGTCTGTAGCACTTTAGGTCTAGAATGTCTCCCCCTTTGAATAGGGTGATGACCGCGGCGGCTTTCCAATCTTTGGGGATCTCAGACGATATGAAAGAAAGGTTGAACAGGCTAGTAATTTTTAGAAAGAGAGGGTCTAGATTGTCTAGCCCTGCTGATTTGTAGGAGTCCAGATTTTGCAGCTCTTTCAGAACATCAGCTATCTGGATTTGGGTGAAGGAGAAATGGGGGAGGTTTGGGCAAGTTGCTGTGGGGGGTGCAGGGCTGTTGACTGGGGTAGGGGTAGCCAGGTGGAAAGCATAGCCAGCTGAAGAAAAATGCTTATTGAAATTCTCAAATATCGTGGATTTATTGATGGTGACAGTGCAGTGGGCAGCTGGGAGGAGGTGCTCTTATTCTCCATGGACTTTACAGTGTCCCAGAACTTTTGGAGTTTGTGCTACAGGATGCAAATTTCTGTTTGAAAAGGTTAGCCTTTGCTTTCCTAACTGCCTGTGTATATTGGTTCCTAACTTCCCTGAAAAGTTGCATATTGCATGGGTTATTCAATGCTAATACAGTATGCCACAGGATGATTTTGTGCTGGTCAATGGCAATCAGGTCTGGAGTGAACCACGGGCTATATCTGATTTGATTTGATTTGATTTGAGTGAACCACAGGCTATATCTGTTCCTGGTTCTACATTTTTTGAATGGGGCATGCTTATTTAAGATGGTGAGGAAAGCACTTTTAAAGAATAACCAGGGATCTTCTACTGACGGAATGAGGTCAATATCCTTCCAGGATTCCCCGGGCCAGGTCGATTAGAAAGGCCTGCTCGCTGAAGTGTTTTAGGGAGCGTTTGACAGTGATGAGGGGTGGTCGTTTGACCACAGACCCATTACGGACGCAAGCAATGAGGCAGTGATCACTGAGATTCTGGTTGAAGATAGCAGAGGTGTATTTGGAGGGCAGGTTGTTTAGGATGATATCTATGAGGGTGCCCGTGTTTACAGATTTGGGGTTGTACCTGGTAGGTTCATTGATAATTTGTGAGATAGAGGAAATCAAGCTTAGATTGTAGGATGGCTGGGATGTTAAACATGTCCCAGTTTAGGTCACCTAACAACACGAGCTCTGAAGATAGATGCGGGGCAGTCAATTCACATATGGTGTCCAGCGCACAGCTGGGGGCAGAAGGTGGTCTATAGTAAGTGGCAAAGGTGAGAGACTTGTTTCTGGAAAGGTGGATTTTTAAAGTAGAAGCTCAAATTGTTTGGGCACAGACCTGGATATTAAGACATAACTCTGCAGGTAGATTGTACTCTGCCCCCATTGGCAGTTCTATCTTGTCGGAAAATGTTATAGTCAGGGATGGAAATGTCAGGGTTTTTGGTGGCCTTCCTAAGCCAGGATTCAGACGTGACGCAGACATCCGGGTTGGCAGAGTGTGCTAAAGCAGTGAATAAAACAAACTTAGGAAGAAGGCTTCTAATGTTAACATGCATGAAACCAAGGCTTTTACAGTTACAGAAGTCAACAAATGAGAGCGCCTGGGGAATGGGAGTGGAGTTAGGCACAGCAGGGCCTGGATTAACCTCTACATCACCAGAGGAGAAGAGGAGTAGGATAAGGATATGGCTAAAGGCTATAAGAACTGGTCATCTAGTACGTTCGGAACAGAGAGTAAAAGGAGCAGGTTTCTGGGCGCGTTAGAATAGATTCAATGCATAATGTAGAGACAAAGGTATTTGTAATAATGACAATTACAACAATACTGCATGAAAACTTATTTTAACTTAATATAATACATCAATAAAATCAATTTAGCCTCAAATAAATAATGAAACATGTTCAATTTGGTTTAAATAATGCAAAACAAAGTGTTGGAGAAGAAAGTAAAAGTGCAATATGTGCCATGTAAGAAAGCTAATGTTTAAGTTCCTTGCTCAGAACATGAGAACATATGAAAGCTGGTGGTTCCTTTTAACATGAGTCTTTAATATTCCCAGGTAAGAAGTTTTAGGTTGTAGTTATTATAGGAATTATATGACTATTTCTCTCTATACCATTTGTATTTCATATACCTTTGCCTATAAGAACATCCAATAGTCACTTTAGTATTGCCAGTGTAACAGTATAGCTTACGTACCAGGAACACAACGACAACAGCTACCCTCGAAGCAGCGTTACCCATGCAGAGCAAGAGGAACAACCACTCTCAGAGCGAGTGACGTTTGAAATGCTATTAGCGCGCACCCCGCTAACTAACTAGCCATTTCACATCACATCGTTACACCAGCCTAATCTCGGGAGTTGATATTGATTATTATTATCAAAATATTGATTATTATTATATTATTATTTGTGGCCTGGTCCTATAAGAGCACTTTGTCACTTCCCATGAGCCGGGTTGTGACAAAAACTCACACTCATTCTTATATTTAATACATGTATCGTATACTGTGTGTGTGGCAGGCTTACAATGATGGCAAAAAACAACATTTGAGAGTGCGCTGACCCTGGTGCTAGAGGGGGTACGCAGCTGGAGGTTAAATGTTTGAAGGGGTACGGGACTATAAAGCGTTTGGGAATCATTGTAAGATGATAGCATGGGGACATGGAGAGGGTGTGTGTGTGTTTGTGTGTGTGTGTGTGCGTGCGTGCAGGCATGCGAGAGAGAGAGAGAGAGAGAGAGAGAGAGAGAGAGAGCATCATGGGAGCTAGCGTGTCACAGAATAGTCCTAGCCAGCCAGACTGAGGTAGGGAGTTCCCAGCAGGTTAATGTTTACACTCAGGCTAACCGGGGGAAGGTGGGGTGAGGGAGGGGGGTTACTGTGAGTCATAAGGTTTCTGACTGTCATTAACATGTTACCGAAAACAACCCTGACACACAAGCATGACTGTGACACTATCCAGAGTCACACACACTCACCTAACAGAGTTAATCCTGAAACGCACATAAATACAAGGTTGACTGTACTTTTGACTAAACACACATAGGCAAACATGTTGTAGACATCTAAACGTTCAACATAGCAGTTTGGCTACTGTACAAGGAGAGCCATCCATTACTATGGAACATCCTTCACAGACTCTATACAGTCCAAACACAATGCCAAAATATATATGCTACTATGATGGTGGTCAAGTGCATTAGTCTGTTATTCTAGCTATATGGAGATATCGGTTCATATTGTTCTTGCCTTAGGAAGCAGATGTCAGAATCTTTCAACACGATAGATGTAGACATAGCCAATGGACATTCAGCAAGTGGAATCTCAGGAATTAATTATTTCTTGCACTTGCACGCTCGCAGGAAATACTAAACCCCTAAGGTGGAGCAGAGTAGAGTTTCTGGGTTTGCCCTCTGGGCTTGCATGGTAGGCAAATAGCCCATCAGTCAGTATGCGAGTCCTGCCGGACCACAGAGCTGCTAAAAGACATTTTTATTTAGTCTGCTCCCCACACTTCTCTTTCCTTATTATGTAGAATCACTTAAAAAGTCTTAGGGTACGTCCTGAAATGGCACCCTTTTTTCTATATAGTGCACTACTTTTGACTAGAGCTCTATGGAGACCTATGAGCCCTGGTCAAAAGTAGTGCACTATATAGGGAATATATGGTGGCATTTTGGGACACACACTTAGAGGAAAAAAACGTCAGAGAGGGAGTTTGGCATCTTGATTGAAGGACTACTTTTCTTGGAGTGCATTCAGAAATGTCTCGCTTTTCCTTTTGGGCGTTTCAAGTTCCAGCTGTTGTCTTTAGTAAGCATTTATTCAAATACTTAATCATAATAATAACCGTATTAATCGTTGACGTCAATAAGAATTACATGTAAATGGGGCAAATTATACTGGGTGTCGAAAGTGGAGACTACTGAATACACCGTTTTTGACTGACTTGGGAAAACAACATAAAAACACTGGAAAGCAACTTTTCCCAGAAATCTATTTGCTTGCTCAATTGCAAAGCTTCTATTTTCCTTCAATATAGTATGCCAGTCTCTAACAATTGATATCACAGTGACTGAGTCCATTGATGATCACTGAACCATGGAACGATGACCTAAATATAGTAACCTGTAGTGTTTAGTGGAATAATTACCACTGATATTAATAGGGTGGGGCCAGAGAGGGGAAAAAACCATGAGACCAGGAAGTATAACGTTAAGCAATGTTTCGCCATGTCACAATGATACATGGAAACACATACTGTACCACCTATGCAAACCTAATAGCACAAACATACTGTATCACACACATGACACACTTGCCTAACCACATAACCGTCAGACAAAGCCAAAGTCAAATCTTTTCAATCAATAACATTCACCACAGTGTTACGAAGCTGATATTGTGCACAAAGGCAATGAATAGTCTGGACACCATCTGATTAAACGTGTTCCTCTTTCCATACTGATGTAATACAGTACATACGCTCCTGATGATGTGAATTAAAATGCAACCCAATCTGGCTGGTGTCCCCAGTCCACTTCCTGTTTGGTCATTGATCTATGCTTATCTTCTCTTCCTCTGAAGCCCAGATGAGCCCCAGTTACATAGCTACCCAGAGACAGTCCGGATATTACAAGATGGAGCCGTACTGGATGGCCACCGTTTTGCATGCTCTGACTCAACTTTGCTATTTTGTTGTTTATTTTGACTTTTTTTCACGAAATGTAACAGCTATTATTTCTTACAACCGACAAGAACTCCAGAACATCAGATCGGCAGGTACTTACCTCAATTGCGTTTTCTACTTCGACTCATCTGCCCTGGGCTCTCTGTGTAATTCCAACCCAATTGTCATGCTAACCAAGAGGAACCGCCGGCATCACAGATGCAATAGAGGGGGGGACCCTGGTGAGATGAAGGCGAAGGGAAAACCAGCCACCTCCACCCTCCATTCTATTGGCCAATGGTGGATGACCTCTGATCGTGGATTCGCTACCAACGGGACTCTCAGAATTGCAATATTTTTTGCTTTTCAGGAACATTGCTCTCAGACAAGATACCCCCGCGGCTATCCAACTCGATGGATTCTCCATTCACCAGGCGGACAGGACAGTGGAGTCTGGGAAATCAATGGGGGGGAGGGGTTTGCCTCTTCATCAAAACCAACTGGTGTGCTAACTCCAGCACGGTGGAAGTGTCGACCCACTGTTCACCCGTCTTGGAATACCTGATGGTCAAATACTGACCCTTCTACCTCCCGAGGAAGTTTTCAGCTGTTCTCGTGATTGCTGTATACATTCCACCAGCAGGTGCTTAACGAACTGTACAAGGCTATAAACATGCAGGAAATCCTACACCAAGAGGTTGCCTTTCTGGTTACCGGCGATTTTAATTCGCCGTCACTATGACACGTGATGCCCAATCAACACTTCTCTAACACAACTAGGAGCGATAAAGTCGTAGACCACTGATATTCTACCCACAAGCAAACATACAAGGCCCTCAGATCATGATTCCGTACTCTTGCTGATTCCATACTCTTGCTTCCTGTTTACAAGCAGATGCTGAAACAGGAATTACCCGTAATTCGCTCCGTTGAGAAATGGCCACCAGAATCAAAAGGTAGGCTTCAGGACTGCTCTGCTAGCGCTGATTGGAATATGCTTCGAGACACTGCCGATAACATCGACGAGCTAACCACATCCGTCAACGGCTTCATTAGAATATGCATCGAGACTCTGCCGATAACATCGACGAGCTAACCACATCCGTCAACGGCTTCATTAGAATATGCATCGAGACTCTGCCGATAACATCGACGAGCTAACCACATCCGTCAACGGCTTCATTAGAATATGCATCGAGACTCTGCCGATAACATCGACGAGCTAACCACATCCGTCAACGGCTTCATTAGAATATGCATCGAGACTCTGCCGATAACATCGACGAGCTAACCACATCCGTCAACGGCTTCATTAGAATATGCATCGAGACTCTGCCGATAACATCGACGAGCTAACCACATCCGTCAACGGCTTCATTAGAATATGCATCGAGACTCTGCCGATAACATCGACGAGCTAACCACATCCGTCAACGGCTTCATTAGAATATGCATCGAGACTCTGCCGATAACATCGACGAGCTAACCACATCCGCTTCATTAGAATAACGAGACTTCATTAGAATATGCATCGAGACTCTGCCGATAACATCGACGAGCTAACCACATCCGTCAACGGCTTCATTAGAATATGCATCGAGACTCTGCCGATAACATCGACTCTGCCGATAACAGCTAACCACATCCGTCAACGGCTTCATTAGAATATGCATCGAGACTCTGCCGATAACATCGACGAGCTAACCACATCCGTCAACGGCTTCATTAGAATATGCATCGAGACTCTGCCGATAACATCGACGAGCTAACCACATCCGTCAACGGCTTCATTAGAATATGCATCGAGACTCTGCCGATAACATCGACGAGCTAACCATTAGAATACATCCGTCAACGGCTTCATTAGAATATGCATCGAGACTCTGCCGATAACATCGACGAGCTAACCACATCCGTCAACGGCTTCATTAGAATATGCATCGAGACTCTGCCGATAACATCGACGAGCTAACCACATCCGTCAACGGCTTCATTAGAATATGCATCGAGACTCTGCCGATAACATCGACGAGCTAACCACATCCGTCAACGGCTTCATTAGAATATGCATCGAGACTCTGCCGATAACATCGACGAGCTAACCACATCCGTCAACGGCTTCATTAGAATATGCATCGAGACTCTGCCGATAACATCAACGAGCTAACCACATCCGTCAACGGCTTCATTAGAATATGCATCGAGACTCTGCCGATAACATCGACGAGCTAACCACATCCGTCAACGATGTTGCACCCATGGGGAGGGTTCGCTGCTTCCCCAATCAAAAGCCCTGGATTAACACCAAGGTTGGCGCTAAAACTAAAGAGCAGGGCTACCGCACACAGAGCTATCGCAGACAACCCTGATGCTACGGTCAAATACAGGAATAAGTACAAGAAGGCCCGTTATGACCTATGCAGAGTCATCAAATGAGAGTAAGGACAATATAGAAATAAGGTGGAATCCTATTACACAGGCTCCAACACCTGTCGCACGTGGCAAGGACTACAGTCTATTACAGATTACAAAGGAAGACCCAACCGTGATCTGCCCAAATATGCCTCTCTACCAGACAAACTCAATGCATTTTAGGCACGCTTCGATAATAACAACAACGTTGATCTCGCTCCCTGAGGCGACATGAGAAGGGTCTTTAATCAGGTCAACACTCGCAAGGCCACGGCCCCGACGGTATTCCAGGGCGCATTCTCAGAGCATGCGTAAAACAGCTGGCAGGCATATTCACAGTCATTTTCATCCTCTCCTTGTCCCAGTCTGTAATCCCCAGGTTTTAGGATGACCACCATCATCACTGTTCCTAAGAATTCTAAGGTTTCATGTCACAATGACTACCGCCCTGTAGCTCTCACGCCAGGACAGCGGAGTCAATCACCACCTTCCGGAGACACCTGAAACCCCACCTCTTTAAGGAATACCTAGGATAGGATAAAGTAATCCTTCTCACCCCCTTAAAAGATTTAGATGCACTATTGTAAAGTGGCTGCTCCACTGGATGTCATAAGGTGAATGCACCAATTTGTAAGTCGCTCTGGATAAGAGCGTCTGCTAAATGACTTAAATGTATAATCATGAGGTGCTTTGAGAGGCTGGTTATGGCACACATCAACTCTACCATCCCAGACAACCTAGACCCACTCCAATGTGAATACCGCCCCGACAGACCCGTAGATGACACAATGCTCTCCACACTGCCCTCACCCACATAGATAAGAGGAATATCTATGTGAGAGTGCCGTTCATTGACTACAGCAAGAGCTACCGGTGCATCAAGTCTGACACCAACAGGCTCTTCAACAGCTTCTATCCCCAACAAAAAGACTGATAAATAGCTAACAAAATAGCGACATGGACTATCTGAGTTAACCTTGTATCTTTATTGACCTATTGACCTCTATGCACACTCACAGGGCCCTACACACACACACACCATCATCTGCTCACATGTACATAATATGCACATACATTTATACTGACTCTACACACATGCAAACCCACTCACTGTTTATCTTATATCCTGTTGCCTAGTCACCTTACCCCTATACATAGCTACCTCCATCACTCCAGTATCCCTGTACATTGTAAACATGGTATTGGATCTGACCCTGTATATAGTATGCTTACCTACTTACTTATTGTGTTCTTCATATTTCCTGTGTGTTTTTTCTAGTACTACATTGTTATTGATTATTGCACTGTTGGGGTTAGAGCTGGCAAGAAAGGCATTTCATTGTACTTGTGCATGTGACATTAAAACTTGAAACTTGTTTTACTAGAAAACGAGGGGGGGGGGAAGAAGTGGAGAACATTTGTCGAAAGAAGAGAGAAAATAGATAGAAGACAAGAAAGGGGAAAGTAGTTATCTTCAGTCAATAGCGCCTCCTAGGGCAGAATCAATCCCCCCCTCCCCTGTCCCCGTCACACACACACCACGCACTGCTACACAGCATGGCAGGATGCCATCCATCTGCACCATTCTCCTTAGCTGTGTTCCCTCCCTCTCTCCTGGATTGTGTTCCTCTCACACACCCTCCCTCCTCCCTACCTCACTCTCTCTCACTTTCCCTCCATCTACATCGACTTGTTCTCTATCAACCAGCATAATCCATCTTCCACAACAACATTCAATTCCTTCTCCCACACCACCCTCGTCCCCACTCCCCCAACATCACAGGTATATATCTCTCCCAGCAATACATCCTCCAAACCTGCAAGCCTTATTCACAAAGCGGCTCAAAGTAGCAGAGCTGATCAAGGATCAGTTCTGCCCTTTAAGTCATAATGAATACAAGGTCTTCTTTCCACACATAGGAGGTGGTGTAGAGGTTAAACCGCCTCACAATGGCTATTGGCCTGCGCTATGTGGAGTGCTATGCTAGCATGTGGCCAGCGTGTTACACCATGCCAATGGAATGCCCTCATATCAGAGAGAGATTAAACACAAAACAAGTTAGAAACGGAGCAGCCGGAGCACTGGGAACAGAAGAAGAGAACAAAAAGAAGCATTTTGGTGTGACAGTTTGTTTACGAAAGAGGTCTGTCACCAACCAGTGGGCACAGACGTCAGTTCAACGTCTAGTTTTGATTTACATTTGGTTGAGTTGTTGGGAGGGGATGACATGTGGTCACCTTCAATGTTCTCTACTGATGGGCGTCTCAAATCATTAGAGGAACAATTCAAATCCCCCATCTAGAGAGGGACTGAGGGAGAGAGAGAGAGAGAGAGAGAGAGAGAGAGAGAGAGAGAGAGAGAGAGAGAGGAAAAGGAGAAAGACAGGAAGCAAGAGAGAGCGTAAATGAACACAATAGAGTGATAGAGAATGGGTTTAATGGAACCCATTCAGCGCTAATGGCTGGCAGTGATTCCAGACGAGGCATGTTCTGACTGAAGTGGCTGTTCCTTTCAATGGTTAGGCCCCAATTAGGACTAGCAGTCTAGCGTTAGCACATCCGTCACATCACTGGTAATTACCATTGTATTACCACAGAGGCTAACGTGACGCTCCATCTGTCCCTCTTCCAACGTCGTGATCAATAAGCAGTGGAGTGACGCGTGGACTGATGGTACAACATTGACTAAAGAAACGTTAATGTTCTCCAACCGTGGAAGGAAAAAACAGACCCGTTGCATTTAACTATGTTGGTGAGAGTCTGTTAGAAATATGTAAGCCTGTTAAATCCAAATCAGTTGATGTGATTCCATGAGTGGGGAAAAATGGGAGTGTATACTGATGTCTTAAAATATAAAAACTATATGAGTGTTGTGCTTTATTGCATGGTAATAATGTCAAATAAAGTCAATAAAGTTATTAGAGAGAGTTTTGTTTAAATCTACGGATGATCTAAGGCAGGGATGGGCAACTCTGATAGTGGTGGGGGCCAGATGAAATCTGAAATTACGTTTGTTTTTGTTCGTTTCCTGCAATTCTACACATTTTCCCATAGAGCAGAGATAAATATTTGCAATTTTATAACTGATTTCATGCAATTCCACTAATTTGCAGTTTGCAGTTTTGAATATGATAACTGAGTGAGGGTGACTAACAAAATCAGTGGGGCCCACGGTCGGTAATTTGACCATGATTACTACAAGTTTAGATAGCTGTCTAGACTAACTTACCGATAATTTTTTGGGGGGCTGATATGGACTAATTGGGTGACTGTCAGTGACTGACATAACAAGAGAAATACTGCTGATACACAAGCACATTTCGAAATTGCACCTTGTGTACTCTATAATTGACTATTAAAATCTAACATATCATAAAGGCATACCAATGACTGAACAATGGTATCAAGTTGATAACTTTCAACTGCACTGACAGTTGATGAAACCCCATACTGCATGATGAAACACACAAATACAACAGATTAGATGTCATATGGAAAGATCAACCTCTACAGTATTGGTGGGTCCCCCTCGGGACGGTTGAGCTAACGTAGGCTAATGCGATTAGCATGAGGTTGTAAGTAACAAGAACATTTCCCAGGACATAGACATATCTGATATTGGCTTAAATTCTTGTTAATCTAACTACACTGTCCAATTTACAGTAGCTATTACAGTGAAAGAATACCATGTTATTGTTTGAGGAGAGTTATGAGAGTTATGAACTTGAAAAGTTATTAATAAACCAATTAGGCACATTTGGGCAGTCTTGATACAAAATGTTTAACAGAAATACAATGGTTCATTTGATCAGTCTAAAACTGTGCACATACACTGTTCCCATCTAGTGGCCAAAATCTAAATTGCGCCTGGGCTGGAATAGTACATTGTGGCCTTTCTCTTGCATTTCAAAGATGGTACAATTTTGATTTTATTTTTATGAATTTTTCTTTGTATTATCTTGTACCAGATCTAATGTGTTATATTCTACTACATTCATTTCACATTTCCAGAAACGTCAAAGTGTTTCCTTTCACATGCATATCCTTACTTCAGGTCCTGAGCTACAGGCAGTTAGATTTGGGTATGTCATTTTAGGTGAAATTGAAAAAAAGGTTCTGATCCTTAAGAGTTTTTAAAAACATACTCATCGAAGAGATGTGTTTTATATGATATTAGCTCTTCATTCATATTGAAGCCATGACTCCAGAACTACTCAATACCACAGAGAGCTCAATGCTTCTCAAAGCTAAACAGTTGGCCTTCTTGCTCCCATTCTCTTCATGTTCTTCCTTTTCATTTCCAGAGCTCCTGAAACATGACGGCCAAAATCCTTAACAGTCCTTAACTCCACTGCTCTCTCTGTCATATCTGATGCAGGCAGAGGGCCAAACGAAGCACGAGTGGGTGGATGCACCACAACAGGCAAGGGGATATCTCACTATCACACACACCTCACAGAGTCTCACACACACCTCACCGAGTTCTACACCAGCTATTTAATGGGTACCCACTTTGGGAACGCTCCCCAACACTTTGGGAACGCTCCCCAACACTTTGGGAACGCTCCCCAACACTTTGGGAACGCTCCCCAACACTTTTGGTAAACTTTTCTCTTGTGCCCTTTTTGACCCCAAAGAAATCTCAGTCTGATGTTCCCCCGCACCTTTTTAGACCTTCTACTTATTCTCCCTCTCGCTCTCTCGATGTCGTTCCTCTGTGTGGCAGAATGGAGGTGACTGACTTAAAACCTCATTCAATAGAGCCAGCAGCAGCGATTACAATGACAACAACAAACTAAAACAAACTATATCATCGCTATCATAATATCGAAAACTCAGAACTAAAATCTTGCGTGTTAAGTTGGCCGGATGTTCTCTGGGTGGTGGACCATTCTTCATACACACGGGAAACCCAGCAGCTTTGCAGTTCTTGACACAAACCAGTGTGCCCGGGACCTACTACCATACCCCGTTCAAAGGCACTTTGTCTTGACCATTCCCCCTCTAAATGGCGCAAATACACAAACCATGTCTCAATTGTCTCAAGGACTAAAAATCCTTCTTTAACCGGCCTCCTCCTCTTCATTTACACTGATTGAAGTGGATTTAGCAAGAGACATCATAGCTTTAACCTGGAGTCATCTGGGCAGTCTATGTCATGGAAAGAGTAGGTGTTCTTAATGTTTTGTACACCCAATGTCTGTGGATCAGATGTGGTCCTACCGCACATGTAGCGTCAGCTGCAGCTGGTGGAAGAGGAAAAGGCTGTTAATTGGAGTCTCACTCCGGAGGCCCGAGGTTTAAATGGTGCAGCGCTCAGAGTAAAGGGTTAAACTGAACCACATGCACACACACTCTCATACACGCATTCATTCACACAGGCAGTAAAGCAATCGAAGGTCAGGATGGGTGACATTCAAAACACTGGCAACCCAGGCCTGTCATTCTGTTTCCTCTCTCTATCATACTGTCATCTCTCTCACCCGTTTCTCATTCCTCTCTCCCTATCTCTCATCCATTTCTCTTGTCCTCTGTGTTCTCAGACCCGGCTAAACGTCAGGTGTATTTGCATTAAGGCATAATTCACATTCTGTGAGTCATTTTTCAAAGGCTCAGTTCCAGGCCAGTGGTTTAGTAAAATACCTCAGATATATTTTTGTGGCTTTAAGTTTCTATGTATTCACCCCAGTCGCTACGGTTTCAGGCCCTCTGTTGCTACGGTTCCTGGCCGTCCTGGGCAGTTACAGACAACTTTGTGAACATTAGGCCTGTTTGTGGTGGCACAGGTTGGAGAAAAGGAGAGAACTGCCTGTCTTCCCTCGCTCCCTCTCTCCTTTTCTTCCTCAGACAGCTGAAAAACATATGTACGTGCAGGTGGCCGTTCTCAACTAGTACTCAATGCCAACCCCTTAGGCGAATACACACACACAGGTACAACTGCATATCTGGCATCGTCACAGTTGATAGAGCAATGAGGAAATGCCTGTCTGTAGTTTGCACTCGGTTCGATTCTTAGCGGCCAGATGGGTCACACCTTCCAGAGTGACCTCTCCAGCACGTCTCTGATCTCTTAATGTCGTTTGTCTTTCTGCGCTTCGCTTTAGAGGCCCTGGGCCCCAGGCATGCCAAGCTCACCCCTCAGATTCTTCTCTGCGTTGTCAGCTGCCAACAAGCTGTCAATCACTCACCAGCCCCCGCCCCCTTACTCATGTCACATCAATATTTGACAGGAAGTGAGATTGTTGAGAGTGTGTGTGTCTGGAAGGGGAGTGTATGTGCATGTGCGTGTGTGTGTGTGTGTGTGTGTCGTGAAGCTTATTTGTGTACGCGTGAGTGTGTGTGTTTGTTCCCTATGCTGTGCCAACGGTTGCACGTGTAACTGTTTATGTGTGTTCCTAGGGGGTTGTGTGTATACATACACATGCAGTGACTCTGTGGTGTGATATCTAGTGTTCATTTGAAACAAGAGGATTAATCAAGGGCATCAAGCAAGATTCCTACAATCTCCAAACCTCCATGCACACGTCTGTCTACCAATAGTGCATTTGTGTGATGGTTGCAAAACAACATATATGAATTCATAGACTACTTGAGAAAAATGAATGCCAGGGAATGTATCTGGTCTTTTCACAGGTGGGTTTCTGGTTACCACAGCATAAACAGAATAAATGGGATTTGGGAGAAGTTTGGAGGTGTGGGAATGTTGAGGGAGAGCTCCTTCTCCTCCGTTATAGGACGGGAGTGTCTGGGAGTAGAAGAGGCACCACGTGATCCTCTCCAATCACATCTACAACACTGACCACACGGTTTACACACGCCACTCAGTTTACCCGTTTCCACGACAACGTCAAAAGGCCTCAATTGTTTTATCTGCCGTAAAGCTGTCATTGATCATTTGGGGCTCGCGCTCACTGGGCCAGTAATTACCCGTTAGTCTTCCAGAACCCCCTCGCAGTCGCCGGTCAACAGACTATCAGTCTTAAAATGGCCCACCGATCCTCATGGTCAGAAATACGACGAGTCATGTACCAGCTAGCGTCTTATTCCGAGCTAGCGCTCTACTCAGCTCAAATAAACAGGCCTATAGCATATCAAACATACCAGATCACATTCTAGCTGCGACCACAGAGGCATGTTTGTTTTGATAGCACGCTAGGCCATGGATAGATACATATGCCATATTGAAAATGCTCTGTCTGATGGGAGATTAATGCGGCATAAATATGACAGATAAATATGTCATGCTATTTTTTTTTTCTTTTTTGCTGGAAGCACATTTTGAGAGACCGCAGTGGCTTTGGGGGCTGAGACGCCGTGGAAGCCAGAGAGCATAACAACCCTGTAACTAATGTCTTATTATACACAGGGAAACAAAAGGAGAGCGATTTCAACATGCTGATCCTACGCAACAGAAAGAGATGAGAAATAGGCTACAGAGAAAAGAGAGATGGGCAGAAGACCTGTAGGAGAGGTAAAGAGATGAGAAATAGGCTACAGAGAAAAGAGAGATGGGCAGAAGACCTGTAGGAGAGGTAAAGAGATGAGAAATAGGCTACAGAGAATAGAGAGATGGGCAGAAGACCTGTAGGAGAGGTAAAGAGGTGAAGAAAGAGAACAATAACTGAGACATGGGTTTCAAAGGGGTAAGACTTAGAGGCAGAAACATGTTGAGTCAATCTTACCACAGAAGAAGCAAGTCAAAGTAACATATCACTGAATTGTAGGACATAGTATATGAACAGTGGAATATCACAGTGTATCATTCCAGTCAGATGATAGACCCTGAACAACAGCAAGGCACCAGGCAATCCTATGGGATGATGATGTCATCAGAAGTGGCCCATGCTGGAGACGGGAGGTTTTCAGTGCACACATAGTGTTGATGAAGACTTACAGGAGGCTCTTTGACAACTAGGCCTCTTCCTAACAATTTCCCTTTATCGCCCGCTATCCCAACATCTCACCCAAGTCTAACCAATAGCCTGTGTGGGACAGACGATTGGGAGAGGAACAGGGGTCTCTCTCTCTCTCTCAGCCTTGGCCAAACATCTTAAGAACACAAGACTTAATGGAAGCAAATATCTGCTAATTGTGCCACGATATCTATCTCCCAGCCAGACAGTAATAAAGGAGAAAACATGAGTGAAAACACAGCGGTTAAATCACCCATAATAATAAGCTAAGCCAAAGACGTTGACAGCGACTGCTGGAGCACCACACAACTGTGAAATCTACCAGGGCTGCGAGATTTCCCCTTTTCCCTCCTCCTCGCCACCCACACAAAGCGTGAAGAGAACTTAAGGGTAAATCAAAACAGTGCGGTACAGTACGTGGCATACGGGGGTTGCTAACGCTAACGCACTGGTACCATGGCCTGAAGCCCTCAAATCTCTCCCACAACAGAGAGCAAAGATCACATGAATTGTTGTGTGTGTATGTTTCTGGGTGTAGTGTGTGTGTGTGTGTGTTTGTGTGTGTGTGTGTGTGTGTGAGTGCTGAACTTTAACTGTCCTCCACTGGTCTTTCTGGGTGGAATGCTCCACTGAACTACCCACGCTGCATAGCTTCAGTGGATGGACCGTTGTCATGACAACATCCCGGTGACGCTCATGGTCAACTTAGCAAGAAAGAAATATTGTCGACATCCCTCAAGAATGCAGCCTCTCACCAAGCCTCCATTTCACACAAGTCGTTCCTCATCCAACAAGATCAGAAGCATCCGAAGCTTACAGAACATGCATTGTAAGAGCATATTAGACTAGGGACGGGTATTGTCCTGACAACTACCTGTGGGGAGGCTCTTTAATACCATCAGGTTAGCAGATCAGTCTGGCCCACAGATCTGTCCTGTAGCCTGGTCCAAGATCTGTTCGTGCTGTTTGGCATACAATGATCGTGGGAGTTGTCAGGACTGCACAAACTGATCTGGGACCAGACTATGTGCAGGCGTACTGGAAGAGAGGAAGGCAGGGACTCAATCAATGGCAAATAGTGGGTTTCCAGGTGGCACCTTCAGAAGTGTGTTTGATTTTGTTCGTATGAAAAGGCTGCTACTGTATCTAGTAAAGTCTCCATTACTGATGCCCCAGCTAGGTGATTAGGTTCTGAGTTCAGGATGGTGTATACTTGGTGTACAGACATGTGGCTAGACCAACTGCATCATACCTGCTGTATTTTGAAAGTTATATATCTTGAAAACTTGATTGCTGATATGCAAACTATTTTGAGACTATATCAACAATGGACTACTGTAGCAAATACCAAAAGATACCTCTCCAAACCCAGACCCATGGTCTGTTGTACGTACCAGCTGCAGACAAATACTGTATGAGAGAGACAGTGAGTGAACGCTTCATCAGGTGTCTTTGATTAATGCATGATTGTAATTGTGCTCAGGTGTGGAACTAGCCCATGCCTGCAGGCACACATACACTCTCATGCCCTCACCTGCATTAGCCAATCAGAGTGTTAGTCACGTAGGCACCTCTGTGCTGAGCCCACAAGCACAAACCAGTCACAGACAGTGGAGCAGGGCAGAACCATGCCAAGCCTGCGACTCCAAAGCCCCTCCCTCCCTCCTTAATTCCTCTGTTCCCCCCACACACAGGGCATGGTTGTTCACGCCACTGTTCATTCAAATGAGCTCAGTCTCTGCAACCTACTGTATATTCACACACCTGTATCTACACTACCGTTCAAAAGTTTGGCGTCACTTAGAAATGTCCTTGTTTTTGAAAGAAAAGCAACAACAAAAAATGGCCATTAAAATAACATCAAATTGGTCAGAAATACAGTGTAGACATTGTTAATTTTGTAAGTGACTATTGTAGCTGGAAACAGCAGATTTTTTATGGAATATCTACATAGGCGCACAGAGGCCCATTATCAGTAACTATCACTCCTGTGTTCCAATGGCACATTGTGTTAGCTAATCCAAGTTCATCATTTTAAAAGGCTAATTGATTATTAGAAAACCCTTTTGCAATTATGTTAGCACAGCTGAAAACTGTTGTTCTGATTAAAGAAGCAATAAAACTGGCCTTCTTTAGACTAATTGAGTATCTGGCGCATCGGCATTTGTGGATTCGATTACAGGCTCAAAATGGCTAGAAACAAAGAACTTTCTTCTGAAAGTCTATTCTTGTTCTGAGAAATGAAGGCTATTCCATGCGAGAAATTGCCAAGAAACTGAAGATCTCGTACAACGCTGTGAACTACACCCTTCACAGACTAGAGCAAACTGGCTCTAACCAGAAAAGAAAGAGGAGTGGGAGGCCCCGGTGTACAACTAAACAAGAGGACAAGTGTCTAGTTTGAGAAACAGGCGCCTCACAAGTCCTCAACTGGCAGCTTCATTAAATAGTACCCGCAAAACACCAGTCTCAACGTCAACAATGAAGAGTCGACTCCGGGATGCTGGCCTTCTAGGCAGAGTTCCTCTGTCCAGTGTCTGTGTTCTTTTGCCCATCTTAATCTCTTATTTTTATTGGCCAGTCTGAGATATGTCTTTTTCAATGCAACTCTGCCTAGAAGGCCAGCATTCCAGAGTCGTCTCTTCACTGTTGACGTTGAGACTTGTGTTTTGCGGGTACTATTTAATGAAGCTGCCAGTTGAGGACTTGTGAGGCGTCTGTTTCTAAAACTAGACACTCTAATGTACAGTTTTCAGCTGTGCTAACATCATTTCAAAAAGGGTTTTCTAATGATCAAATAGTCTTTTAAAATGATAAACTTGGATTGGCTAACACAACGTGCCATTGGAACACAGGAGTGATAGTTGCTGATAATGGGCCTCTGTACGCCTATGTGTCCATTAAAAATCTGCCGTTTCCAGCAACAATAGTTATATACAACATTAACAATGTCTACACTGAATTTCTGATCAATTTGATGTTATTTTAAACTTGAAATGTAATTATTTTTGTTGCTTTTCTATCAAAAACAATGACATTTCTAAGTGACCCCAAACTTTTGAACAGTAGTGTATATTACAGTGAGCTGAACCTCCGTTGTAGGTAAACTAATGAAAGAACACATGACGGTGGGAAGGTTGTACTCAGACAGAAAACGTCACACTACATGGGCTGATTGCTCTTCACAATCCATTGAGTCAGACCTTCAACAAGGCACAGCAGAACAAACCCCATGTGAGACTGAGAACTGGTTAGGTGGAAAACTTCAGCAGGAGAGATCCACACAAAGGGGTTGTTGTCTTTCACTTCACCTCAAATCAGGTCACGGCAAACAGCAAAACTTCCTGTGTGGTTTTT